>NC_092451.1:4207278-4529778 GCF_036169615.1 Heliangelus exortis | reverse complement strand
TTCCAACAGGGCCTGCACAGCACCTAAAAACCCAAATGGTAAATGCTGCACTGAGTTGCCCTTGGCACAAACCTGGCTGAATAACACCGCATCTGCTCAGCCCGCTTGTGGGCACAGTGCTTCACCATCCTGGTGCAGAGGGGTGAAACAGGAGAAAATGGTGTTGGTAAGAAACTCACTTCTGACTGCACAGACTGTTGATGCTTCTGGATCCCTCAGCTTCCAAAAGTATAGGGAAGACATCAAGGGCTGAAAAAGTTCTAAGACATCAAAGACAACAGAAACTACTTCAGACCCCACAGAAGTGCTAGAGCTCCCCTGCCCCCATTAGCATCATGCTGGGAGCCAATCAAGTCCCACACTAACTTCCAAACCCTTCCCTGCAATTCCCAACCTTGTCCCCCTGACTTTCCCCACACGTGGTTCCACTTATTTTTCAGAAATAAGGTACCTTAAGCCATGGTCACCAAGGAAAGGCACAGCAGTGGGTGAGGAGGCTCCTATTCAGAACCTGTGAAAAGAAGAAAGAGACAAGAAACAGAAAAATCCAGAATATTAAAGCAAATTATAACTCCAAACCATCCCACACAACACTTCCAAGAGGAGAAAATGGTTTGGGTAAAAAACTCCCTTCTGACTGCACAGACTGCTGACCTGGAGGCTCTTGCAGAATGCTGCTGCCTCTGGATCCCTCAGCTTCAAAAACAGCGACACAAAGAGCTCCGCTGCTGCAGGAACAACAGAGACCTGAGCCCAGCACAGCCCCAGAGCAGACTGAGCCTCTGGGGCAGAGGTGGGGTGCTTATGTACCCCCAAGCACACCCCTACCCTCACCTCCCAAACCCACCTAGGTGTCAAGAGTCCAGGAGCAGGGGGGCCCCTTCTTCCAGTGAGCTTCTCATTCCAGAGTTGAACACAGCAGCCACGATCACCTGGGGAACCAGAAAAAAAAAAAAAAACAAAAACAAAAACACACCCAGAGAGATTAAAAAAGCACAGCAATAGCCAAAAGTCCCCCACCCTCCTTCTCTCACCCAGCAGAGCTCCAAGGAGAAAACATTCCAAAAGCAAAGTGAACCCCTGAGCAGAGTTAGAGGCTTAAATATCCTGAGCCCCACCCCCTGCCCTTCCCAAAGACTCCTGGGAAAGCCCCCTCATCCACCTGAGGGGCCACACCTGGGCTATCCCATCCACATCTGGGAGCCAATCAGAGATTATCAGAGAGCATCATCTAATCCACAGCTGGGAGCCTGTCAGAGAACATCAACCCCTACCCCTTGCCAGAGTGTGGAGCTCTACAAAAACTGCAAAGAGTGACCACTGAAAACTTTTGCTGGCCCTAACCCTCACATGGAACCCTACCCACAGCACCACCAAAAACTGGGCTACAGGTTTGCGTTTTACCGAAAACCTCGAATATACCACCCCTCATCAGCCACTCTCCCACTGTTGCTCAATAGGGCTCCCAAAACTTGGAATGAATGAGACTGGCAAAAAAATGCAAAGAGCGACCACTGGAAACTTTTGCTGGCCCTAACCCTCACATGGTACCCTAACCACAGCACCACCATCAATCGGGCTACGGGTTTGCATTTTACCAAAAACCTCAAATATACCAGCCCTCGGCAGCCACTCTCCACTGTTGCTCAATAGGGCCCCCAAAACTCCAAACTTCACTTCTGGGGGACAACAGTGACATCAGCCACATGTCACTGTCACTCTGCAGCAGCCTGGAGTGGTTGAAAGCTGCCAGCTGCCTGCTCCAGAACTGCACTGAGAGGATGGGACCAGACTGCATCCCACATCTGCTCCGAGTTCTCAATGCTACAACTGGTTTCTGCTCCTGGAGACCAGGTTCCCACTGGTCCCAGCACCGCAGTTTGGCTGGAACCCAGCCCCGAGTAGCTCAGCTCATTTTTTGGAAGTGCTTGGTTTGGCTGAGGTGCACTCAAGCCTTAAAGCTCCCCTTGGCAGCAGCCTTGATTCGGGAGGAGGAAAAGAAGTGCCTGTCCCCTTCCCCTGTCTGGCAAGACAATAATAAAAAAGTTTCAATAAAGTTTTTCCTTCCAGCTCTTCTTCTTCCCCTACTCCCATACAGCTGCCCAAATTGCAAACCTAGAACTTAGGGGAAAAATGCAGGTACTCTGGTAGGCACAAACAGGCTGGAGCACTCGTGGAGCACCGTTATTGAGTGACTGCTGAGTGCACAAACACCACCCCAGCTCCTTAACCGGGCAGCAGCAGCATCCAGGGCAGTGAGAACACCGCAGGAGACCCGAGGACACCCCCACCGCCCCCCCCTCGCCCCAAAGCCTTGGGAGGGGATCTCCAGCCAACAGTCTGGGGTGGGGGGAGCTGTGGGTGGGACACACGACCCCGGGGCAGGCAGGGGAAATGGAGTGGTTCTGGTTCTGAGATGACAGAATCACAGAGGGTCAGGGGTTGGAAGGGACCTCTGGAGATGATGGAGCCCAACCCCCTGCCAGAGCAAGACCAAGCCCAGGGCAGGGCTCAGAAATGCATCCAGATGGGGATCAAAAGTCTCCAGAGGAGACCCCAGAACCAATGTGGGCAGCTTGTGCCAGGGCTCCCTCACCTTCACAGTAACCTCCTCTGCTCCACCTTGAATCCAATGCCCCTCATCCTGTCCCAGGGCACACGTGAGGTTGTCCCACACCTGACAAGGTTGTCCCTTCCCTCCTGACACCCACCATCAGGTGTTTGTACACATTAATCAGGTCCCCCCTCCATCTTCTCCTCTCCAGACTCAGCAGCCCCAGGGCCTCTCAGCGGCTGTTCCAGTCACTCCACCATCCTCTCTTGGACTCTCCCATAATTCAATTCCCTCTCCCCCTTGTACTGGGGGGGCACAGAACTGGGTGCAGTGCTCAAGGTGGATCTCAACCCGACCTTTGGAGGTTGGAGGAGAAAAAATCCTGAGCTCTGGCATGCAGCCAGCGAGGCCACGAGCGCTCACCCCATGGGAGGGCTCTTGTACCATCACCATTCGCCCGTTGGGGCAGTACCCTTGGTACCGGTACCAGAACCCAAAGCCGTGACTGCCACGGTGTGGGGAGAGCAGCGGAGCTGTGGGTGGGACACAGGGCCCAGGGCAGGAGCCAGAGGGTGACATCCGGAACCATCCCAATCCATGGGTACCCAACACGCTCCGCACCACGGGCACTGCATGTCCCCGCGGCAGGGATGAAGCTCACCCAGAGCTGCACCCCCTGTGCATCCGACCCCCCCCCGGGTCCCCCAGGCAGGGATCAACCAGACCCCCTCGTCCCACCCCACACACACAACATGTGGCCACCTCCCCATTCCACAGCCAGGATTCCCAAGAGGGCCCCCTCCAACTGCCCCCCAAATCCAAGGATCCATCCTGACCCACCCAGATGGCCCCTTGTAACTGCCCCCCATTCTCAAACCCAGTGCCCCATCCTGTCTCCCCCCCTCCCAGAGGGCCCCATCCTCCCAAACCCAAAGACCCCATCCTGAGTCCCCCCTCAAACCCAGGATCCCTGCCTGACACATACTCCCCCCAAAAGGGCCCATACTGACCAACCCCAAACCCAGGGCCCCATCCTGACCCTCTCCCCTCAAACCCAGCACCCCATCCTTCCTCTTCTTCTCCCCATTCCCAAGTATCC
Source organism: Heliangelus exortis (assembly GCF_036169615.1). Taxonomy (NCBI): domain Eukaryota; kingdom Metazoa; phylum Chordata; class Aves; order Apodiformes; family Trochilidae; genus Heliangelus; species Heliangelus exortis. The sequence goes on along the minus strand of NC_092451.1, from coordinate 4,526,125 downwards.
AGGACCACCTCCTGTCCCCCATTTTCACAAAGAAAATTCCCAAAAATTCCAGGGCCCCATCCTGTCCTCTGATCCCATCCCATTCTCAATCCCGCCCCCATCCTCAATTTCCAGCTCCACACCCCATCCCTCCCCAGCAGGAAAGATAAAGGCAGGGACTGTCTGGTTGAGTGCAAAAAATAAATATAAAATTTATTAAAACACCCACAATATTTTAAAGATATCAGGAATAATACATTTCGTGGCCCAGCTGGCCACGTGTAACTTAGAATAAAATACAAATTAAAAAGAAAAAAACAAAACAAAACAAAAAAAACAAAACAACACAAAACCAGACAAAAAACAACAATGAAACAAACAGGGGAGGGGAAGAAAAAAAAGAAAAAGAAAAAAAAAAAAAAGGAAAAAAAACCAAACTAGGGAAGTAATTTGGGGAGGGGGAAAAGGTCAAAACTTGCAATTTTTAGGCATACTAAAAAATAAATTTACCAAAAAACACTGAGAAGGGGGAAAGCATAAAGGGTGTTAAGGGAAAAAAAACAAACAAAAAAACAACACAAAGAGGGGGCAAAAGGGAAAAAAAAGGGGGGGAAATTATACAAAATAAAATTATCAGCATAAATTTACTGTCCTAGAAGTATCTACAGTTTAATACACATTAATCCTATTGCCTTGAGACAGGTGGGAAAAGAAAAAGAATTCTACCGGTCCTCGATCCGCCCCAGAAACAACAGAAACAGAAAAAAAAAAAAACAAACCAAACCAAACCAAACAAAAAAAAAACAAAAAACCAACAACAACAAAAAAAAACAACAACAAAAAACCAAACTTCATTTCAAGTAACCACTGCCCCGAGCCGACCAAGAAAAAAAAAATCTTCAAGTGTTGAATTTTTAGGAGCCACCAAGACCCCCACCCCCACCCCACTCCCCTCCTCAGTGAGCCCAAAAAATAGTTTCAAGAGCAGAATTTCAAAAGAAAATGCAACAATTAAAAAATAAAAATACCAAAAAATCATCTCCCCCCCTTCCCTCCCCCCGGCTTTCAAATGAATTTCTGAAAATTTGGGTTTTATTCTGTTTTGATTTGTGATGTGACAAAGCCACCAGAGGGAAAATAAAAAATCATTTCATAATTCATCCTGGGATTCAAAACTGAGGCTGAAATGAGGGCAGTTTGGTCAAATCCCTGAAGGATGGGGGGTGGGGGAATAAAATAAGGAAAAACCTCGGAGAAAGAGGAAGAAGGGGAAAGGAGGGGGAAGGAGGAGCCCCCCCCGCTGCGAAAGGATCCCTGATTTCGGCACAATTCGCCCCAGTTTTGCTTGCCTGCGCGGTGCGGGGGGGGGGGGGGGGGGGGGGGGGGAGTTGGGGTTCTGGGGGAGTCTGAGGGGGTTTGAGGTATTTGCCTTGGTTGAGGGGCACAGGGGAAGCTGCTGCCCCGGCGGGATGGGGAAGGGGAAGAGTAGCACCAATAAACCCCAAAAAGTGGAGAAACTGAACAAAAAAAGAGGGGGGGAAGAAAAAAGATGGGAGAAGCGGGAGAAGGCATGGGGGGAGGGTGGGGGCACCAGGGGGTGATGGGGGGGGGTGGTGCATGTGGGGGGTGCAGGGGGCTGTGCACCCTGCTATGGCTGCGTGGTGGAGCATGGTGGTGGAGAACCATGGTGGAGAACTGTGGTGGAGCACCGTGGAGAAGAACCATGGGGGAGCACCATGGAGCACCAGAGTGGAACACCATGGATTAACTGTGGTGGAGCACCAGAGTGGAACACCATGGAGAACAATGGTGTAGCACTGTGATGAAGAACCATGGTGTTGCACCATGGTGGAGAACTGTGGTCGAGAGCCATGGTGGAGCACCACAATGTAGCACCATGGTGGTTGTACAGTGCTCAGGAACCACAGCTCTGCCCGGCCCAGTGTCCCTCCATGGGGGGCAAGCACCATGCCCCAGCACCATGTCACCTGTGGAGCAGCCCCAAGCATCATGTCCAAGCACCATGTCCATGCACAGTCCCCAAGCACCACATCCAAGCACCAAGTCTGAGCACCACATCTGTGCCCAGTGCCCTCACACCATCTCCACACCCCACACCCTCGCACCACGCTGAGCACCCTGCCCATGCACCATGTCCGAACACCCCCTTCCCGCACTCTGGCTGAGCACCATGGCCACAATCTGTGTCCAAGCACCACGTTCACACATCATGGCCGTGTCCCAAGTCCGTGGTGCGTGGCCAAGCACTGTGCCCAAGCACCATGGCCACACACCACAGCCAAGCACCATGATCCCACCCCCTGGCTGAACACCACATCCACACATTGTGTCTGAGCACCATGTTCACACACTGCAGCTGAGCACCATGGCCATGGAGCGTGGCCAAGCACCGTGCCTGAGAACCAAGTGCAGGCACCACGTCCATGAGCCGTGGTTAAGCACCGTGCTGAAGAACCATGATGCATGGCTGAGCACCGTGCCCAAGCACCACAGCCAAGCACCATGGCCAAGCACCTCAGTCGAGCACCTGTTGAGGACCATGGCCAAGCACCATGTCCACACCCCCTGACCAAGCACCGTGTCCATACACCATGCCCAAGCACCACGTCCATGATGTGGGACCGAGCACCATGCCCAAGCACCATGTCCACACACCATGTTCAAGCACTGTGGTCGAGCACCATGCCCACAGTGCGTGGCTGAGGACCATGCCCATGCGCGACGTCCACGATGTGTGGCCCAGCACCGTCCCCACACACCATGTCTCAGCACCACGTCTGAGCACCATGTCCATGATGTATGCCCAAGCACCATGCCCAATCACCATGGTCAAGCACCACTGGGGGGGTGTCCACACACCCTGACCGAGCACCGTGTCTAAGCACCATGTCCACAATGCATGGACATCATCACAGCTGAGCACCACTCCAAGCACCACGTCCATGACGTGTGGATAAGCACCACAGCTGAGTACCACCTCCAAGCATGACATCCACAATGCATGAACAAGCACCAAAATCTGAACACCACCTCCAAGCACCACGTCATGACATGTGGACAAGCACTGCAGCTGAGCACCACCTTATAGTATCACATCCACAATGTGTGGACAAGCAATGTGTAACTGAGCACCATCTCCAAGCACCACACCCACAATGTGTGAACAAGAACATCAGGTGACCACCACCTCCAAACACCACATCCATGATGTGGAGACGAGCACAATTGAGCACCACCTCCAAGCACTGCATCCATGATGTGTGGATGAGTACCACAGCTGAGCACCACATCCATGCCTGGCTTGGCTCTCTGGCCATCACCCTGGGAACAGCTCTACCACGAAGTCCAGTTGGAGTTGGGACACCTCCACCAACAGCCCTGATTTCAAAGTTTGCATAAACCCAACAGGCTCCCGGCACGCTTCCAACTGTTGCTCTGGAAAAGTCAACTTCCTTCTCAAGGGCATTGCTTTTTGATTAATTATATATATATATATATTTGTTTGTTTTCTTGGTTCCCTAGTTTCTTATATACACGAGTAGCACCTCGGCGAGATGGAATCAGGCAGAAGCGTGATACAGTTTCTGTTAAAACCCCATAGCACCGTTTGGATGAAGAGATTTCAGTTCATAAAAGTACGCCTTGGAGAGCCCACAAAGCATCATCCAGTATCAAAAAGGAAAACAACAACAAAATAAATCAGCAATTGAGGCATCTCGGGCATTCTGGTTTCCTTCTCCTTCCCATGCCTTAGCCCCAGAGAATCAAGATGGGGGGTGGGGGGGAGGGACGGAGGACCCCAAAAATTCATCCCCCGATCCCTGCCAGAAAAACCAAAGTGGGGTGGCTGCAGGGTTCTTACTGCTGGCATTGTTCAAGCACCACGGTGCCCACCACCTGCTGCCAAATGAAGGTCCTCACCCCCCAATCCATTAAAAACATTCCCCTTTAACGCCACCACCTCCCCGGTTTTGTCAGGGGGGAAAAAGGGTGAAAAAAAAGGAAAAGATTTTGCTTGGAAAAAGAAAACCAAACCATCCTCTTGGCAGCAGCAGCAGCGAGGGGTGAGGAGCTGTGCATAGATTTTGAGTTTTCCTGCGAGTCTGAAGCATGCGAATTTTTTTTATCCAATGAATGAGATTTTTGAGGTAGGTTAAGACGTTCTGTAGTGTAAAAAGAAAAAACGTGAGACTGCAGCAGTTCTCGCTCCCCGGGCACGCCGCGCCGCCACCTCCCCCGCGACGAACCCCTTGGAAACGACACTGGAATCAACGCTGGAACCAACATCGGAATCGACACTGGAACCGACAGCGGCCCTGACCCCTTCCCTGCACTCAAAACCAAACAAGCTCTGAGGATGCAGGACTTGGGGTACACCCAACCTTCTCCAAACACTTCTCCTCCCCACGCTCAGCCCAGCCAGGCCAAGGCAACACCACCACCACCAGAACACAAAGCCCAAGGGTGAAGCCAACCAGGACCGGCACCCGAATCCAGCCCTGGAGCCCAAATTTGGTACTGGGACTTGAATCTGGTACCGGGACCTGAATCTGGCACCAGCACACAAATCTGGTACCGGGACCTGAATCTGGCACCAGCACACTAATCTGCTTCCAGCACCTGAACCTGATTCCAGCACCTGAATCTGGTACCAACACCCGAATCTGGTCCCAGCACCCAATCTTTTTCCAGCACCCAAATCCGTTTCCAGCACCCAAATCTGATTCCAGCACCTGAATCTGGTTCCAGCACCTGAATCCGGCCCTGCCGAATGCCTCTGATCCACTGGGTCCTTTTTTCTCCCTCTGAACCCCACCAACGTTGCCCTACACTGCCTTGCCCTCGACTCTGCCAATCCTGATGTGCTGTTGGGTTACTTTAGAAGGAAAGCGGTTAAGAGCTTGTTGAGTTTCCTTGTCAAACACACGCGGACTTTACAGATCACGGTTTTTAAAAACAAAACAACAAAAAACAAAGAAAGAAAAGAACAAAAGAAAAAAACAAAAGAAAAAACAAACAAAAAAATTAATTATGAAGGACGGACAAAGCATGTTAAATATTCTGCCAGTATTTACAGTTCTCCCATAATAACCTTGTTTCAAACATACGGCTTTCAAGTTGCTGGGAAGGGTGGGTAGGAAAGAAGGGAGTTGGTTATTTTTTTTTTTTCTGTTTTTTTCTGTTTGTTCATTTTTTTAAGTTTCGTTTTTTTAAATCTAGGTGAAAGTGCTTTTAAAAAAATTCTTTCCCTATTTACAGGTTTAAAATCAAGACCACGTCAACGTTCAGGCTGGTTTTTTTTAACCGAGCTCCTGCTGAGCTGTGCCAGTGCGCGAGGGAGAAGGGTGACAGTAAACACAGGGTGAGTCCTGCACGGGGACGGCGTCGGCTCTGGCTCTCCAAAAGGCACCTCAAAGTGCAAAAGCAATGATCCCAGGGAGGGGGGGGAACATGCCAGGGGCACACGGATTGGGCCCCACCACCCTCCCGGAGAGCCCGTCCATCATCCATCCATCCATCCATCCATCCATCCATCCATCCATCATCCATCCATCCATCCATCCATCCATCATCCATCATCCATCAATTCATCCATCCCACCCAGCGTGGCGTCAGGCGGGAAATCTCGACTGAGATTATTCGAGAAGCACCAGGTGGTTGTTGTTGGCGTTGGGTTGTTTGTTGGGGTTTTGTTGGGTTGGGGTTTTTTTTGTTGTTGGTTTTGTGTTAGTTTGTTGTTTTCTTTTTTTTTTTTTTTTTTTTTTTTTGCGGGAAGAACAGCGATTCCATAGGAAGGAGGGATGGCACCCGGGGGAGAGAAAAAGCACCGAGCCCCGGCGGCGCTTGCCGGCTCACCAGCACCAGCGGGGAAGGCGGACTGGATCAGACCAGACCGGTGGGGTTTTTGATCAGCCAAGTCTTGGGATTCGCTCTTCCCAAAGCCAATCACACGGACAAAGTCCCCCGGAGACGGAAAGCACCAGACTTTAGCAACAGTGATGGTACAGAGAGCAACACCAGCTATTCACAGTTTGGGGTTGTTTTGTGGTTTTGTTTTTTTTTTCCTGGTTTTTTGTTTTGTTTTGGTTTTTTTGTAGATATATTTTCTTCTTTTTTTTTTTCTTTCTGTTTTTGTCCTGTCGGCTCCTTGCCAAATGCCACCATTGCCATCGCTCTCCCTGAAGCCACCACCAAAGCAGCCCCCCCAGGTCTGAGCCTAAGCGTGGCACCAGGCAGTGACAATCCCCAGCCCGGACGTGTCCTGAGGTCTCCAGCGCCAGGGAAGATGCCAGCTCGCTCCGTCCCGGCAGAGCCGATCCCACCAGCGGTGAGGAGCCAAATGAAGACACACCTTCCCGGGATGTCCTGTTGCTGTAAGAAAGGACTCCTCGAGTTGCAAAATAGCTATTTTTAGGTCCTTAGGAAAAAAAAATAATCAGATGTTCAGCGTGTCTATCTGACAGTAAAGCACCCGATCCCTCCTCCCTCCATGCCTGGGAGGTGGAGGGAGTCACCTCTTGCCTTGAAGCTGGTTTGGTGGGTTTTTTTTCTTTTCTGTTTAGGGTTGTTGGTTGCTTTTTTTTCAAGGTTGGCTTCTCTCTCAAAGATCGGCTTCATCGTTGTCATAAAAAATAAAATAAAATAAAATCCAATAAATAGGCTTTTTTTCTTTTTTTTGAGTGGAATTAAAAACCTCTCCTTTGCCGAAGGACACTAGACACTCCTCTGTCCATTTGCGAGGCGCGTGAGGCTAGATTTAAAAAACCCAGAGATAAATAGGAGATTACCCAAAAGCATCAAACAGCATCATCCCTCTATTTCACTTGTTTGGTTGGTTGGTTTTCATAAAGTTTTGCTTTCTTTGCCAACTCCTCACCAAGCACAGCTCTCCAAGGGCGTGCACCCGCACTGGCTCCGCTCTTTTCCAAGAGCATTGGGTTTGCTTTCTGTGGGTTGGGTTTGTTGGTGGTTTAATTTTTTTGTTTTGGCTTGTTGTTTGGTTTTTGTTTTTTTTTTTTTGACATTGCTGTGTTTTGCTTCATTGTTTGTTTTGTTTTTTCTGTCTATTTATCCATTTCTTTTTTGTTTTTTTCTTCTCCCCCACTCCCGAGGAGAAAGCACCACGAAGCAACGCCAGGGCTGCAGCGCTGCTGAAGGTTGAGGTAAGCTGGGGCCATGGTGGTCGCCTCCGTCTCAGATCCAGCGGCTGTAGGGACCCGTCACCTTGGTGTAGGCGTAGGAGGACACAGTGATGGCCGAGTTGGTGGGGATGGCCACCGCCTGCCGCGTGGGGACTGAGTCCCTCCTCTCCTTGCTGGGCGCTTCGGTGGCCAATGCGCCGCCCCACTTGCGTTTCTTGGCAAAGGCTTTGGCGTCAGGGGGGAGACCTAGGCGTGCCGCCTCTTCTTGCCGGGCTCGAGCCCGCTCCGCCAACTGCTTCATCTTGGCCTCCCACAGCGCCAGGCCGTGGTTGGGCTGGTTCAAGTTCTTGTGTTGGTAAAAGACCAGGGAGATGCGGGTGGGGTGGCAGCGGTTGGGTTTCTTCAGCGGGGTGGTGGCGTGGAGCTCGCGGCGGGCACATTCGATGAGGATGGAGCCGTGGGCTGGTGCCACAGCCACCCCGCCGATGTTCTCGTCCAGGAAGTTGTGTTCACTGTCTGACCACTCCTCCTCCTCTTCCTCTTCTTCTTCCTCCTCCTCCTCCTCTTCCTCCTTCACCGCCTTCTCTGGCAAATCTTCCTCCAGGCCGAAGGGGTCCCACGGCTTCTCCCGCTGGGGTCCCACTGCCCCTTTCTCACCCACCGCTGCTTCCCATGGCTTCTCCGGCAACCCCGGGCTGGGCGCCGGCGTTCTCCTCTCCTCCGCCTTTACCGAGCCCCATGGCTCCTCGGAGAAGCCAGGCAGCCCCGTCAGGGCCGAGCCAAAGCCCAGTGGCCCCAGCAGGCTGGAGGTGCCTGTGCCAGCCAGCGCCGTCTCCCCCAGCTTGCAGGGGCTCCACGGTTTGGGAAGCAAGCCCATGCCACATGCTGCCACCTCCCCCCCCAGGGAGCTGGGCCACTGCTTTTCCGGTGGTGGCAAGTGCGCAGCGGCGTCGAAGGCGCTCGGCTTCTCCCTCCCCCCCGAGCTTGGCACCAAGGAGCTCCACGAGCCCTCCACCGTGCTAGTCCTCTCAGGAGAAGCCAGGCCCCGGGATGCTTTAAAGGGGCTCCACCTCTGCTCCAGCCCTGCGCCACGTGCCGGGACGGCCGGCAGGGCTAAACTAGTGCCGGGCATGGCCACCACGGCAGGAAGAGGCTCGATGGTGGGTGGAGGGTCTGGAGGTTCCTGCTTGATGGGTCGCTTGGTGAAACAGTTCTGTGCAAACGGCATTGCCTCCTCCGAGCCCGAGCTAGTCCTGTGCGCCCCGGCTGCCGCTTTCTGCTGGCTGGCGTAGCGGTTGGCCCGCTCGTAGGTGCGCTGGTGATGGTTTTTGCTGCGGACGCTGTGCGGGATGGGCTCAGGGAAATCGGTGTTGCCGTAGGTGTGGTTGAGGTTCTCCTGCAAGGCCGGGACGTCGGGTTTCTTCTCGTAACCGTTGCTGACCCAGCTGCTCCCACTCCGCTCGGTGGCCCCATAGTTGAGGAACTGGGAGGGGAACACGTGGTTGCTGGAAAAACCATAATAGCCGAAGGAGGGAAGCGCAAACTTGGAGTGAAACCCGTTCACGGAAGGCAGATTGGGCTGTGCATAGTAGGAATGGTAAGAGTAAACACTGTTCATGCTGTAGGGGTCGGAGGGCCGGCAGCTCCCCAGCACCGAGTAGCTCTCCACCACCGCGTTGCCGTTGTACTTGAAGGCGTTGTAATGGCTCTGGGGTTCCACCTTGAGGGAAGGTTTCAGCGGCTGCGGGGGGAGCCCGCTTTTCAATGCCATACCTGTGGGCACAGCACACACACAGCCCCCATCAACTGCCAGCCCTGGAAGCCACCCGTGGCGAGCGAGGAGCCCAAGAACTCCACCAGACTCCAAACTGCCACGGTGGTGGGTTCGCCGGCCAAGCATGGGGGACAGTGTCACCCAGTATCACCTGCACTGCACCCACGCTCCAGATTGTGGAGAGAGGTCCCCACCATGCCACAGTATGGGGGTAACCCCAGTGCTTTAGAACTCATGGAATCCCAGAACCCCAAACCGGGTTGGGTTGGACGAGAACTTAAAAATCATCCAGTCCCAACCCCCTGCCATGGGCAGGGACACCTCCCACCAGCCCAGGGTGCTCCAAGCCCCATCCAACCTGGAGCCTTCAACACTGCCAGGGATGGGGCAGCCACAACTTCTTTGGTCAATCTGGGCCAGGGGCTCAGCACCCTCACACCAAAGAATTTCTTCCTCATGTCCAATCTCAATCTCCCCTCTGTCAGTTCAAACCCTTCCCCCTCATCCCATACCTCCAGGCCCTTGTCCAAGGTCCCTCCCCAGCTTTCCTGGAACCTCTTCAGGCACTGGAAGGTGCTCCAAGGTCTTCCCATTGCAGTCTTCTCCAGCCTGAACAACCCCAACTCTCTCAGGCTGGGTGAGAAGGTGCTTTAAGGTCTCCAAATGCCACCCTCCACCCCAACATGCTGCAAACTCAACGCCACCAGCTCCCAAAAAAGCCCCAAACACATCCCTGTCCCTTTATACACTTTTCAGATGGCTCAGGGTGGGCAGGAACTCAGCTCTGCCCCCATTACCTGGGTTTTGTTGGAGCGTAGGGAGCTCGAGTGCTTCCTGCTTGATTTTCTCTGGTGTCATCAGCTTCTCTTTCTGCAGCTTCTTCCTCTCCGCGGCGGCTTTCCTGGCTTCCAGTTGCCGCTGCCGGCAGGACTTGGCGGGCTCGGGCAGCTTGCGGACCTCTCTGGGGAAAGATGTGAGCACCTGGATGGCCCCACTGCCCACCTTGGCGTTTTGGTTCTCCTCGCTGCCAAACTCATCTGTGCTGGACATCTTGTAGAGGGGGAGGACGTGGAGCTGCTCATCTTCAGGGATCTTCCCCACTACGCGATTGTCTTCCTTGGTCAGCGTGCAGACCTGGGGGAGCACAGGGGGCCATCAGTGGGATGCTGCTGGATGTGGCCCATGGGAGATGGGGGAAAAACCACCTCCTTGATAACATCCACGGATGTGATTCCACCCTAGCCTGGCACCCCCCTCAGATGGCATTCAGAAACCCCCTGCAAGATTTGGGTAGGATAAGAAGAAGTGCATGGCCTCTGTTAGCACCATGCTGGGGAAGCTTCAGCACCCCATGGACCTGACCAGTTCTATCTGAGGTGTGCAAACACTGAGGACCAGCCACTGGAGTCATGCAGGTAGGGTACAGGTTGGGGCTGACCTGCTGGAGAGCAGCTTTGTAGGAAAAGACCTGAGAGTCCTGGTGGACACCAGGATGTCCCTGAGCCAAGGGGCACTGGTGGCCAGGAAGGCCAATGGCATCTCGGGGTGCAACAAGAAAAGCACGGCCAGAAGGTCAAGGGAGGTTCTCCCCCTCTGCTCTGCCCTGGTGAGGCCCCAGTTGGAGAACTGTGTCCAGTTCTGGGCTCTCCAGGGGACAGGGAGCTGCTGGGGAGGTGACAGCAAAGGGGACAGGGACATCCCTGCTGTGAGGAAAGGCTGAGGGACTTTGGGCTGTTGGGTCTGGAGAAGAGGAGCCTGAGGGGGGAATCTCACCAAGGGGGGTGTCAGGAGGTGCCCAGTGACAGGACAAGAGGACATGGGCACAAACTGGACCATGGGCAGCTCCACCTCAACCTGAGGAGGAACTTGTTGCCTTCGAGGGTGGCAGAGCACTGGGCCAGGCTGCCCAGAGAGGTGGTGGAGTCTCCATCTCTGGAGACATTCCCAATCCCTCCTGTGCCACCTGCTCTGGGTGCCCCTGCCCTGGCAGGGGGCTTGGACTGGATGATCTCCAGAGGTTCTTTCCAACTCAGCACTCTGCAGTTCTGTGACAACTGAGGACGGTGGGACCAAGTGCCTCCAAACAGAGCCTCCCAAAAGCGGGCAGGAGCCTCCTGAAATGCCTGTCCAGTTGCCTGCTTACCACAGTGCAGCCGTTGTAAAGGTTGTGCTGATCTTTGTGAGCATGAGCACAGAAGTCCATGCACGCTGTCACTCCTGAGAACGGCCTCCCCTCCTTCAAGCCCAGACGGCAGTCGATCGCTACGTCCTCGTTGGTAACCTGAGGAGGAAAAGGATTCAGCTATCCCAAATCTCCTCCGTGTTACCCACACCCCACATTTGTTTCTCGTCCCACAGGGGACAAGCAGGTGGATGGTACCTGGTTTTGGTAGGCTTGTGGTGCCAGCCTCTTGTAAAGTGGAGCAACCTCAGTGGCCAAGTCCTGAAAGCTTTTCCGGAGCAGCTCTTCCTGCAGGAGGAGAGGAAGGTGTCACCCAGCTGGGAGACAATTGAGAGCAGAGCTCCCAACCTTTCCCAGGATGTCCTTCATGGCACAAAGCCCATGGCTTAAATTCCTGGTGAGGTTTTGGCTATTGAGTCCCAACTTCCAGGGTCTGTTGTGCTTTTGCTTGCTCAGCCCATGATCCTTCCTTCATCTTCCCTGGTGTTTCCAGAGAAAAACCAATTATGCCACCCCGTACTGCTACTTGCTGTCACACCAAAAGTCCTGCCTTTTGAGACACTTCCGTGTCTTTCTTTCCCTCATCCCCCTAATTAATCAAAAATCCCTCAAGAAATCCCATTTCCAGGCTTTTCCTCTGCAAAACCTGGGAGCTGACGAGGCAAAAGAAGATACAGACCTGCAGCTGTGTCACCCACCTCTTTGGGATTGTCCCCCACCAGCCTGAACTTGCGAGGAGTCTTGCTCCGGGCATATTTGCAGCCATTGAAGTACATGCTCCAGGAGCAGCCGAAGGAGAAGGAGGCGCCGCAGGTGTTGGGGTCTTTGCCTTGGCACGCGCAGGTCCGGCTGTGGGAGGGACACAGCAGAGGGGTGTCAACCACCAGAGGGGTGACAGCAGCCCTAAAAATTGGAGAGAGGGGGAAAGGGAAGCCCCCCATGCCCCCTTTTCCCACCCTCCATCCTCATGGACTTACTCATCGTTCAAGCCGCAGCGGCGGCTGGTGGGGTTGCCGTACTTGGTGAGGGTGTCAGTGAGCTCCTGGTAGAGTGTGTCACCGAGTGTGCGGGGGATTCCCTCCCAGGCCAGGATCAGGATGATGATGACAGCGTTCTGACAGTGGTGGCCAGCCCGATGCCTCACCAGGCACAGCAGCTTCTCCTCTTGGTTGTGTCTTCGGATCACCTGGAAAAAAAAAAGAGGCCGAGTGGCACCAACACTGGCAATGGGATGGGGGGAGAAGCCCCCAAAAATGGGTTCTGAATCTCTGGGGGAACTTGAGAGGGCTGCCATGGTGGCACCCACCCCCATGGGCTTTGGGGTGCTGCAGGAGGACATGCCCAGCCCCAGGGCCATGGAGTTCCTCTGGGAGCATCCGCTGCTCTTGCTTCCTTCTCACCATCCAGAGATGGAGGATCCCACCCCCGCCCACTGTGGCCACTGCTAGCAGGGGACCTCCTTGTCCCCAGGCAGGGAGGGGACAGGCAGCAGCAGCAGTGTTACCCCAGGGAGGGCTCTGAAGGGGGAGCAGGCACTCACCCACTTGGCTATGGGGCAGCCCCGGGAGCTCTTCCCCTCCTTCCCAGTGTAGATGACCTTCTCAATGCGGATGGCCTTGCCCTTCTCACCATACCTGCCAGGGGACAGGTGTCAGCCGCCCTTATCCCCACATATTGCCAATCATCCCCATGAGACCCCACTTGCCCTCAGGTGACCCCTCACGGGCTCCCACTCCCCCTCCCTGCACCCCACTTGTCCTCACAGGATCCCTCAGAGGTCCCTGTGAGCCCTCATGGACCACCATTCACCCACACAGGACCCCACTTGCCCTCATGAGAGCCCTCATCGACCCTCACTCATCCTCACAGGACCCCACTCACCCTCACGGGACCCCTCATAGGTCCCCACTTGCCTTCACATGACCTCACTTGCCCTCCCACTCACCCTCACAGGGCATCACTTGTCCTCATGGGACCCCTCGCAGACCCTTGGTTGCCCTCACAGACGCCCACTTGCCCTCTCTGGACCCCAAGTGCCCTCACAAGTTCCTGCTTGCCCTCACAGGACCCCATTCACCTTGATGGGACCCCTCAGACCCCCTACTGTCCTCACAGTACCCCTCTGCCCCCCCACAGATCCCCTAGCCCCCCCCAACCCCTCCTGCCCCCCAGCCAGGCAGGTGCAGGCCCTTACCTCTCCTCCATGAGCTCTCTGATGGATGCCACAGTGGGCCCCGAGCCCAGGTGGGTGTAGTAGGGACCCTCATCCTTCTCCACGATTTGCTCTGTGGAGACACAGAGAGGGCCTCGCAGGAGGCCCAAAACCCCCTCAGATTCCCTCAAGCCCACCACCTAAAATCAAAGCTTGCAGAAGGGTGAAAGGATCAGGGAAGAGGAGCTGTAATTAAGGCTTCGTTAACATTAAGCAGCCCGGTGGCTCCTCTTATTTTCTGCTCCCAGCACTCAAACGTGAGGGAAGAAGCGTATGGGTCCTCTAACCCATACCCTTCAGGGACCCAGAAATCCCCCCAAAGGGGCATGAAACCCCCCCCCTCAAGGTGCTGCAGCCCTTCCAAGCATCCCAGCAGACACAGCATATCCCTCCTGGCATGGAGACTTTTGATGAGTATTGCCAAGGAGAAGCAATGAGCAGCAGTGGGTGATGGGGCACCCAGACCACCCCCTGGCCCCCTGCTCCCATGCCAGGCACCCAACTGGCCCTGCTCACCAGGCCTGGCCTGGGTGGATGGTGCTAGTCTAAACTTCCCCTGGTGCAACTTCAGGCCATTTCCTCTGATCCTATCATTGTTTACTTGAGAAGAGCCCAGCAACCACCTCCCTACAATCTCCTTTCAGGGAGCTGTAGAGAGCAGTAAGGTCTCCTTTTCTTCAAACTAAACATTCTGAAGTTCTTCAGCCCCTCCTCACAGGACTTGTTCTTCAGAGGCTTCTCCAGCTTGGTTCATAGAATGGGTTGGAAAGGACCTTAAAGCTCACCCATGTGCAGGGAGACCTCCCACAGCCCAGGGTGCTCAAAGCCCCATCCAACCTGGGGCCTCCAACACTGCCAGGGATGGGGCAGCCACAGTTTCCTTGGGCAACTTGTCCCAGTGCCTCACCACCCTCACAGGAAAGAATTTTTTCCTAATGTCCAACCTCAATCTCCCCTCTTCAAGTTTTAAACCATTTCCACTCGTCCTCTCACTACACACCTGTGTCCAAAGCCCTCCCCCAGCTTTCTTGTGGGCCACCTTGGTTGCTCCAGCACCATGCTGTCCTTACAGAAAGGGGCTCAAAACTGAACACAGCATTTGAGTTGAGGCCTCACCAGTGCTCAGTGGCACCATCACTTCCCTCCTCCTGCTGGCCACACCATTCCTTACACAAGCCAGGATGATGGTGGCCTTCTTGGCCAAGAAAAAAAACAACATCCAAACCATCCAAAAAACCATCTCCTTACAAAAGCCACCCCGGTGACCCAGCCCATGGCACAGTTGCTCACTCACCCACACAGTCGCAGGTGGGGAACTCAGCTTGTGCCCGCTTGGCCGGGGTGTCCAGGAGGCTCTTGGTTGCTGTGTCCAGGTACTTCAGTGGCGACTCCAAGAAGCCACTGAGTGTGGGTGTCAGTGGCACCTCGTCCTTGGTGGGTGTCCCCTCGGCGTCATCTGCCTCCGGGTTTTGGCTTTCTTCAGAGTAAAAGCACGTGGTGGACACCACAGTGATAGCACCAGAAGACTCAATTTTGATCTGTTTCGGGGAGCGGGCGGTGAAAGGGAGGTCTGAAAGCTGCCCCTTCCCCAGGGAGAATGAAAAGCTTTTGGGTCCGGCTTGGGGAGCACTGCTAGGTGCTGGGAGGGTGGCGGCAGTGGTGGTGGTGGTGGGGGGCACTTGTGGGGCTGGTGTTGCCCCCCCCGGCAGCTCAGCAGCCTCAGAGGCAAGCGGGGTGGGGGCCTCAGGGGGCTGCAAGTTGAAATTCTCCCCGAATTCTGCTTCGAATTGCCGGATGAGTTCTTCCAGCTTATCATCCACCACGATGGGGGTGGCCGGCGTTGGAGCAGCTGGGATTTCCTCTGAGCCCACCGGCACTGGGTGAATTTGGGGGCCCCCCCCGGGGGCACCCCTTTCCTGAGAGTCGGGAGCCGGGGGGACACCGTCGAGGGGGTTCTGGGGCAGCTGTGGCAGGGGGTGAGCAGTGGGCAGGGGCAGTGCCAGGGGCTGGAGCGGGCAGGCAGACGGCGGTTCCATTTGCATCTCTTCAGCTGGGGGCTCGGCGGGTGCCCGGAACCCCTCCAGGCTGATCTGCCAGAGGGGCAGGAAGAGGGGCTGCGAGTCCTTCTGCTTCGCTTTCTTGATCTGCACTTGTTTACGGAGAGGTCTGGCCGGGGGGTGCTTTTCGGGCGGTGTTTTCTTCTTCTTCTCTTTGGCCTGCTTTTCGAAGGGCTTAGGGGGCACGGCCAGGGTGCCAGGAGACCACCAGCTGCTTGGCCGATCTGGGGGTGCTGTTGCTGCTGCCAGGCTTTGCTCAAGGAAGAGGCTGCGTTTGTGGTGGAGATGCTGCTGCAGGACCAGCTGCGTCTTCTTGTGCAAGTCGGGATCCGGCATTGCTGATGGCAAACAGGGGCCACCCGGAGCATCCTTCCTGGGGGGCTCCATTTTGGGTGCTGTCACTATGCTGGCTGTCGCTTCAGGTCTCTTGAAAGCTGCCTTGATGTAGTCGTCAGCGTTCCCCAGTAGCTGTTCCAGCTCTGCCATGGGGTCTCCACCCCCCACCGCCCCCTCTGCCTCCAGCCCCCATGCTGCTGTGAAACCCCCCCGGGGAGGTGCTGCACCGAAAAATGGCTCTGGCGCCGCTCCAGGTTCTGGTGGATAACGGGGTTCATCTCGTTGCCATGCAGCCACTGGGGGGGCAATGGGGCCGGGGCCAAAGGGGGTGGCAGGGGGTGGTGGCGGGGGGGGCTGGCCATCACCAGCAGGCTGAGGGAGAGCGGCCGAGAGCTGCGTCAGGGCTTCGATGGCTATGGCGGTCTGCAGGCTGATGTTCTTCTCCTTGGCGATGGTCAACACGCTTTGGGAAAAGGGGAGGCCGTCGGGTGGGCACGGGTCGACGGCCTCAGGCACCGGCTGGGGGTCGATAGCACCTTCCTGGGGGGGTGGTGGGGGGTTGGTGGCGGCAGCACGGGGCCGCGGCGATGCCAGTTCTTCACCCAGAGCTGTCTTGATCTTCTGCTCCAGCCATTCCAGGTAGTCGGGGCACTCAGGGCCATCGCAGTTGCAGTTGGGAGGTTTCACACCATGCTTGGCCAAAGCCAGGGCAGCTTTGAGGGCGTGCAGGTCCTCACCCCGGGGCATGCCATCCACCAGCCCACCCCGGCTCATCTCTGAGTCGAACTTTTCATACAGCAGTGATGGGGAACCTGGGGGGGGTAACCGGTAGGAGGAAACGGCTTCAGCCACTGCTGAAAAGGCCACCAGGTTCCTGACATCTTCCAGGTGGGCTTTGCTGGCAGGGGTGGGTGGCTGGCCCGGTGACCAGCTGCTCGGCTCCATCAGTGCGGTGCCCCCTGCCTCTGGCCGGCCCCCATTCACCAGGCTGAGCCCACTGCCCTCGTTCAGCCGCCTTTCTTCCACATAATTAATTGGCCCTTCTTCCATTTGGCTTCTGCTGGGTCCATCAACCGGGTCACCCGCCAAACCTGTCTGTTAGGAGGGAGAGAGCAGAGAACTGAGCATTCCCAGGAGCTGCCACCCACCTGTCCTCACTCCCCACACCTGTTTTTCTCCCCCTTTTTTTTCATCCCCTCCCCCCTTTTCCCCATCTCCTTCTCATGCCAATGAGCCACGCCAAAAAAATAAATTGCCGCAGGCAGAACCAGGTGAGTTTTGCCCCAGCAGACACCCACGTCCCCACCCCACCCCCTGTTTTTGGAATGGCTTATGGGACAGGTTGGGATTTCCTTCGTTGGGGTGGGTTCTGGTGACATGGTTTAGGGGGGGGAGAGGGGGCTTTTGGACCGATGCCCAAAGCAAACACTCCAGCTGGGAGCTGCTGTCCTTCACCAGGGGCTGTGGCACAGCAGGGGGAAGCCAATGAGTTGGCTACACCAGTGCCAGGGGCAGCATGGGGTTCGGTTCACCTCAAATGACCCCAGTGTCTGAACCAACACGACGGTGCCAGCATACAGCAAACCAGCCACGTGAGACCAAAACCATTAGAGCCATCACCCCAGTTAAGAACCTCCAAGATTTTTTTCCAGGGACTGGCAGGGTCTTACAGTGCTCTGTAGCCCTCCCCTTCCTCAGATTTCATTGCTGGATGCTTGCAGTTTTTTCAGCAGTTTGACAATAGGGGTGGGGGGGTAGTTGGGGGAGCTTCCTATGAGCTAAAAATACAGCAAAGCTGGAAAAATATCTGACAAAGCAAAGCAAAGGCTGTGGGCAGAGCTTCCTGCCTCCGGACCAGCAACTGGCTCATGGGAAGAATTGGTGAGCGAAGCCGCACACTTGGAGCACCAGCTTGGAGCTGGTTTCTCCTCCAGAGTGAAGCAGGGTGCTGACTGCAGCGAAACCAGAATGGGGGCTTATATACACCCCCACCCCCATCCTCTGGCATGATTCTATTCCAAAAATTCTCCACAGGTTGGAAACCCCCAAGGGAAGCTCCACGACCAGTGCGAATCACCGCGGTTTGGAGCTCCAACGTGGGGCTGCCCCTGATTGTTGCTGCAGGTTTTGGGGAGCTCTGCAGCTCCCAGCTCCTCGTGGTGTCCCTGGAGGAGCCAGGAGGCATGAGGACCGGTCCATCAGGTCTGGGGAGCAAGTGCTTCAGCACTGGTTTGTGGCAGGGCAGGGTGGGGATACCACACCACCTCCGCTCTCTCCTTGGCAAACCAAGGAAGAAACAGAAGAAACAGCCTCACCTGTCCTTCCTACGCCCTCATCTTCCTCCTCCCACCCAGCCAAAAGGGTTTTTCCCAACTGGGTACAAAAAATGCCCTCAGCCCCTTTCCAAATCCTCGAGGGGATGGGGGGAGACACTCTTCCCCCCATCCCCCCACCAGAGTGTCATGATGGTGACACCAACACCAACACCAAATCTGTTGTGCTGTAGGTGGAGAGAGCAGACGCTGGACCTGAGGGTTTACCCAGGGGGGGTGGAACCTGCTGGGGAAGGGAAGCCCCAAAAAGCAGCTGCAGGGTTTGGGGGGAGAAGGGGGACGCTCAGGCTGCTTCATCCCATCAACCAAGTTATTGATCCAGGAAAAGAGTTCACAGTGTCAGAGGAGAGAAGGGAGCAAGCATCCCCACAAAGGGTTAACCCCACAGCTCCAACCTTCCTGGAAGCCACAGGGGGGAAAAGGAATAAATAAAATACACACATAAAATATAAATCAGTTGTTTTGTTTTGGTTTTTTTCCTGGTGCTCTCATCCAGTTTCTTTTGTTCCCAACCCCGTGGGAGATGGAAAGACCTTGTGGTTTCTCCCCAAAAATCAATCCCCTCCCTCTCCTCACCCTGGGTCACTCTGGCAGCAGCAATCCCTCCAGCACCTTGTCTTGTTTTACCTGGAAAAAAAGCGCTGCTTGCCCGAACCTCCTTCCATTCACCCCAGGAAAAAATAAAAGCTGAGAAGGGGGGAGGGAAATAAATTAAAATAAGGAGAAAAACCAAGAGCTTCGGTTTGGGTTAGCTCAGCTCCTGCATCATGGTCCCCTCCGCAAAAAAAAAATCCCCCTTGAGGATGAAAACATTTAATTTTTTTAATTTGTTTTTCCCCTTTGTTTTATTTTATTCCCTCCCCCTTTTTTAATGCCTTAAACAGAGAGATAAAAACAAAAAAAACAAAAAAACAAAACAAAACAAAAAAAAAAAAAAACCGGAGAGAAAGAAAGAAATAACCACACACAGACCGAGCCCGAGTACTTGGAGGGAATCCAGCCTGGGCTGCGCTCCCTGGAAACAGTCCGGAGCCGTTCACATCCCCGCGAGTGCCGGGGAGGGAGGGCCCCGGCGCGGGGTTGGGGTCGGGCTTTGCCCGTGCAGCACTTACGTGTGCGGGGCGGGAGGAGAAGCCGAGTGCGGCAGCGGGAGGGTGCGGGGAGGCAAAGCCGAGCGGGGCAGTGCGGGGAGAGGTGCTGAGCCCCGGCCCTCCCCGCCCCCCGCGCAGCAGCGCCGGAGCCATCAGCACCAGCGCCGCGCGCACGTAGGGACGGACGGAGGGACCGAGGCCTCAGGGCTGCTGCTGGGAATGGGCCGGGACACGAGGGGACACGGGGGAGGACCCCGCACCCGCCGGGCGGAGGGGAGGGACGGTGATGGTTGGACAGCAGCAGTGCCCCAAAGACCCCAACTGCCCTAGAGAGAGATCCCACTGTGCTACAGATCCCACTGCCCTATAGATCCCAGTGCCTTACAGATCCTGCTGCCCTATAGATCCCATTGCCTTTACAGATCCCACTGCCCTACAGATCCCATTGCCCTTATAGATCCTGCTGCCTTATAGATCCCAGTGTCCTATACGTCTGACTGTTCTACCAATCCCACTGTCCTACAGACTGTGACCCAGACAGCCACCTCATCATCCTACAGATCCAGCAACCTACAGATCCAGCACCCCTATATATAATTAATTATATATAGGCCTATTTTTCCAGCCACCTCACACATTCAACAGCCCCAGACATCCAGCAGCCCCATGTCATCATCAGCTTTACACACACCACAGCCCTACAGAGTTAACAGCCCCACAGCTCCAGCAATCTGATATACCCAGCAGCTCCACATCATCACCAGCCCCATATATCCAGCAATCCTACACACACAGCAACCTGCAGCACCATGTGACAGCCAGCAATGTATAAATGCTGCAATCCTACATAGCCAGCAGCCCTAAATACCCAAGTCCCACATACCCACCGACCCTACAGAGCCAGTGACTTACACAGCCAGCACTCTTATACAGCCAGCAACCTATACATCAGCACCCCTATAAAATCAGCAGCTGTACAGATCCAGCATCATTATACATCCAGCAACTCATCATTTTCCATCCAGGACCTTACATATTTCACAATCCCACATATCCAGCAGCCCTATAGATCCAGCAATCTACAAATCCAACAGCCCTATACATCCAGCAGCCCTACAGAGTCTCCACTCTGTGCATTTGGAGCTCCAAATATTACTTTCAGATAGAAGAAAAATTAACTAAACTCCCCCAAAAGCCAAGAGGGGAAGAGGGTTTACAGACAAACCCCTAAAACCCTTCACTGGCAGCTCCCCCCCAAAAGATTACTAATAATATAAATATTATTAAATATTTATGTTATAAATAATATAAATATTATTAGTAATATAGATAATATTAAAATACACACTTTGTATATAAACATTATATATATTATACATAAACATGGGGGGTATTAAATCCTTTGGCATGGTGCTGGAAGCAGAGAACAGAGCAACTCAGTGTAGGCAAAGCCACTTAGAAGACTCTGCTTGGAGTCATCCCCTCGCAAGAAAAAAAACCCCCAAAAAGCTTCATTTAAAAGACAAAATCCTACAGCCTGTGTATCTGGAGTTCAAATTATTACTTTCAGATGAAAGAAAGTAGAACTAAACCCCCTAAAAGTCAAGAAGCAAAGAGGTTTTACGTCCAACCCCTCTAAAAGCCACCACTGGAGGCCCCCAAAACAAGTATTAACAACTAATATTAATATAAATGTTATTATATATATATATATACATTATATATATATTTATATATATATATATAAAAAATGTTATTAATATTACATATATTTTATATATATATATATATATATGTTGGGGGGTATTCAATCCTTTGACATGGTGCTGGCTGCAGACAACAGAGCAACTCAGTGCACATGAAGCTCCTCAGAAGACGCCAAACCCTTCCCAGTGGCATCAGGGGACACACACAGCCCGCCAGCAGCGTGCCGGGGAGGTCACAGTACCGGTGCCAGCCAGCGGCACGGGCCGGCCAAGAGGCAGCACTGGCTGCCGGCCCTGCACCGGTGGAGCTGGGCCAGCCCTGGGCTTGTGGTTTTCCTCCTCTTGGCGACAGCTCCTGGAAGGATTTTCCACTGGGATAGGGGCTTGGAGGGCAACACAACAGGGGGAATGCCCTAAGTGCTCCCCCAGTGAGTGTGGGAGAGCTTACAATAACAATAATAAACCACCCCAAAAATAAAAAGGTGCTGGGGTGGTGATAGTGGAAGCCCTCACTCCAGGGACTGATGGGCCTGGGGGTATCCAGGGATATCTGTGCTCCTGAAGGATCCATGCTCCTGAAGGATCCGTGCTGGACCCCAAGAGATGGAAAAATATTCCTTCCCCATCCCAAACAACTACAGCCCCCCCAGTGCCGGTGAGATACCAGAGAGGAGCCAACTGGGGCAGAATCATTAAATCCATGCTCAACGCCCCCACAAATGGAAAACCAAAGGGAATTTGGGAAGCTTGACCACTGAGCCAGCTCCACAGCAGCCCCTGGCTCCCCTCATCCTGACTCGGCTTACTCTTCCGTTGTGTTTTCCAAGCTGTTTCCATGGCCCCAGCTGACCCCGGCGCTGGGTCTGAACTGCGGGCTCCTGTCCTCATTTAGCCCAGAGAAAAGCTGGGATAACGCGGGTGCTGCAGAGGGAGATGAGCTGACTGACAGGGTTGGAAACCTAGCTCTGCTTCCTGTGGGATTCAGGAGCAATTTGGAGGATCCCCAGCGCTGCAACTCCACTGAGAGAAATTATTTCACCAAGATATTGTCCCACTCCCAGCTCCTACACCACCAGTGCCAGGAGATTCCAAGAGAGATGGGGATTCCAGGTGGGAAAAAAATGTGTTCCTATCTCCAACATCCCCCTTTCCTTCTGGAAAAGGGATTTGCCACTTGGAGGGGATGAGGCAGGGATAGGAAGAGAAGGAATGATTGGGAATGGGATGCTTGGGGTTGGGATAGGAGAGGAGAGAATGCTCAGGGAAAGAATGTTCAGGGAACGAATAATCCAGATGCTGGGAGCAGGGATGCTGAGGGAAGGGAAGCTCCAAGTGGAGATGCTTGGAGTAGAAATTCTCATAACTGGGATGCTTGGAGCAGGAATTCACAGGATCATAATACTCAAGGCAGGAATTCTCAGTATCAGGATGTCGGGGGCAGGAATTTTCAGGATTGGAATGCTCAGGGCAGGGATTATCAGGATGCTTGGAAGAGGTATGCTCAGGGAATGGGTATTTGGGGAAGGGATGCTCAGGATTTGGATGCTCCAAGCAGGAATGTTTGGAGCAGCAATGGTCGGGTTGAGATGTTTAGAGTAGGGATGCTTGTTTGGAGCAGGGATGTTTAACATTGGGATTAACAGCATTGGAATGTTTGGATCAGGGATGTTTGGGGTTGGGATACTCTAAGCAGGAGTGTTTGGAACAGGGTTGGGATGTCTGTAGCAGGGATGGGATGTTTGCAGTCAGGGATGTTTGGGGTCAGGACATTTGCAGCAGGGATGCTTGGGGGAGGGATGAGCAGGGTTGGGATGTTTGGGGCAGGGACGTTTGGGGTCACGATGCTCCAAGCAGGGATTTCTGGGGTCAGAAAGTTTGGGGCGGGGATGTTTGGGGCAGGGATGCTCAGCCCTGGGCACACACCAGCAATGCTTCACCAGATGCTTCGATGGGAGCAGTTTTGGGGAAGCAGCAGCAGCCAAACCCCAATGTGGGATCCCAGAGCAGCGTGGAGCCCAGCCCGGAGCCGCCAGCTGTCACGGGCAGAGGGAAAGGTTTGGCAGAGCCTGGAGCAGCATCAGGCTCCGGCCAGGCAGGGAGGGAGGGAGATGAGCTCTTGAAAGGGAAGAAAAAAAAAAAAAAAAAGAAAAAGAAAGCCCAAAAAAACCCCAAGAAACCGCGGTGCTATTTTGGGTTCTTGGAGTGGCTTTTTTTCCTCAAACACAGCTGGCTCCGCTCATACCAGCACTCGGCTACCAGATTGGCACTGGGGCAAAGCCAAACCGGCAGCTGGTGGGAAATGGAGAGGGGCCTGAGGCATCCCTTGGGATGGAAGGAAGAGGAAAGAGAAGAGGAAGAAGGGGAAGAAGGGGGAGAAGGGGAATAAGGGGAATAAGGGGAATAAGGGGAAGAAGGGGAAGAAGGGGGAGAAGGGGGAGAAGGGGAATAAGGGGAATAAGGGGAATAAGGGAAGAAGGGGAAGAAGGGGAAGAAGGGGAAGAAGGGGAAGAAGGGGAAGAAGGGGAAGAAGGGGAAGAAGGGGAAGAAGGGGAAGAAGGGGAAGAAGGGGAAGATGAAAGGGAAAAGAGAAGAAGGAGAAAGGGGAAGGCAAAAAGGGAGGAAGGAAGGAAGGAAGGAAGGAAGGAAGGAAGGAAGGAAGGAAGGAAGGAAGGAAGGAAGGAAGGAAGGAAGGAAGGAAGGAAGGAAGGAAGGAAGGAAGGAAGGAAGGAAGGAAGGAAGGAAGGAAGGAAGGAAGGAAGGAAGGAAGGAAGGAAGGAAGGAAGGAAGGAAGGAAGGAAGGAAGGAAGGAAGGAAGGAAGGAAGGAAGGAAGGAAGGAAGGAAGGAAGGAAGGAAGGAAGGAAGGAAGGAAGGAAGGAAGGAAGGAAGGAAGGAAGGAAGGAAGGAAGGAAGGAAGGAAGGAAGGAAGGAAGGAAGGAAGGAAGGAAGGAAGGAAGGAAGGAAGGAAGGAAGGAAGAGGGGATGGAAGGAGGGGGAGGGGGGAGGGGGGCGAGAGGGGGGAGGGGGGGAGGGAGGAAGGAAGGGGGAGAGGGGGGGGGAGAAAGGAAGGGGGGGGGAGAGAAGGAAGGGGGGGGAGAAAGGAAGGGGGGGAGAAAGGAAGGGGGGGAGAAAGGAAGGGGGGGGGGAGATGAAGATGAGAAAGCGGATAGTGAGGATGGGGAAGAAGAGGAAAAAGGAGATGGGGAGGAATGGGGAGGAAGAAGGGAAAGAAAAAAAGGGGAAGAAGGGCAAGAAATGGAAGAAAGGGACAGAGAGGAAGGGGACAGGTTTAGAAAGGAAGGGGACAGGGTCAGAAGGAAAAGGGACCCAACCTGGGAAGGGAGAGGGGGGAAGAGGGGAGCACGTGGGTGGCAGGAGAAGGCCCCGGGACCTGGCTGTACCTCTCACCCGGCCCAACCGCCCCCATGGGGCTGTGCCTGATCTTACAGCCTCGCTGCCAGTGTCCCCCATGGGACAGGGCTCAGTCCCCTCCCAGCATTATGGGACATTCCCAGCCTTGTCGACTGCTTTGCATGGCAAACTGGGGGGGTAAAAGCCATTTTGGGGGGCAGCAAGGAGCGAAGCTGCCCACACCCCCACACTGACCAAACTGCACCCCAGTTCTCAAGGAGGGTTCCTACACCCTCCTGGTGCCCAGGTGCAAGTGGGGGATGTGCTCCCCACCCTCCCCCAGCACCTATGGGTGCTCATCTCACTCCAGCCCAGCCCCATCCCATTGTACCTGGGGGGATGTCCCGCTGTGTCCCCTAAGACACGGGGGCTCTCCGTGCCACCACCGCCGTGCCGCACAGCCCAACCTTTGGGCAGAGGAGGAGGAGAAAGAGGAGGAGGAGGAGAGCCGTGCACGCCACCACCCTCCTGCCCGGCAAGCTCCGACAAGTCAGCGGCACGATGCCGGCGGGCAGGAGCCAGTAGATGTGTGGGAGCCCAGCCCTGCCCCGTCTGGGAGCAGGGAAAATGCCACCTCTGCCAAACCCGGAGCTGGTTTCACCGCCACGACCCGTACAGCATCTTCACAGCAGGTTGGAGATGTCACCCCTGTCAGAGGAAGATGCGTGGGGTGGAACCCACAAGCCAGCGGCTTCGGCGAAACCCACTAGGCAGCAGAGAAATCCCCTATTTCTTCCCCCCCAAAAAATGGAAGGCTCCCCCCTCATCTCAGCTGCCTCCCAGTGACGCTGAGTCAGCACCGGGCTGCTGAGTCACCACGGCCACCTCAGCCCCGTTGTCATCCTGCGATGAGCTCAGCTGCAGGGGCTTCAGCACCGCCACACTCAGCGGCAACCGCGGCACTGGCGCTGTCAGGTCCCAGGGAGCTGCACGGAGAGGCTTGAGCCACCACCTCTGCCCACATTTTGGGGTCTCACTAAGCCTTTTCCCCCACCCTGAAACCTCACCCATCCCCAAAACTCCACCAACTAGCAGCCAAGGCTACCAAAACACACAAGGAGTCCAGCAGCATCCCAGTTCTCCCAACCTCCAACCACCGCTGCAGTCGCTCTCCAATCACCTCACCATGGATCACCTGCAGGTGGGCCACCATGCACCAAATCATGGGTCACCTGCAAGCCAGGATTGCCACAGTGGTCACCAGCTGCATCCTCCCCATCTCATACACCAAAAGAGGCATGGTGATGATATGAAAAAGGCCTCCAAAAATAATAAATAATAATAATAATAATAACAATAATCATCATCATCATCATCATCATCATCTACTTTTGCTTTTTTTTTCCCTCTCACTGGGGTCATGGGCACCACCAGGGATGCTCTGACACTGCCTCTGGCTTCCCCGGCCTCCGTGACGAGGTTGATGACTCACGGGGAAGGAGGGGGGGAAGCAGAGTCATGTTTGTAAACCTAAAAACAAGCCACGTGCAGGCAGGCAGCGTGCTCTGGCCAGCAGCCCCGGAGAGGGGCACCCGGGCAGACTGCGGCTACCACGGCACCGGGTGCCCAACCAGGCTGGTGAGAAGAAACCAGCCCCACTGCAAGGGTTGGGCTGAGATGGATTTAATCAGCCTGGCTTGATGGGGCAAGGGCTTGAAGTGCAATGGGTTTAATTGGTGTGACTTGAAGCACCAGGGCCTCAAATGCAATGGCACTGAGTGCAGCGGCTCAAATGCAGCAGCTCAAATGCATTTAGATTTAGATTTAGATTTGGATTAAATGCACTTGAACCAAATACAACAGCTTTCTGTGCAACAGTTACATGCAACACTGTGAAGTGCAAGGGCTCCAAATGCAACAACTTAGACGCAATGGCTTAAACAAATGCAGAATGTTACATGCAATGGTTTTAAGTGCAACAATATCAACGCAACCACTGTAGATGCAATGGCATAGAGTGCAACAGCTGAAATACAACAGGCTCTAAATGCAACAGCATTGACTGCAATTGCATTAAGTGCAATACCTTAAATGCAACAGCTCAAAATGCAACAGCTCAAAATGCAAAACCTCAAAATGCAATGGCTGACAGGCACGACTGTTAAATACAATAGCTTTAAGTGCAACAGCACCGTTGCAACAGCATTCAGTGCAACACCGTCAAATGCAGCAGCTCCAAATGCAACAATGGGATGCAAGGGATGAAACAAATGGCTTTAAGTTCACCGTGGTGACATGCAAATGGCTTGAACTGCAATGACATCAATGCAACTGCTGCAGATGCCACAGCCTTAATTGCAACAGCTTAACTACAACAGCTTTGAATGCAAGGGCCATAAGAGCAACAGATTAAATGCAATGGGGTCAATGCAACAGCATCAAATGCAACCTCTCCAAATGCAGCAGTTCTGAATGCAATGGCTTAAGAGCAAGGATATTAAATGGCTTTAAGTGCAACATTAATGCAACAGTTTCAAGTGCAAGTGTCATGTGCAACGGCTTAAATGCAATGGCTTTTAGGTGCAAAGGCATTACACACAACAGCTTTT
The DNA here is from genome assembly GCF_036169615.1 of Heliangelus exortis. Lineage (NCBI taxonomy): Eukaryota > Metazoa > Chordata > Aves > Apodiformes > Trochilidae > Heliangelus > Heliangelus exortis. The sequence continues at coordinate 4,499,334 of NC_092451.1, read as the reverse complement.
GAGTGTACTGCCACCAGACGCAACAGCTCAAAATGCCAGTGTTGAATTAATGCAACACCATTAAGTGCAATGGCCTGAAGTGCAGTGGCTTTAACTGCACCACCAGCTGGGGCTCCTGGAGGCTCAGGGTGCCCTCAGGCCCTGGCCTTGCTGCTGCTCACTGCTCTCAGAGAATCATAGAATGGCTGAGGGCAGAAGGGACCTCAGAGATCATCTACTGCAACCCCCCTGCCATGGGCAGGGACACCTCTCATCCAGCCCACGTTGCTCAAGGACTCATTCAACCTGGGCTTGAACACCTCCAGGGAGGGGGCAGCCACAGCTTCTCCAGACAACCTGTGCCACAGTCTCACCACCCTCCTACTGAAGTTCTTCCTAAGAGTCAGGCTAAACCTCTTCTCCTTTAGTTTAAAACCATTTCCCCTTGTCCTATTGCTGGGCATTCACAAAAAGTCCCTCTCCAGCCTTCCTGTAGGTTCCTTTCAGGTACTGGGAAGGCACTTAAAGGTTTCCCAGGAGTCTTCTTCAGGCTCAACAACCCCAGCTTCCTCAGCCTCTACTCCTAGCAAAGCTGCCCCAGCTCCTGCACCCCCATCACCTTCCAGCACAGCCACAGCCCCCAGGATGCTCCTCCAACCTTTTTGGCCAGGCCAGGTGGTTGCTGTGACCACCAGCAGCCACCAGCTCTGTGGTGACAAACCCTCCAGCCATTACACAGCATCCCCCAGCCTCCCTGCTGACAACTGCAGCAATTACAACTTGCTCCCATCCATTATTTTTTAATCTTTTTTCTTTTTCTTTGATTTTTTTAAACAGCATTTTCAGAGTTCAGAGGGGTGAGGGTTTGTGTGTTGCGGTTTGGGGCTTTTTTTTTTGGTTTAGTTTTTCGGGTTTTTTTTTTCTTTCCCCTCATATTTGGCTGCGACGGAAATTGCAGGCTCGGTAGCTGGCAGTCCCCAGCTCCCCCGTTCGACAGCGAAATCTCATTTAATCAAAAGATGCAGTGACTGGATGTGCAGAAGCACTTTTTTTTTTCCTCTTTTTTTTTTTTTTTTCCCTTCCCCTTAAGAACTGCCATTTTAGCTGTAGCAAACAAACACGCCGCATTGTCCCCACAACACGACTCTCCCCGACAAAAAATCTCCCCTGCAAATCCCTGCTGCCAGCCCTGTCCCACTGCCAGATCCCATGGGGGGAAAAGAAAACAACAAAGCAATATAATACACACACACACAAAAAAAAAAAAAAAAAAAAAAAAAAAAGGGGGTGGTGGTTTTGGCACTGGGAAAAAGGGAGAAAAATGGGGTTGAGCTGGCAGTAGCATGGCAGGCAGATGTGGAGCTGGGGCTGATCACAGCTGTTTCACCTCCAGCTCCTTCCCGTTTCATTTCATCTCCCCTTGGATGGCAGCCCGGGGAAGTGGGGTGGAGGCATAAATAAAATAAATAAAATTTAAAAAAAAGCTCTTTCATCCTCAAAAAAAAAAAAAAAAAACCCAAAAAAAAAATTGGTCTGGCACCCTCCTGCACGGAGCCGAAAGCAGCAAGATGAAAGAGCTGGCAGAGGAGGGGAGCAGGGGTGAGAGGTTCCCCAGCCAGGGAGGGGTTGGTTTGGGGTGCTTGGGTGTCATCCCAGGGGCAGTGGGGACAGCAAGGGGACAGGGGACAGCAGGCTTGGGTGCTGCCCCAGTGGTCATCCCCATTAGAAAGGTTCCCCCCGGGCACGTGGGAGCAGGGGACATGGTGGGGACCCCAGCAGGGACCCCAGTGCCACAGGAATGGGGACAGGGGATGCTGGCACAGGCTGTCAGGGAAGCCAGGACCACAATGCCACAGGGACAAAATAAGGGAGCCCAGGAGATGCAGGCAGGGGACTGGGGAACACAAATGATGTGGGGATGGGGACCTCCAGACAGGCAGGGAAGGGAGTGGGGACCCCGATGCTGCAGGAAGAAGGAGCAGGGAGCCCAGCACACAGAGGCAGGGGACAAGGGACACCATGGCCATAGGAATGGGGAGACTGATGCACAAGGGACCAAGGACCCTGATGGCATGGGGATGGGGACAGGGGACTCCAGCACACACAGAGAGGGGGCAGGAACCCCAATGTTTATGGGGACAGGGACACACAATGTCATAGGGACACAGGACTGAGGACCCCAATGCCAGAGGGATGGGGTCCAGAGACACCAGTGCACACACAGGCAGGTGACCAGGGACCCCAGCACATGTGGGCAGGAAACAAAGGACACTGACACCACTTCAGGCCCCAAGACATGCAGGCAGGGGACCAAGGACCCTGATGCTATGGGCACAGGGCCTGGGGACACCAACATGTCCAAGCAGAGGACTGAGGACACCGCCACCATGGGGACAGGGACCAGGGCCCCCAGCACAGGCAAGCAAGAGGACAGAAGACCCCAGTGCTGTGGGACATTCAGGGAAAGGCTTTTTGGGCCACCCACAGCAAAACTACATGTCCCAGAGGCCTCTTCATTGTCCCTGTCCCCGCGGGGTCAGCAAAGGCCCACCAGGAAAGGCCAAATGTGTGGGTGGGGGGGGGTTGAATATGACACATTTTGCTTGGCCAAGGTCTCGCCATCTCCTCCTCCCAGCCACCTCACCCCTTAATTACCTGTGATAAAAGCTCCAGGTCGATAATCCGAAAAAACAAACCTCATTGCAGGTAATTAGGTGCCAAAGGCCAAGAGGGGCCGTTCTTGTTTATGGGGTCACCACAACAACCTGCCAGGACTCTGCTCCACCACTGCCCATCCCTCCCCACCATGGGGACCACACCAGCACCCCAAGGCACCCCAGCACCTAGGGAGGTGGAATCTAGTTTTGCAAAGCACCCATGGCTCCAGAGGTGGCTCCAGAGGCATTGTTGGGGGTGGGTGGATGGGGGTCCCACACCAGCACATCCCCTCCAAACCTCATGCGGTGCCCAATGCCACCAACTCCCAACTTCGGGGCAGCCATGCGTTTCGGCACACTCTCCCCTGACATGGGAGACGTGTGTGTGTCCCTGGCCACCCACGGTGCCACCAGCAGCCTGTCACCCAATCACACCATCCTCAGCATCCAGATAATCCCAACCTGGGATGGCGAATGTCACACACATGCACCCCAAGAGGCCAAGCTGCTGGGTTTGGTTTTTTTCTCTCTCTCCAGCTCCATCCTACCCACGAAAAGCAGGGGAGGGGGGGGACTGACCTCACTGGATCCCATCACAGCGAGGGATGCCAGCTGCCCCGGGTGACGTCACACCAGGGGAGCTTCGTTGCCCTTGTAAGCATCACCCGCCATACCTCTGAGCTCAGCACATTTAAGGGACGGAGAGGAGGGGATTAATTAAAATAAGAATTAAAATATACGTCTATAAAATAAAATAAAATAAAAACCAACCGAAAAGCAATGGGGCAATAAAGATGGGGGGGGGGGGAGGGGGTTTGGGGGTTTAGGGTTTATCCCCTCCCCAGCCCCCCATCCGGCTTCCACCCCCACCCCCGCCAACTTAATGAAGAAAAAAAAAAAAAAAAACCCAAAAAACAAATCAGGATATAAGGAAAAGGATAAAAGACGGTAAACTGTTCCCAAAGGGCAGCGGGGAGAAGCCAGGGCCCAGCCGGGCGGTTCTCCTCTGTGTCCCCCAACCCCCCCCTCCCCCCTCCGGCCCCTCCGCTTTGTCCTCCGGGCCCCGCCGCTCCCCCGCGCCCGCGGAGCCGCAGCACGCGCGCAACCCCCGCAGGGGGGGGAATGGGGGGGTGTGCAAGGGGGGTACAGAGGGGAGGGTACAATGGGGGGGGTGTGGGGGGGGTGTCACCCCCTTATAAACACACACACACACACACACACACACACAGAGCCCCCCCCCGCACCGCCCCTGGGGCCGCCTGTCCGGGGGGGGGGGTAGGGACGATGGGGGGTCGGGGGCTGTACTGGGGAGTCGGGGGGCACTCACCTCGCCGCTGCCCCCGCCGCTGCCCCCTCGCAGCCCCCGCCGGGCCCCGGCACGGCTCCGGCCCTCAGGAGGAAGCCATCTTGTCTCCCTCTCCTCCTCCGCGCTCCCTCACCGCCGCCCTGCTGCAGCCGGGGGGGGGTTTGACCGCCGCATCTCTTCTTCTTCTTCTTCTTCTTGCCCCCCCCCCCTCTTCCTCCACCCTCCTCTTCCTCCTCCTTCTCCTTCCCTCTCTCGCTCAACTCCCCAGCAACACCCAACCCCCCCCCCTCAAACACCGCCCGACACCGCCCGCCCGTCCCGTCCCGTTCCCCCCCCCCCTCCCCTCCCTCCCCCGCCGGGGCGATCACGGCCGCTGCGCAGGAGCGGGGGCGGCGGGGGGGACACGGAGACACGGAGCCACCTCCTCCCCACTCCGCGGTGCCGACGCTGCTTCCCCACCTCCCCGCATCCCTTCAAAACATGTGGTAACAGACCCCCCACAAACCCCTGTCCTGTGTCGTCCCCCCCCCCAGGGGAAACTGAGGCAGGAGTACACCGTGGTGAGTGGGAACAGCAACATGCAGGGACAGCAAAAAAGCCCCAAAACCACGCTTTGCCCCCTCTGAAGAAAAAAAAGAGTATTTTCCAGCTGTTAAGCCCACCAGCACCATCATTAAGCTGAGGGCCTAAATTTGGGGCCCTCATTCATTCCAGTTGTGGTTAATTTGAGGATGTGGGAGCTTTGCAAACCTTTAATTCCATCCACACCCTCTCTGTCTCCCCCAAATCAGGCCCTGCTGAGAAGGGGGGGCACATTTTCCCATGGGAAAGGCTGTGGAAATGGGCTGGCGAAAGGGTTAAACAAGGGCTGGAATCCCTAAAAACAGGGATCAACTTTTCCAGCCCCTGTGCAGAGTGGGAACTAGGGAGGGGGGCGTGGGGAAGAAAAAAGGAGAACCACCCCAAAATCCAGGGGTTTAGAGGCGATGATAGCATGGGGATGTTCCAGGTTTGGAGCTTTCCAACCCTATTCCCAGCTGAATCGTCATAAAAACTTCCAAAACCTCAAAACACCCCAAAGGTTTCCTGGGAACATCCCATCAAAAACTGTTTCCCAAAGGGGTCTGCAGCAGAAGGAGCCATCCAAGGAGCCTCGGGACCACACAGCACCCAGCGGGATAGATAAACCAGACACTGAATCCAGGTAGAAAATGCATCTGCAGCCCTGACTTCTTCATCCCTGTGGTATTTCCCTGTTCCTATGATATTTCCCCATCCTGGTGATATTTCCCCATCCCTGTGATATTTCCTCAAGCTTCTCTCTTCATGAAAAGACCAGGTATGAGCCGAGAGCCCTATGGCCATGTCAAGCCAGATTCCACCAGGATCCAACCTTGGCTCCAAGCAGTGCAACTCCCAGGGGAACAGAGGGGATAAACTGGTGCCAGGAATTGGATTTTTTTCCCCCCTTCCCTATTTTCCACCCTTGCATGAAGGCACTGCGGGGTGCAGATCCCTTTTGCTGGGCAAAAAAATAAAATCCACAAGAGGGGATTTAATTTATGCAGATGATTCCTTGCCCCCATCCTCCTCCTTCTCCAGCCAGACAGGGCAGCATGGCCACCAACATCCAGCCCCTTGATTTGTTACCAAGTCATTTTTAAGCTGTTAATATCACAGCCAAGATGGGAAGGGGGATGGTGTCACTCTGGATTAACCGAGGACATTGGGTAACAGACACTGGGATGCACCAGCCAAAAATGAGCTGAACCCCATCAGGTTCTTCATCCCCTCCACCACCCTGTGGCTTTTTTGGAGAGGCCAAATCAGGTGATTTTCTACTGGTGAGAAAAATAAACTTCCCAACCCAGCAGGGAAACTCCTCAAGACAGACAAATGTAGTGATTTTGTTAGTAGTTAATGGATTAAAGAGTCATCCTTAATCTCCAGCGCCAAGAGAACTCACCAAATGCATTTCCCAACCCTGGGGACACCTTAAGCTTCATCAAATCCCTCAAGCAAAGGGGCTTGGGGGTCCCAGTATAACCATTCCTATCAGGAATGGGGTTTCCTGTGGAGTTTATAAAAGTTTTTTCCCAAAAAACTGGGGGAGATAGATCAGAGCATCCTCCCCTGCACCAGCCCTGATCTTTGGTGGGTGGTTTGGGTGGCTCTTAGTGGAAACCACAGCTTTGCCATGTATTTTGCCATGGTGGTGATGAGCGGGTTCCCAAGACCTTGATTAGTTATGGAAATAAACAAAGGCATAAAGAGCCACCAGGGGAGGGTGGGAGAGGATCCAGCAGCACCACGGGATGGGGAAAGGAGCAAAACTTCCACCTCCAGCACCTTCCCTCCTCCTCTCCCCAGTTCCTCGTGGATGGAGATGGCACAGGCAGGGGAGATCTCGGCATTCCCAGGCCTGGCAAAGCTGGAGAAACAGACAGAACCGGTGCTGGGGAAAGGGACTGGCTCCCCAGCTCCTTTTGTCTGCCAAACCACCCCGGGAAAAGCACCGGGACGTGGGAACCAGGGCACACCCCTCGCTTGGCTGCCGGCACCACGGGACCAGCCTGGCATGGGCAGGGACCCGCCAGCACTTGGGCTCCCCAGGGAATCCCAATCCCACCAGTGCTGACCCTGCTTCCAGCAGCATCTTCATAAATCATATTTGTTGACTATTTCTCTCTTTTTTTTTTTTTTTTTTTTTTTTTTTTTTTTTTTTTTTTTTTGCACACCCATCCCAGAAAAGCCTCAAATCCTCCCCATCAGACGTTTTCCCTGGTGCTTTGCCAAGGGCAAAGTCCTTCCCCTCGCCATCCCATGGCCCCATGGCCCCACACTGTCCCACCAGCTGTCCCAGGGGCAAAACCTGCCAGAGACAATTTAGAGGCACCAAGTAGCCACTCACCCTCTCCTGAAAATACAAATATTTTCAGGCAGCAAAGTCCTAGAAATCAGCCCCCCTGCCCACCTCTCTGCTCCAGAGACCACCCCCAGCTGGAACGTTTCCCCCACCAGTACGAGGTAGAAAACCCCGGTAAAACCAGCACCCAAGGAAGGAATTGTAATTTTTTCTGGTGGAGAAAATGTCACGACTTGTTTGCTGGGCAATGTCCCCCCGTCCCAGCCACGGCTCTGCTCTCCCCACGCACCCATTTACTCCCTACCCTCTTCTTCTGGGGGACCTACTCCCCCCCCTGCTTGCCTCCCAGGTGGGTTTCATGCAGCTTTTGGTTTGGGTTGTTGTTGATTTTTTTTAATACCAAGAAATTCAAAGGAATTCTATTTAAAGGTGGGTTTTGTCCCATGTGTCCCATTGCCACCCACTCCATGGTGGCAATCTGGGGATGCGCTGAGATTCTGGGAGGGTGGGGGTGGATTTGAAAGCATTGAAGAGGCTTTTAAGGTCCCATTTCCCACAGAACACCCCTTAAAATTAAAATAAACCATCGCCAACCAAGCAGGGGGGTTCCCTGCCCACCCCCACGAGCCCCCCAAGTTCTGGTGACATTACAACTATCCCAAAGAGGCCCCAAATCACCCCAAAAAGATGACTGTGTGACAAGGAGGAGGGGGGATGACACAGAGATGGGGTTGGGGGGGGGGGGGCTGGGGGGACACTCACCTCCCAGTGAAGCCCCCCACATCACTCCATCTCCCACACGTTAGATTTTGGGGTTCCCCCCTGCCACGAGGGAGGGGGGGAAACTGGGTGTGTCCAGGGAGAGGGACGTAAAGATGTCACTGTCTGTTCCCACCCTTCACCCCGGGGACCTCTGCAGTGACAGAGCCAAAGTCACCTCAACTTTTAATTTTCCATCCTGGGGACTCCTCACCCCTCCCTTCCTCCAAGCTCCCCCCAAAACCAGGGTGCTGCCTCCCCCCCAAATCTCACCTCCTTTTTTTTTTTTTTTTTTCCATTTGGCTTTTCATTTTGCTTTTTTTTTTTTTTTCCCCCCTTAAAACCGCTCAACTTCTCTCTGAAGCCGCACAACTTCAACCTCACACCAGCAACTTCCCGGAGCCTCCCTTCCCCCCACCCCCAGTTTAGATATAAAATCCCCAAAATGAGTAAAGCATCGGCTTGGAAACAATGGGGGGGGGGGGAGGGGGGGGGGGCTGGATTCGGAGCGAATTGCATGCACGGTGGCGTGGAGGGGGGGAGGAAAACGGGTGCAAATTTGAGGGTCTCGACCCTCAAAGACAAAAATCGGGGTGTTGGGGGGGGGGGGGGGGGGGGGGCTTTGCAGCGGAGCTGCACGTTGCTGCTCCTGCTCCTCCCTTTGTTCTGCAGGCGCCCGCTCGGGGGGGGTCCCACCGGCCGGGGGGGTTCGAGGCCAGCACCCTGTGCCCTCCCCCCAATGCTTTCTAGCAAGGAAAAATGGGTGGGGGGCACCCAAACTCCCCTGGGGTTATGGGGGGGATTAGGGGGGTGCGCAGCAATGGTGGTGGAGGGGTTGCGGGGGGGTGGGGGGTGGGAAGGAGGTTGGGGGTGGTTACTGTGAGGTGGTTGGGTGGCCCGGGGGTGTTATTAGGCTTGGGGAGGGGGGTCCGTACCGGGTTGTTATTGTGGGGTCGTCGGCCGCGGGTCGGTGTCGGCGTCCCTGCTCTGTAGGGTCGGCAGTGGGGGCCGTGCGGGTCCTGCACTGTTGTTATTGTAGGGTCTCGACAGAAAACAGCCTGAGGGGGGGTGGCGACCCGACTCCTGTGCCCCCCCACCCCCCTTATTCCCTGCCCTAGATCCTGCCCCACAACCCCCCCAAATGCCCCCTCCCCGCTCTAATCCCTACCCCACATCCCCCCCTCCCCCCAAACCATGCCCCACAGTTCCCACCACCCCCTTCGGGGCAGGTGCTGGGACCCGCCCCCCCCCCCCCCCCCCCCCCGTGTGTTCGTATAGGGTGGCATACTCCACCGCAACCCCCCATAAAACAAGACTGGGGTGAGGGGGGGGGAAGACCACCATCCCCAACCTCTCACCCTAGAAGGGGACCCCCCCCACTCCAAGCGGTCCTTCTAAAGAGCCACCCCCCTCCCAGCAAAACCCACTCAACGGGTGCCACATCCCCAGGTTTTTCCCCCAAAGCCTCCCTCAGGGCTACAAACACCCCAAAATCAGAGGAAAACATCCCCAGCACCCATTGGAGACCCCCGACCCACGTTTCCCCCCCACCCATCCATGGGTCAAGAAGAACAAGAGTTTGATGCCACCTTGGGTTTAATTTAAGGAGAAAAACAATAATTCTATAAATTAACAGTTTGGGGGTGTTGGGGGGGGTGTTAGTGGAACTTAAACACGAACCACCATAAATTTTCTGCTGGAACTCAACCAGTGCATGAAATCCACCTTAGGGAGCATCCCTATCCCTGGAATTCCAGGCTGGGGGGTCCCTGTGGATGGGGAGGGGTGACAGCAGCAAGCCGGACCCCCCCCCAAAATGTGCAGGGAGCCCCAGGTGCCTCCAATTCTCTGCCTTAAAACCATCCCCGTGCCAACAGTGCCTTCAATCCACCCCTAGCCCAACAAAAAAGGACTGAGGGGGACAGTTGGGGACTTGTCCCTTGTCCTTGGGATCTTCAGCTGGAGACGACGGTGATGTCCCTGTCCTGGTTGTGCTGTGCGTCCTGTTGACAGGGATGTCACCACTCAGCAAGGGTCAGGATGTGATGGCAAAGCTTTGGCTCCCAGCCCTGTGGTGAAAGCTTCCACCTGCAAGGAAAAGCTGCTGGAAAACCTGGCACTGGGGGACACCAGGGTGGTGACCAGGTGGGCCTGGGATGGCACCGGGATGGGTGTTCAGATGGGACTGAGATGGCACTCGGATGGTGCCAGGATGGCATCAGGATAGCACTGTGATGGTGCTCAGGTGGCATTTGGATGGTGCTAGGATGGCACCAGGATGGTGCTGGAATGGTACCAGAATGGTGCCCAGATGGCAGCTGGATGGTGCTGGGATGGCTCTGGGATGGCATTTTAATAGTGCTGGGATGGAAGTCAGATGGCACCAGGATGGTACTTGGATTGTGTCAGTATGGGACTGGGATAGCCAAGGTTAAAACCAGGGTGTGGAAATTATTTTTTTCTATGGAAAAATGAAGAGGAGGGGGAACTCAGAGGTCACCCTGACTCTGAGGGGGGACCTGGTGCTCCCAGTAGTGGGATGCAATGGGACACAGTGAGACACAGCAGAATGCCACATGTGCCATGCCTACCTGTGCCATGAGGACATCCTGCATGGCCACATTGTTCTCAAAGTCCTTGTCCACATCCAGCACCAGGACAGGCGCCTGCTTCACCTCCTCAAAGTGGACCCTGGAGAAGGGAGGGAGCATCAGGAGGGGTTCAACCACGTAACCTGCCCAGACCGTCACCCCAAAAACACGGGTGATGTTGGGGTGCTGGGGACAAATCTGGACTCACTGGGTGGTTCTGTCCAGCAGCCACTGCTCGTGCTGTGTGTGGAGCTGCTCCAGGTATCCCAGCTGGATGCCCCCCTCTTCATTCCGCGCCCGGCGCCGCAGCCGCTCCAGGCACCTCTGCACCCAGACCAGGCATGAACAGGAGAGAGGGGACATAGGTGAGAGAGGTGGGGGTCAATGGGAAAGGGGGGAACATCAACAGGAAGTTAACAGGAGGACATTACCTGGGGGGGTTAATGGGAGGGAGGGGAGGATGCTAACCAGGGGGTTGATGGGAGGTTAATGGGAGAGATGGGACATAAGAGGAGGTTAACAGATGAACAGGAGACAGGAAGGGTTAACAGGAGATTAACTGGGAGAGATGGGAGGTTACTGGGATGTGGGGAAGATGGAAAGTTGGAGAAAGAAAGATGGAAGGGTATGGAGAGGAGATTAATGGGGAGAGACAGGAGGTTACCAGAATGTGGGGAAGATGGAAAGTTAACGGGATGGACAGGAGGTTAACAGAAGAGCCAGGATGGATGGGCGGTTAATGGCAGAGCCAGCATGGATGAGATGTTAACAGTTTGGGGGGGAGATGGTTATCAGGGGAGATGGAAGGTTAAGAAGGTGATGGGAGGTTAATGGGATGCAGGAGACGGATTGCAGCCAGCATCCCCTGAGCCCACCACATCTCCCCTCTCCCCAAGCCCCACTCTGGGACCCCAAACCCAACTCCCACCACCATTCACATGGGACTGGGAGCAGGTCCTGCTACCCCAGACCACCAATTTTGAGTTAAACTCCAGCAATTTGGCAATCCCGGGTGCTCACTGGGCTCTGAGCAGAGCTGAACGCCTCCATGTTATGTTTTGGGTGGGAAGGGACCTTAAAGATCATCCAGTCCATGGGCAAGGACACCTGCCAGCAGCCCAGATGGCTCCATGCCCCATCCAGCCTGGCCTGAGACACTGCCAGGGATGGGGCAGCCAGAGCTTCCCGGGGCAATGTCCCCATCCCTGTCCCCATCAGACACCTGTGGTGTGGCCCGGAGGTAGAGGAAGCCATGGAGAGCAGCACGGGACCCCAGGTGCTGCAGGATGAAGCTGTGCCAGTCCTGGTAGATCGCCCATTCCAGTGGCTGCAGGTGCCCGACCTCAAACAGGTTCTTGGCAAAGACATACCTGGAAAAAGACAAAGAGATGGGACAGGGCACCAGCACCACCAGCACCCAGGCACCTCCAGGACATCCCCAGGTGCCTTCACTGCCTCTTCTATTTCACCTTTTTTTGCACCAGCTGGGATCTAGGGGTGTTTAATCAAGGTGGAAATCCTGAATTTGGACCTGAGAGATGCTCATTCACAAAGGGTGATCAGGGTCAGGAAGGGACCGGATGGATCCAAGAGCTGAGGCCCCTCTGTTCTGGGGCCAGGCTGAGAGTTGGGGGTGTTCAGCCTGGAGAAGAGAAGGCTGCAATGGGGAGACCTTAGAGCACTTTCCAGTGCCTGAAGGGGCTCCAAGAAAGCTGGGGAGGGACGTGGGACAAGGGCCTGGAGGGATGGAATGAGGGGGAAGGGTTTCAATATGCAAGAGGGGAGATCGAGGTTGGGCATGAGGAAGAAATTCTTTGGTGTGAGGTGCTGAGCCCCTGGCCCAGGTTGCCCCCAGAAGCTGTGGCTGCCCCATCCCTGGAGGTGTTGGAGGCCCCAGGTTGGATGGGGCTTGGAGCAACCTGGGCTGTGGGAGGTGACCCTGACAATGGCAGGGGGTTGGAACTGGATGAGCTTTAAGGTCCCTTCCCATCCAAACCATTCTGTGACCCTATGATGCTGGGGACACATGGCCACCCAGCTCAGCTCACTGCTGCCAGGCCCAGATGTCACCCGAGGGATTTCCAGCTGCCCCCAGGCCCAGGTGAGGATAGAGCCACCACCAAAAATTATTTGGAGTACAACAAAAGCCCCAAATTATCCCACAAGAGCATTTCTGTAATTAAGCATCATTCCAGATTTCAGTCCCCGGGGGCCCAAGCCAGGCTGGATGGACACTCATTACTCCACCTGACCCCTCCCACTCCATCCCTCTTCTTCCCGGTTGGAATTTGGGGAGGCTGGGTACCTGTCACTGTAGATAGAGCGTTCAAAGACCTGGACGGGATGTGGGGGGGTGGAGGGGCGTTGGGAGGGGGGCTCCAGCATGGCCTTCAGCCGGCTGAGGCAGGAGAAGGTCTGGAAGGTGTAGGACCACCGAGTTGGTTCCTTGTACATCATCTGGAGAAGGTTGGTGGAGCCCACAGGTGCCTGTAGCAGGAAGAGATGAAGGATGAGGTTGTCCCAGAGTGGGTCCGGGGGAGCAGGGGGGTGCTGGTGGTCACCGTTACCTCTGCCGTGCCCCCCGCTGGGACCTTTCTCCACTGGGCCACCGGTTCGGTCACCAAGTGCCACTCAGGGAAGGTAACACCCAGCAGCTTCAGGAAGGTGGATTTCCCCACGGCTGGATGTTGGGGGGGGGAGGGGGGCAACACAGGCTGAGCCGCTCTGTGTCTCCTCCACGGTGTCCCTCCCCACCCCCCAAATCCGCGCCACGTGAACAATCACTAATAATCAATGGAATAATTAATTACAACACGCAGCCAGACCCTGGGAACCTTCAGGCTGCACCCACCCCCCCCAAATCCCCCTCCCCCATCCAGGTTGACCCCCCCCACCACCCTCAAGCTGCCACCCCCTCCTTTGTCCCCCCCCTCCCCGGTACCGATGTTCCCCTCCAGGGCCAGGCGCAGCCCAGTCCCGCACCGCCCCATCCCGCCACCGCTTCCGCCTTCCCGCGTCATATGCAAAGGAGATGGTAATGAGCGCGTGACACTCTGCCCCCTCCCCCCGTGACGTCAACACGCGGGAAGCTGGGGGCGGGAACAGGCACAGAAGTGGGGGGGGTGGGGACGCGCGCGGTGGGGGGCGGAGGGGGGGAAGAGGGTTTATGGTGATTTATGCAAATGTAACTCCGCCTACGTCATATCCCGGCAGCGCTGAGGGGGGGCGGGGCAAAGGGATAGGGAGGGGGGGCAACGGGATAGCGGGGGGAGGTGGGCACTAGTGTGGGGAAGGGGGGGTTGACCTGGGACAGGGGCACCACCGTGGGTGGGGTCAGAGGGGGTCAGGGGGACCTGGCATAGGGTTGGTGTCACCAATATAGGGTCAGGGACATGAAGATAGGGTTGGGGGCACCATCCAGGATATCATTATAGAGGCTGGAGGCACCAGCACAGGGTTGGGGTCACCACCATAAGGTCAGGGGCATCAACGCAGGGGTTGGGGGCATCTACATGGGGTTGGGGGCATCCAGGCAGAGTCAAGGGCATCAGCATGACATCAGGGCACTTCCATGGGAACACAGGCACCAACCTGAGGTTGGGGCTCCCCCATCCCTCCCCCCCCATTACCCTCAGCCCCTCCCAACCCCTTCCACCCTCCTAACGCTCAAAATCTCCTGGAAAAGGGGCAGAGCCTGGAGAAAAGGCTTTAATACGCAGCGGGCGGGGGGGAGGAGCAGCGGTGACCGAGGAGGATCTGGGTGCCCCGTCCCGAGCCAGGGGGGCCGCCAGGGTGTTGGGAGGGGGCTTAGAAGCATTTCCGGTGGACAATGGAGGGTCCGGCCTCGTCATACTCGGGTTTGCTGATCCACATCTGCTGGAAGGTGGAGAGGGAGGCCAGGATGGAGCCCCCAATCCACACCGAGTACTTCCGCTCTGGCGGGGCGATGATCTGACAAGAGATGAGCCCTTAAGATGCACCCCTTGATCTACCTCGCCCCTCCCAAATCCACACCAAGAGAGGAATAAGGGTGTTGGTGACCACAGTTGTGTGTCCTACCACCACCATCACCACCTACCTTGATCTTCATGGTGCTGGGAGCCAGCGCCGTGATTTCCTTCTGCATGCGGTCGGCGATGCCAGGGTACATGGTGGTGCCACCAGACAAGACATTGTTGGCGTAGAGGTCCTTGCGGATGTCAATGTCACACTTCATGATTGAGTTGTAGGTTGTCTCATGGATGCCAGCTGACTCCATGCCTGTGGTAGGAGGGGGCTATCAGCACCCTGAGCCCCACCCACACCTCCCCAGAGCTCCTCAGAAAGCCCGTGGGGTCATCTGTGGATTTGTCCCTCCTCATTTGGGGTGCAAAGTGCTTTGGGGAGCCCCAAAACCCTTGTGGGACACCTATGTGAACTCATTGCCCAGCGGTGGGGATGGGGGGCAACCACTGAAGGGGCATCCAGAAGAATGGAGGGCAGTGCTCACCGATGAAGGAAGGTTGGAAGAGGGTCTCGGGGCAGCGGAAGCGCTCGTTCCCAATGGTGATCACCTGCCCATCAGGGAGCTCATAGCTCTTCTCCAGCGAGGAGGAGGAGGCAGCCGTGGCCATCTCGTTCTCAAAGTCGAGGGCCACGTAGCAGAGCTTCTCCTTGATGTCACGCACGATTTCTCGCTCGGCTGTGGGAGATGATGGCCAACGGGCTCAACTCGGTGCCTTGGCCACACCATGAAGGGGAGTTGTCCCCTGCCACCCCCTCCCCATCCCCTTACCCGTGGTGACGAAGGAGTAGCCCCTCTCAGTGAGGATCTTCATGAGGTAGTCGGTGAGGTCCCGGCCAGCTAAGTCAAGGCGCATGATGGCGTGGGGCAGCGCGTAGCCCTCGTAGATGGGCACGTTGTGGGTGACGCCGTCCCCGGAGTCGAGGACGATGCCTGAGAAGGAAGGTGAGGAAGGGGGTTGGAAGCTGGTTTGGATCCTTCCCCATCACAGGTGGTCCCCAGGTGGTAGATGCCACGTGTCCTACTCACCGGTGGTGCGGCCGGAGGCATAGAGGGAGAGGACGGCTTGGATGGCGACGTACATGGCGGGGACATTGAAGGTTTCAAACATGATCTGGGAGGGGGGATGAAAGGGGGAGGGGGTTACAGGGGAAAAGGGGGGTCCCCAGCACATCATCTTCCCCCCAACCCCCGAGGGTCGAGTCCTCCTGGAGAGACAGGAGCAGTACATTGCATGGAAAACCATGCGGATGGTGGCATTGAATGGAAAAAAAAAAGGTGGGTCAGTGCCTTGTACAGACACGTGGGACAATGTGTTGCATGGTCAAAGTATTGGGTGGGAAACAAGGTGGGTCAGAGCATGAATACGTGGATGATGGCATGGAAAATCACGTAGGTCCATGCATGTCATGGAAAAACATGGGTCATTGCATTGTGTAGTGAACCTCGTGGGCCCACAGAAGGACATGGACATGCCACCAAGAGTTCTGCCCTCAGTTCCTTCTGCTTCATCTCACCACCTATGCCAGACCCTCCTGACTCACTAAACCCCTGTTGCCCATCCCATCCCCATCTCTAGGGGTCCCAGGGTGCTTTACCTGTGTCATCTTCTCCCTGTTGGCCTTGGGGTTGAGGGGTGCCTCGGTGAGCAGGGTTGGGTGCTCCTCAGGGGCCACACGCAGCTCGTTGTAGAAGGAGTGGTGCCAGATCTAGGGCAGGCAAAGGAGAATTGGAATCTTATCCCAAAGAGAAGCTGGGGCCAGCACCCGCTCCCTATCCTGGTGTAGGATCTTACCTTCTCCATGTCATCCCAGTTGGTGATGATGCCGTGCTCAATGGGGTACTTGAGTGTGAGGATCCCCCTCTTGCTCTGTGCCTCGTCACCCACATAGCTGTCCTTCTGCCCCATGCCCACCATGACACCCTAACACCAAGAGATGGCCTTGTTAGCTGCATTTTATATAATCATAGAATGGTTGGGGTTGGAAGGGACCTCGAAGATCATCAAGTTCCAAACCCACGGGCAGGGACACCTCCCACCAGCCCAGGTTGCTCCACACCCCATCCAACCTGGCTAAAGACACTTCGAGGGATGGAGCAACCACAAACTCCCTGGGCATTTGGTTGATTCAAGAAGGGCTAAGAGGTGTCTGGTCCCACCTCAGGTACCCACCTGATGCCGGGGACGACCCACAATGGAGGGGAAGACAGCACGGGGGGCATCGTCCCCTGCAAACCCCGCTTTGCAGAGCCCGGAGCCGTTGTCACAGACCAGGGCAGTGGTTTCCTCCTCACACATGCTGGGAGCAGTCGGTGGTCAGGGGGACCTGGGGGGGGGGAAAGCTGGGGGGAAGAGGAGGAGAAACCAGTGTTAAATGGGATGGGGGAGGAGAAGGTTATGACACATCCTGGCTTTGGGTGGTGGAACATTTGGAGTCTTCGGGGCAAAATCTTCCAGGGGCTGCGGTGAGGGGCAGCCACCAGGTGCCACTCCCATTGGTCTCCCATGGGTGCTGCTCCATACCAATGCTGCTTCTCCAGCCAAAATAGGAGCCAAAGGCTCTGGGCAGTGGAGCTTTGCTGTCCCCATCCTCAGCTGGTGGTGGGAAGGAGGGTGGGAAGCAGGGAGAAGGTGGGTGATGCCCTCTTGTCCGCTCTGGTCTCAGCCACCCCTTGCTCTGCCCTCACATCCTTTCCCAAAAATGGGAAAAAAAAACCCCAGCCCTTCCCCAGAGTGGAGGGGTTGGGATCCAGAGGGATTCCTGAATCCAGATGTGCTCCTGAATCCAGAGGAAAGCAGGCAAAAACATCATAGAATTCCCCCTAAAAAAAAACCAAAAAACCTAAAAAAAGCCCCAAATTGTGGGGATTTCTGGAACCAGCAGGACCCGCCTTGGCCCCAGCCCAGCTCTTCTCACCCCACAGAAGCTGCTGGGGGGTTGTCACCCCCCCCTGTGCCAACTGAACCCTGCTGGGGCCACCCCATAAGCAGTGAGGGGCATCCCCAAAAACCCCCTGGATTTTTTTTTCCTTCTGGTTTTCCTAGAAGGAAAAGGGAAGCGGGGCTGGGCAGTACTCACCACCGAGGCGACAGCTTCTTTCCTCTGGGACCCAGCCCTGAGGAGCCTTTGGAATAAATACCAGAGAGCCCGAGAAACCTCAGAGGCGGATCCCTCTCTAAACAAAGACCCTAAATAGGCTCCGTGATGGTGCGTTGGCCATATGGCCATATAAGGTGTTTTATTTCATTAAATTGACCTTGGGCTGATGGTAGGACCCAAGCTGGTTGATTATTGTAAGAGGGGGGGAAAAAAGTGTCCTTGGGGATACTTGGGAGGTAACATCCCATTTTGTGAGGTTTGTTCCTTCTCTGATCCCGTAAACAAGTAAGACTCAAATCCTTCACAGCAATGGTCTCAGGGAAAAAGGTGGTGGAAACATCTCCAGTTCCTGGCGACAAGGTGGAGGAAGCCCAGCTGGGTGAGGTGGGTAGTGTGGCTCTGCCTGGGGGACACCCTGGAGCTGGGGTGGGGATTTGGCATTGCCCAGACACTGGGATTGCAGGGGGGTTGGTGCATTGTGTCCTCCCAGCTTCAGTTTCCCCATCTCTACACGTTCCCCAACCCCTCAGGGATGTTCCTCCCTGAGGTTTCCTCTTCCTGCCCCATTTTTGCGTTTTTTGGTTCCCCAAAGCCTCAGCTCCAGCAGGGACAAGACTCAAGGGGCTGAAGCCCAGCCCTGCACTCAGCTCCCACCCCCTCCCAGGGAGGATTTTGGAGGCAGGATGAGCCTGGACCCCCCTGAGGGGCAACGTGGGTGCTGTCCCCTTGTCCCCCCTGCCTGATGCTGCACAGGAGTGGGGGGACAGAGCCATCCCCGGCTCCACAGCACCCATGGCCCTGTCAGAGACCCAACCAGGGGCTGCCAAGCTCCCCACTGCCTTTTTAAGGGCAATGGTCCCACAGCCAGGGCTGCCCCTGAGCACCTGGTGCAGGGTGGGAGGCAGGAAAGATGTCCCAAAGCCACCAGAGATACAGGGACTGGAGCTGCAGATGGGGACACTGAGGCACAGGGCTGCTCTCAGGGCCAGGGTCCCCGAGTTGTGTTCGGGGAGGGGACATCAAAACCTCCAGGTGCCACCAGCACCTGGAAGCACGAGGAAGGGGGCCAAGAGTCCTGGTGTCCCCTTCCAGCCCTGAAGAGAGAAGACTCCAGGCTGCCATCTCACAAGACAGGACAGGGACACGGTGCCTCCCTGGCCCACCCACACCTCCAACGTCCCCAGTTGATGGTTCAGGGACCCCATTTGTCCCTTTTCCTCCAGGGAATGCTCAGCAGGCAGGGGCTGGATGTGCCCCCTGGCCCTGCACTTGTTGGTATCCCCACAGCAAGCCCCGAGCCCCTGGGGACCTGCCACCACCTCGCATCCCAGCCTGGTCCCCTTGGTCTGCTGCCAAACATGATGTCACTGAGGCAAAAGGTTGCCATATATGACACTCTGGAAAAAAAAAAAAAAAAAAAAAAAAAAAAAAAAAAAAAAAGAAAATAGATCAAAATAGAAAAGAAATTAACCCCAAACCCAGCAGAGAGAAGGGGGAAACATCAGAGGGTGGAAGAGAAACAGCTCTGGGAGAGGAGGGAGAGAGCCCGGGCTGCATGGGGCCAGTGACATGACCCTGTCCCACCCTAGGGTTGAAGGGGACAGTGCCCAAAAGCACAGAGAACCCCAGACCCCCTGAGCTGCTGCAAACAGCATCACCCCCAGCCCTGAGCTGCTCCCTTCTCTATCACCTCCCAGCCTGCAGATCCATCCCTGCAGATCCCAAGCCTGGGATGGGAACTTGGGTTTGAAGCTGGGGATGGTGGAGAAGCCCTGGAGCAGGCACTGGGCAGCCTAAAAAGGCAAAGTTTGGCCCTCCCAGCCAATCCAACTGCTGGCCCTGCCGAGGCTCCAGGGTTCTGGGATGCTGGCAGGAACATCCCACAGCCCTGGCTGGGATGTCAGGGGGACAAGGAGGGGGGGGCAAGCCCTGGTTTGTGATGGAATTTCCAAATCCTCGCCCTCCATGCCTCCCTATAAGGGGAATGTTCAGGCTTGAGACCTCTGGGGCTGCTGCTGAGGACTGGCAAATGGGTGATGAGAACTCAGGGCAGGGATCTGGGGCTGTTCCCATCCTCCAGGCAGAAGGAACCATTGCTCCTTGCCTGCAGGAAACCCCCCTCAAAACACCCACCCAAACCCAAACCACTCCTGCACCATGTAGGGCTTTAGCTCCCACCCAATTCCACCCTATTTCGAGGGAGCTGAAGGTGGAACAGACCCAGAGGAGAGAGGGGGTGGGTGGCTGGGTGGGATGCAGTGTCAGGCTGCTGGCATTCATCCTGAAGCACACACTGATGACTCAGGGACTTGAATGTGAAAAAAAAAAAAAAAAAAAAAAGAGATTAAAAAAGCCACCAGCGAGGAGAGCAGGGCTGGGCAAGAGACAGCATCTGGACTCTGATGTGAGGAACACAGCCCTCATGCAGGGCCAGGCTGAGAGGTATCATAAAATATTCTCCAGGAGGGTTTATTGGTCACTGGGACAGGTTAGGAATGAAGCAGGGATCTGGGCATCAGCTCCTCATCCTGGCTGGTGCCCTCTGCTCCACGCTGGGGTCAGCTCAGACCCAAGTTTTGTGGAGTTGAGATAAATTTGTGGTGATTCTCAACCACTGATGAGATGGAATCACTGCTGGGCAAGTCAGGTTTTCACTTCTTGTGTCCCCACGAGGCTCTGGGGAGATGAACACCCACACACAGAGGCTGCAAAACCCACTCCTGGGCTTTTAAATGAACACTTCTAAATAAATCAGGTCTGAAAGTGATTCTCTGAAGCCCCGTTGATGCCAAAAGCAACTGCAAAAATGACAGTGGCAGCAGTTTGTTGGGTAGGAGTCAAGGAGGTGGGACCCCAAAATCAGTTGATTCCCTCACCACCCCTCAGCCAGGCTGGGCATCTCCAATCCTCTCACTCAGCTCAAAGACAAGTGACAAAAGAGAGGCAGCCAAGGTGACAGGATCCATCTGTGTTAAGTGAACACGGGTGAGGTTTGGATGGAGAAGCACAGGGAGGTGACACACAGGACACAGACTCCACACAACCCCGTGGCTGATGGTGAGGGCATCCTGCCAGAAGAGGTGGAGATGGTGGGGATGAAAAGCTTTGGGGCCAGATACTTTCCACCTCATGCTGCTACTTCTCCCCCTTCTCCCACGCCAGAGTGAAGGCTCATCCCAGATCAATGCTGGGAAAGAAAAGTAGGAGAGGAATTCCAAGGAGGTCCCTGGCTGGCATAGTGCCAAATGGTGACGTGGTGCTTGGCTTTGGCAAGGACAGGGTTGATACTGCTTTGAGGAGCCATCAGGGGTGATCTTGGAGTTTCAAGGTGGCCCAAGCTGCTGGAATCCCATCCCAGAGAGGAGATGACCTTGAAGAGCTTTCACATGACAGTGGTGAAGTCAAGAAGACCGAGAGCCTCCTCTGTGGTAACACCAGTAAGGAGCTGAACATGAGTCCTCCCGGGGCAGCCCAAGGGCTGGAGCAAATACCCCCTCCAGGAAAAGGAAATAAAATTACCAAACACCCCTCACCACTGCCAGAACAAAGGTTTGTGCAAAGCTGTGCCACATCCAAGCACCTGAAATGCTGGAATTTGGGGTTCCCAAAGGAGAAAAGGCCCCTTCGTACCTCACCAGGCACAGAGGATTTGCTCCAGCTCAGCAGCAAGAAGCTCTGGCTTGGGGTGAGAGTGGGTTAGGAAGGTTTAATATTAACCTCTAGCAAAAACAATGAGTCCAGCCACTCTGCTGAGACCAGAGCAACCCAGTGAGAGACAAAACAAAGCATGAATTAATTGGGGCAAGTCCCACTTTAGGAAAGTGCTTGAAGAGGCTTCCACACCTCATGGTTGCAGCAGTTAACAGGGAAACACCCACCCACCCCCCAGCCCCCAAGAAGCTGCTGGAGCTATACATTAGAGTTTGAAACAATTGCTTCCATCTGTGCATTTCCAGTTAAGTTTTTCCCCCACACCTTGGACCTCAGCACCCTCTTTGCCAGGCACTGATGTTCCATCTGCTCCCAACTGTGGTCAAGGTACCGGTTTCACCATGATTACTGGGGGAGGAAATGGAAGGATCACTGCGTGGTAGAAATCATCTGCTACAAGAGGAAAAAAAAAAAAAAAAAACAACAAAAAACCACATTTCCCAAGGTCCAGAAGGTCCAGAAGGAAGGTGGCTGGGTTTTGGTAAACAGTTGAGGCCAGAGGCCTATCGGAGATCCATCAGGACCACGTCTCTCTCGACTACTGACACATGATTGCAGGTCTGCAATAGAGGGGAAGAGAAAGAGGGCACAGGGAAGGGGTTATTCAGATGTTCCCACAACTCAGGTGAGTCTCCTGCACCTTGTGTCCTTCACTGAACAGCTCCCAGAGGAGAAACTGGTGCCCTGGTGCCACAGAGAGCCCCTGTTAGGACCCAAGCACAAACCTCTCTGTAAAATTCAATCCTTTGCTGCTGCCCTGACCTCTTGCTGCTCCAAAGTACTTCCCCAGCATGTACTACCAAGTCAAAAAAACTCTGAAACCTCAACTCTAGGAGGAGACAACCCCCTGCCAGGCTGAATCTCCTGGCCTGGATCACAACCCAGCACCTGGACATTGAGGTACAGCCAAGTGAAGAGACCAACTCATGGTCCTACAGCCCCCCCTCTACAGCCCCCCCCCCGCCTTACTGTAAAGAGAGGAGGTTCTTTGGGGTGGGGGTGGAATCCTTTCTGTCGGCAGGATGAGATCTCCTCCAGGCCATGCTCTGTCAGTTTGAAGAACCCTGTCCTAGAGCAAAGAAACAGAAGCTTAGGGTAGCTCAAGCCTCTGCAAACAGCAGGAGCTCCTTCTGGGGCTGAAGGAGCATGGTTGAGGTGGCTCATCTTGAGAGACATTGTGTCAGCTTGACATCTTATTGCCACATCTGGAAACTGCCAGAGGAGACAGCCCTGCAATACCTTCTGAAGGCGCTAGGCCTCCTGCCCAACCTTTAGGTTGCCCTAATTTTTTTGTCAGGCAGCAAAAACAAAGGAAAAAACCTTCCCTGTCCCACATCCATACTTACTCCTGGTATTTGGGAGAACACACAATGGCAATGGACTCTGGCAACATCATCTGGTAGGAGCAGTGTGTGTGCAGGTCAACACTGGAGAGGAAGGCTGTCTGTGTGGGGTGAGTCTGAAAGAGAGGTGGAGGTTACAGCAGGGTTGGAGAATGAGGCCAAGGAGAAGGTTGGGATGGAGACATAACTCCTCAGGTGACACAGAGGACATGCTTATACCTATAAGGTCATTGAGTACAAGCATTCACCCAACTCTGCCAAGGCCACCCCCACCCCATGTCCCTCAGCACCACATCCCCAGGGGTTTCTCTGAAACCCCTCCACGGATGATGGGGACTCCAGCCCTGCCCTGGGCAGCCTGGGCCACGCCCTGACAACCCTTTCCAGGGAGAAATTGTTTCCCAGCTCCAACCTAAACCTCCCCTGGCACAACTGGAGGCCAAAAGTTCCTCTTGGCCCATCCCTTGTTCCTTGGGAGCAGAGCCCGACCCCCCCTGGCTCCAACCTCCTCTCAGAGGGTTGCAGAGAGCCACAAGGTCTCCCCTCAGCCTCCTCTGCTCCAGGATCAGCACCCCCAGGGCCCTCAGCTGCTCCTCACAACTTCTCCAGACCCTTCTCCTTCTGCTCCACACCCTTCCCCAGCTCCCTTGCCCTTCTCTGGACATGCTCCAGCCCCTCAGTGTCTCTTTTCTGACCCAAAACTGACCCCAGGATTGGAGGTGCAGCCTCAGCAGTGCCCAGCACAGGGAAATGATCCCTGCCCTGCTCCTGGTGGCCACCCCAGTGCTGATCCCAGCCAGGATGCTGGCGGGCCACCTGGGCACATGCTGGTTTATACCCAGCTGCTCTGTGACACCTTTCCTACCATGCACTTTCCAGTCACTCTTCCTCAAGCCTGGAGCACTGCCTGTAGGGTGTGACCGCAGTGCAGGACCCCACAGTTGGCTTTGCTGAACCTCATACAATTGGCTGACATGGATCAGCCCATGGATCCAGCCTGTCCAGGTCCCTCTGCAGAGCCTTCCTAGCATCAGGCAGATCAACACACCCACCCAACTCAGTGTCACCAGCAAACTGACCAGGGATGCACTTGATCCCTTCATGCAGACCATCAGATTAAACAGAACTGTACCCAGCACTGAGCCCAGGAGAGCAGCACTGGTGAACAGCCAGTCCTAACACTTCAAGAGATCACCTTCCACCAAGACTGCCAAGGGCTGTATGATCACCAGCACCTTTCCCACCTCCATATTTCACAGCCTAACTCTTGCTGAAAGCTTTTTCTCCCTTTTCTGGTCAGGTTTTTGTTGCCAATACCAGCAGGAAGGTCAAAGGGATTCATGGGGGCTATGCCTGGATGCGCCAGGGCTGTCTCTGAAGGGTTAAACACCAAAAGCAGACACCCTGCACACATCAGGCAGACACACCAGGCATTTCTTTGTCAAAGCCCATGAGGCAGCTGCTGCTTTCGAGAGATTACTCAGCAGCACCAAACATTTTGCTTGGCACAGCTCCGGCTGCCAAAGGCTCCGTGGGGACAGGCAACAGGGCAGCACGGAAGCCAGCAGAGGAATCTGGAACTGGCACATCCTGCAGATGAAAAGCTGGGATGCTCCAGGGAGACATCACTCTGTGCTGACAGCGGGAGCTTGGGGTGCCCCAGCACTGCCTCTGGAGTCAGCTTTTAGATGGATGAAACATGAGCTTCATGCCCAGCATCCCACTCTTAAAAGCCTAGAGGTTTTATGAAGGGAAACTTCCCAAACTACACCCAGGCCTGGTATTTCCAGCAGCATGAGGAGTGACTGAGACTGGCTCAGAGGGGTGAAAGGCAGCCAGAGGATGCTGCCTGCTCTGTACCATCTCCTTCAATTACTTTGCCCCCTGAAAATTCTCCCCCCAAAGACAGGTCCTCTGAAAGTTCTCCCCTTAAAGATTGGTCCCCTGAAAGTTCTCACCCCTCAAAGTTCTCCCGCTCAAGACTGGTCACCTGAAAGTTCTCCCCCAAACATTGGTCCCCTCAAAGTTCTGCCCCCTCAAAGTTCTCCTCCAGAAGCTTGGTCACCTGAAAGTTTTGCCCCTGAAGATTTGTCCCCTCAAAGTTCTCCCTCTCCAAAATTCTCCTGCCTCAAAGTTCTCCCCCTGAAGACTGGTCCCCTCAAAGCACTCCCCCCCGAAATTGGTTCCTTCAATGTTCTCCCCATCCAAAGTTGTTCTCCCTATCCAAATTTGGTTCTTCCCCCTGAACCCCCTTCCCCCCAGCTGAACCCAAGGCTGGTTGGGAAACGAAAGAGGAGCCAGAGACTCACGTGGATCCATCCCAGTGTAACCAGGCTGTGCTGATCCTGGATGACAAAGAGCTCCTCCTCATTCTCTGTGTTGCAATAATCAGGGCCTCCATATTGCTTGGGAATGATGACGTGGGTGATGGTGAACTCATTCTGCATCTGGAAGGCAGCACAGGGAGGTTGGCACCCACCAAACCCCCCACCCCAGGCAGGGAACCCCGTGGCTGCCCACCAGCACAAAGGTGGTTTCCTAAGTGTTGGGAAAGCAGGAATTCTGGATTCATCACTCGGGGGCCCAGACAATGGAAGAGCAGCTCTGGAAAAGCCCAACAATGGGTCCACCATCCCTCTACAGGTCACAGAAATGAGAACTGCAAGTTACTGACAGAGGAGTGCCAGCGTTTTCTGAGTCTCTGCATGACCCACAGGTACGAACTTGGCCATTGCAAGTTCCACCTCAACCCAAGGAGGAACTTGTTGCCTTTGAGGGTGGCAGAGCACTGGGCCAGGCTGCCCAGAGAGGTGGTGGAGTCTCCATCTCTGGAGACATTCCCAACCCCCCTGGAGTCCCTCCTGTGCCACCTGCTCTGGGTGCCCCTGCCCTGGCAGGGGGCTTGGACTGGATGATCTCCAGAGGTTCCTTCCAACCCCTAACACTCTGGAACTCTGTGTTTCTTCCCATTCTTCAGGAAGCATTTAGATGTGGCACTTCAGGATATGGTTCAGTAGTTGTGGTAGTTGGATTACAATTGGACTTGATAATCTTGAGGGTTTTTTCCAACCTTAATGATGCTACAGTTCTATGATTGCCTTTTCCCTGCCATGCAGAGCACCCATCATTGCTCAGAGAGTCTTGGACACTCACTGAGGTGAATCTCTCCACTCATTAAAAGACAATGCTTAAAAATCAAAGAATCCCCAAGTGCCTGGCAGAAGGTTGCTACATCCAACAACTTCATTTTGGAGCAAACTTCTGCAAGCAAAACAACACCAAGTGGCTCAGGGGAGACAGGCTGGAGCTGCCAAGAGAAACCTGGGCATGGAAACTCTTTTGGAGGAGAATGAACCATCTCCATTTGGTGTTCATCTGGGTGAGGGTCCTAGTTCACAGCTGGGACACCTCAGTTCTGCTGGCACCAAAGGGACAAGTCACAGGAGCTCCCTGTCACCAGGAATGGGGGTGGCAAGTACATTCAAAGCTATTGCACCTCAAGAACTTTGATCTTGGGGGAAGAATTCTGGGGGGGAAGAACTTTGAGATCAATCTTCAGGGGGAGAATTTTGAGGGGGGAGAGCTTTGAGGGGACCAAAGTGGCCTCCCTGAGCCACTTCCAGGGTCTTCATTAGGATCATCCCCTTACCAGCTTTCCACAGAGGATCCCACATGTCTCCACACCCCGTACTGTGTTGGCATCAGCCAACTGGAGGAATTTCTGGCAGAGCTCCCTGGGGACAATGACCTGGCGAAGGGCATCCACACTGGCATCTGTGGGGAGAAGGGGAGCACAGTGAGACTCAGGGACACTGAGGAAATGGTCCCTCAGGTCAGGAGCTGAAGGGAGTAAGAGTGAAAAAAAAATTCAGGTTGGAAATAGGAACTGCTCCAATGTCTATCCCTGCAATGGCAGCCCCAGGTAAATGAAGTCACTTCCTACAGAACAGTCACCACCTCTTGCAAAACAGGGAAAGGTAGAAAGAGACCCTTAGCAGTGTGTCCAAAACCTAGTATATTTTGTTAACAAAAAATTAAATCACACAGGCTTACAAAATGTCATTTTAAGTAGAATGTGGCACTAGGCAAGAACCAGTCATTTGGAAATACCCAAATCACTCCTGTGGAATGGTGTTTGGCAGGAGGATAGTTAGTCAGAAGGAGAATGCAGTCAGAAGATGGTCAACTTAACCAGGAACTAAACCTCAGTTTCCAACAAATATTGAGACCTAGGAAAGCCAAATGGGCTGTAGAGTCTGGATCAGCAGAGAGACAGGGATGGAGAAGAATGCAGGGGGTGATTCCCAGGGAAGAGTCCTCCCAAACCCTTCAAACCTTTCCTGGACAAGAGGGAGAACATCCAGTGATCTGGAAGACCAAACCCTGAGAAGGGATGAAGCCATGATCAGAAATTCCCAGGAGCCTCCTGGACAAATCAGCTCCTCAGCTGTGTCTTGCTCAACCCCAGGGAGAGAGAAAGGGGCACCGGGAGGTACTAACTGTTTTCTGTGCTCCCCAAAGCACTGGGCTTCAAAGATCTGTCCACAACAGGAGGTTTGGATGAGCCAGTCCCTGCTGATGGGCTTGCAGGGTGAACAGGAGAGGTCTTTGGTGTTAAATTAGTCGGAGGGTTTTCCACGCCAGGGATGAGAGGTCCATCCAGAGATTCAGGACTGGGTTCTGGCTTTCCAAATTCCTGCACTATCCTCAGCCGTTCCTTCTCCAGCTCCTGCTGTCGAATCATCTTCTCAAAGGCCTGAAACTGCTCTTGCTCTGCCTGCTGCTGCTTCATCAAGGCTACCCGACTTCTCTCCTCTTCCAGCTGCTGCTGCAATGCCAAACTGCGGGCAAATTCCTCCTCCTCCTCCTTCTGCAAGGAGAAATATCCCAAGGGACATCAGCAGGCAAGGGGAATGCTAGCCCGAGGCAGAATACAAAGAGCTGCAGACCTTCAGCAATCCCAAACTGCTCTGAAAGGGGCTGCAGGAGGTGACCAGCAAATTGTGCTCCCTGCAAGGCAGCTTCAGCTTGCAGAACACAGATCTGCCCTTCCCTCAGGACAGCCAGTAGACCAGGGCAGGAAAACTGCTGCCTTACCCTCTCCTCTTCCACAGATATAAAATTCCAGGTTGGTTTTCATCTATCCCAGCTGTTAAGATCACACAGTTTTCTGCTTTGCCCACGGAACCCCAGATCTTTGCCCAGGCTGCCTGATGAGTTTCTAGATCCTAAGACCCAGACCCCATGATGGGAGGAAGAAAAATCACCAACCAAACTACAGCCCCAGGGCCACCAGGATGTCCAACCAAGAGATGCAGGGAGGCTACAGCAGATTCATTGCACAAGGGCAGCAGGACATGGTGTGGACAGCCCTGTGCTGCAGGTGACAAGGCTGGACCCTGCAAGCTGGGATGTCACATTTCCAAGCACCCAGGGAGCCCTGAGGACCTTCCCTCTTCCAAACTCTTTGTGACTGAGGGTCTCGTAGGGAGCATTGGCCTCCAGTCCCCTCTCACTCACCTTCTGCTCCTGGTACTTAGCATAGTCCTTGGAGTACCTCCTCAGCAGCTCTGCCTTCAGCTCTTCAGCTCGGGGAAAGGCAACTTCTTTCAGTTTCTGAGGGAAGACACATTTGGAAGCATGAGACAAGAAAAACAGGACAAGAAAAACAAGGGCTGAATAGATGCAAGAACCAACAGACATAGAGTACCTGCAGATCATGAACCACCTGCTTGTTCAGGAGGTAGGAAGCACCCAGCGGCTCCAGCACCACATGTGGACACAGAATCACAAAATGGGTTGGGTGGGAAGGGACCGTAAAGATCTCATTCAGTTCCAACCCCCTGCATGCGCAGGGACACCTCCCACCAGCCCAGGGTGCTCCAAGCCCCATCCAACCTGGAGCCTCCAACACTGCCAGGGATGGGGCAGCCACAGCTTCTGGGGGCAACCTGGGCCAGGGGCTCAGCACCCTCACACCGAAGAATTTCTTCCTCATGTCCAACCTCAATCTCCCCTCTTGCATATTGAAACCCTTCCCCCTCATTGCATCCCTCCAGGCCCTTGTCCCAAGTCCCTCCCCAGCTTTCCTGGAGCCCCTTCAGGCACTGGAAGGTGCTCTAAGGTCTCCTCTCAACCTTCTTTTCTCCAGGCTGAACACCCCCAACTCTCTCAGCCTGGCTCTAGGGCAGAGCAGCTCCAGCCCTGCCAACGTCTTTGTGGGCTTCCTTTGGACTTGATCCAACAGTTTTGTGTCCTTCCTGTGTTGGAGACTCCAGAACTGGACACAATTCTCCCAGTGGAGTCTCACAAGAGCAGAGAAGAGGGGGACAATCACCTCCCTTGACCTGCTGGCCACACTTCTTTTGATACAGCCCAGAACAGAGTTAGATTTCTGGGCTGCCAGCACACAGTAGTTGGCGTTGCCACACCCTGGAGCTGGGTGACAGAGTCAGAGGCCCTGAAAACACCAGGCAAGAGCTCAGGCAGCACTGTCTTTGCTCTCCTGGTCAGTGTGGAGCAGAGCAGTGGTAATTTCTCCAAAAATCCCTTGGCAAATTCTTTGAAGACCAGGACATGGAAAATCCAGGTGTTGAAAATGTGGGAGTTTAACAGGAAAGAAAGGAGGTCCTGGTGCTCAACAGAAAGTGAGGGGACAACCACATTTGAGAAGAACCCAAATCCAAACTCCCACGGGGCCAGGACTGCCCGGGCAAGCCAAGGCTTCTCAGTGTTTGTGTGCATCACTCAGTCTATGAAAATCCAAGGTCTGTGACCCCAGAATATTTCTGAGGGGCTGTTAAATGCTCAGCAATGCTCCCACTCACTTTGACTGTCTCCTTCTTCTCGGGAATGACAGCGGTTTTGTAATCCCGGTGCTGGGGCAGCTTCTCAATGAAGAGTCTGGAAACACAGGAGAGAAACTGCAGTTGGGAATCCAAGCAGAAACGGACAAGCACAGGACACTAAAGGGCATTTTAGAGGCACGGGTCACTCCCCTCCAGCACTGTCCCCTTGCTCTGCCACCTCCCTGGGGCCTGTGCTCCCTAAAATCAGGACGTCTGCCTTGCTGCAGGAAAACATTCATGGAACTCTGAGCTCTCTGTGGCACACAGGATTTCTTGGCCATTCCCAGGGGAAATTCCTCACATTTTTCTTCCATCCGGACTTTGGAGATGGTCCTCAGGGATAACACATTTGTTTTGAACAGAAATATTAATAAGCCAGGTCCAAAACCCCATGGACACTGGCAATGAGTCAGGAAGGTCCTTGGGCACCTGCCTACACCTCAGGGAGCATCCAAGGGGATTGCAGAGAAGCCCAAGGACTCTGCTGACTCAGTGCTTTCCCTGTCCTTCTCCACCAGGGGAGCAAACAGTTTGTGCAAGAGATGGGAAATTAACTCAGACCTTGAACACAGAAAATTCACAAGTAAGCTGAGAGGAAGTTCACAACATCCCTGCTGCATCCTGGCTGCTGCACCAGGAGCCTCCAGGCTCTGTGGCCCAAGCACCCCAGGAAGGTCAGGATGACATTTTGGGGTTGTTTCCATGCAGATTTCTGGGAGAGAAATCACAATTGAGCTCAACATCTTCCTGCTCCCACAACTACAACAGGTTCATCCTCAGCTGGGAGGTGTCTGTGCCCATGCAGAGGGGCTGGAACTGGGTCACTTCAAACCCAAACCATCCCATGATGACTCTGCAGTTCTCTAATAACTCCTGAAGGCAGCTCTCCATGGAAGGAGGCCCTCCACTGAAGAAAGGGGTTTTTCCATGGAAAGAAGGGATTTCTCCATGGGAAGAAAGGATTTCTCCATGCAGAGATACTCTCCAGCCCCTTCAGAGAGCAGCCTTGTCCCCAGCCACAAGGAATAAAGGTGGTGAGGCTCAGATTGTGCTCCTGGGAGCAGCACAAACAAACCAAGCCAAGCCCAGCAGGAAAAACTCCAGGGGAACAGTGAGAACACTCCTCATGCTGAGAAGCTTGTGTGTGTGAGCAAAAAATAAACCCAGATGCTTCAAAACCTCAGTCCTCTGGGACAGGAAAGGCTTTTTTGCACCCCCAAATGCTCCTGGTTGTCACGGAGCTCTTGGATGCTCAGGATACTCTTGGCAGAGCCTGTGGGATCAGCGTGACCACGTCACAGCCCTGAGCCACAGCTCCATCCCAAACACCCAGCGAGGTTCTGGCTGGTGGTTGTGAAGTAGGTCACTGTGTCGAGGAGACAAAACAAGGCTGTGATCATTGCCAACAGCTAGCAGATTAAAATGGAAGGGATTAATTAAGGAGGATTAAGAGCAGATGCCAGCCTGGAGAGGATGGAAAAGCCAACAGAGACAGCTGGGTTTCCACAAGTCAGGAAGCATGGGGGGGGGGAAACATGGGGAGCAGGATGAGGGGAGGACTCAGGCAGCCAAAGGAAACCTCAGGGGCAAGACCGGACAGCAGCAGAGCAGGGGGGGCAGGAAAGGTTCCTGTTTCCCATCACCAGCCATGCTGAGGCTTGGCAAGGCTGAAACCTTCTGCTCCCATCATTTTGGGTTTGTTCAAGCCTCTGCCTGCTCCCGAGTCCCCCCTGAGCAGCAGCTGTTTGGCACCCACCAGCCCCAGCCCCAGCTATTTTTAAGCACTGCTCCAGCACACGCGCCAAGCCGGCGGCTCCTGAGTCCCTCTGCAACACCCCCAGCAAAACCTTGGAGCCAATCCTAACAGCTCCCAGATGGATAGAGAAACCAGGAGCTCAAACACCACACAAAACATCTGTCTTCTTTCTGGTTTGGTGCTTTTTTTTTCTTTTTTTTTTTTCTTCCTTATTTGCCTCAAGGAAAATCAAACCTCAGCACATCTGATGGAGATCCAAGGAAAACACCTGCTTGGATCAAGCCCGAAGCAGCTGGTGGGGAAGACAAGCAAGGAGAGGTCCCACAAGGTGACAAGAAACACATGTGAGAAGTCCAGCCTGGTTATTCTTAAGATAAAACCATGCTGCCCTCCTGCCTCTAAGGAGAGCTGAGCAACCAGCTTCATTTCCACATGGAAAATGCAAGAGAGATCCTGGCACGGGTCGCCCAGGGAGGCTGTGGCTGCCCCCTCCTTGGAAGTGTTGAAAGTCAGGAGGTTGGATGGGGCATCAGGCAGCCTGGGCTGGTGGAAGATGGCCCTGCCCATGCACAGGGTTGGGACTGGGTGATCTTTAAGGTCCCTTCTAACCCAAACCGTTCTACAAGAAACACAGAATCCCAGAATGTCAGGTTGGAAGGGACCTCAAGCATCATCTGGTCCAACCCATCTGATGCTATTGTTTATGTGAGAAGTCCCAGCACCCTGTTGAGCTGAGACTTCAAACTTCCCGAAGTGGAGAATCCACCCCTTCCCCTGGGAGACAATTCCAGTGTCTGACTGTCCTCCGAGTGAAAAACTTTCCTCGTGTCCAATGGGAATTTCCCCAGGAACACCTTGTGCCCTTTGCCCCTTGTCCATGGGACTCCCTGTGAACAGGGAGTCCCCATCTGCTTTGTAGCCCCCCTTGAAGTGCTGAACATTGTCATGAGGTCTCCCCTGAGCCTTCTCTTCCCGAGGCTGAACAGACCCAGTTCTCTCAGCCTCTTACAACGAAAGAACAAACAAAAAAACCCACAACACACACGTGCACAAAAACCTGAGAAAAAAACCCACCCCAAACCAAATAAAAAAAAATCAAAAGTCCCATGCAGCCAAACAACCAACATGAGATGGAGCAGGAGGCTGGGGGGGAAGCAGGGAAGGGGCTGTCTGAGCAGGAATCTCAGTGTGGATCTCTTGAGGTGATGCTGTGTCTCATCAAGACTGTCTCAGAACCAACAGCTCTACAAACAGGGTGCCGGGCCAGAGATGTCACTGTGTCATTCAGGCCTTGAGAAGTGCTGGATGGGGAAATCAATCTAAATCCAGTTTCCTCTGGCCCACATACCACACAGAACCCCAGTGTTGGGTTGGAAGGAACCTCTGGAGATCATCCAGGGCAGGGGCACCCAGAGCAGGTGGCACAGGAGGGACTCCAGGGGGGTTGGGAATGTCTCCAGAGATGGAGACTCCACCACCTCTCTGGGCAGCCTGGCCCAGTGCTCTGCCACCCACAAAGGCAACAAGTTTCTCCTCAGGTTGAGGTGGAGCTGCCCAGGGTCCAGTTTGTGCCCGTGACCTCTTGTCCTGTCACTGGGCACCACTGACACCAGACTCTGCCCCCTCCTCCTGACACCCCCCTGAAGTGTTGGTAAGTGTTGATAAGATCCCCCTCAGGCTCTTCTTCTCCAGACCCAGCAGCCCCAAGTCCCTCAGACCCACACCTGGCTTTTGAGGACAATGTGCTCACTGCCAAGCTCAGAGCTTCTCCAGAGTGGAGCTCTCCCTTTCCCCAAGGCACATCCTGATGGGGAGAGCAGAGCAAACGCCAGAAGAAACTCCCAGTTATTCTTCCCTTCTGGCTCCCACCCTGGGGGAAGAACATCTACCAAACCTGATGTCAAACCCATCACTTGAGCTACAGCTCCCCATCTTGGTTTGAAGGAATGAGAGGGTGACAGGAAGTCGATCTGTTTGGACAACTCATCCCATTCACCATCAATAATCAGCACCCCTGGAGAAATCCCACTGCTGAGAGAAGGTTTTTTGCACCTTCCCAGCAGCCGGGGAATGGAAAGGCCACAAAAGCCACTGGAAGGAACCCAGCCCACCACCCACTGCTGCTGCAGTAGAAGAGCCAAGGTGCTTTGAGCTCATTTGTTTAGTTAAGTTTTCTCCTTCGAGCCCCAGCTACGTAACCCCCCTGAAAGCAGCCTGAGGGTTCTGACGCTCGTCCCACTTGCTACGATGCCCATAAAAGCTCAGGAAGTGCAAGGCAGGAAGAAAAGCTAATCCCAGAAAAATGTGTTGGGATTTAAAGGGCGGGGGGGGGGAAAATGCCCAAAGAGATGCCAACCACCTCCTGGAGAAGCGGGTGGCATGAGCAGAACAGAAGCCCCAGCGAAGTGACATTGGGTGAAAGGAAGGGACGGGCGTTTGGGCAGAAATCCTCCAGGAATGGGATGCTCGGTGCCTGTTGGGATTGTTTCTGAGGTTCAGAACCTCCCTTGACCTTCTGGCCGTGCTTTTCTTGTTGCACCCCAAGATGCCATTGGCCTTCTTGGCCACCAGGTCCCTTTGGTGGCTCAGAGACATCCTGGTGTCCATCCCAGCTCTTTTCCCACAGAGCTGCTCTCCAGCAGCTTATCCCCAACCTCTCCTGCTCTTCCCTGGGTGCAGGACCCTCCACTTGCCCCAGGTGAATTTCATGAGGTTTCTTTCCCTTTGTCCAACACTCCAGCCCTTCCAGAACATCTTGGAGAGCAGCACAACTCTCTGGTGTGTCACCCATCCCTCCATCAGTCCCTTCATTCAAGGTTATCGATGAAAATATTGAACAGGACTGGACCCTGAGCAGACCCTGGGGAACACCACTTGGTACGGATCTCCAAGGAGACTGTGCCACAAAAATCATAGAATGGTTTGGGTGGAAGGGACATTAAAGCTCCCCCAGTCCCACCCCCTGCATGAGCAGGGACACCTCCCACAGCCCAGGGTGCTCCAAGCCCCATCCAGCCTGGGGCCTCCAACACCTCCAGGGATGGGGCAGCCACAGCTTCTGGGGGCATCCCGGGCCTGGGGCTCAGCACCCTCACACCAAACAATTTCTTCCTAATGTCCAACCTCAATCTCCCCTAAATCTTCAAGTTTTAGCCCATTTCCCCTCCTCCTCTCCCTACCCCCCCCGTGTCCAAAGCCCTCCCCCAGCTCTCTTGTAGCCCCTTCAGATATTGGGAGGTTGCTCTGAGCTCACCTGGGAGCCTCCTCTTCTCCAGGCTGAACACCCCCAATCCCTCAGCCTGGCTTCCCAGGGAGCTGCTCAGCCCTCTGAGCATTTCAGTGGCTCCTCTGGACACCTTCCAGGAGCTCTGTGTCCTCCTTGTATTGGGGACTCCAGAACTGGGCCCAGCACTGCAGGGGGGGTCTCAGCAGAGCAGAGGGGGAAGAATTCTCTCTCTTGATCACTGTCTGTGCTGCTTTTGATGCAGCCCAGGACCTGGTTGGTTTCTGGGCTGCAGACACACACTGGTGCCTCATGTTGAGCTTCTGGTCCACCACCAGCCCCAAGTCCTTCTCCTCAGGTCTGCCCTCAACCCTTTCTCCTCCCATGCTCAGTTCCCTCAGCTGTTTCTCCACTTGTTCTCCAGGCCCCTCCTCAGCTTGCCAGCACTCCTCTGGACACCTTACAGTCCCTGTGTCCTCCTGGGAGTGCAGGGCCCAGAACTGAACACAGCACCCGAGGTGCAGCCTCAGCAGTGCCAACCAGAGGAGCACCATTACCTCCCTTCTGCTAGCCATGCTCTTCTCCATACAAATCAGGATGCTGGTGGCCTTCTTGGCCACCTGGGCACACTGCAGTCTCACATGGAGCTGCCTTCCCACCCCCACCCCCAGGTCCTTGGCTGCTGAAGGACTTCCCAGCACTTCTCCCCAAACCTGAAGTGCTGCCCGGGGTTGTTGTGACCAAAACTCAGGACCCTGCTGAGCCTTAAAGCACCCAAACCCCCTGAGCCCTGGGTCTGTGGCTGTGCCAGGGCTGCTCTTACGTGATGTATTTGTTGTAGAGGATGAAAGCATGCTCCAGGTTGCCCTCCTCTGAGTAGACGGTGGCCATGCGCAGGATCTCCACCCCTGAGCGGTAGTAGCGGCGCGGTGGGATCTCCTCGTTCACTTCCACAGCACTTCCCACCTGGATCAGCCTCCGGACTCTTTCCTCAGGGGGGAGGCTGAGCTGGGCCTGGCCAGGCATGGTTACACACATCAAAGCTGCCACGGGGCTGCTGGAGGCTGCGGGAGGGGAAGGGTATCAAAACCAAGCTCAGGAAGCGGTGACCCTCCCCGTCTCCTTGGGCCTGGGGGGAACTCATCCCCTCTCCTGAGGAAAAGGATCCAATTGCCTGGCCAAACCAGGTCCTGAGGTAGAAACCTGGGAGAAGCTCAGCTCTTTGTGGGCAGGGTGCTTGGGTATTTACCTCTGGGACGCAAAGGATGGCCACAAATTGCCTCCGAAAGTCCCAAATCGCAGCCCAGCCCTCAGGAACTGGTTTCACACCAGGGTTTGACCCCCCCAAACCCAACCACAAGCTCTGCTCCCTCCTCACTTCTCTCCCCACACCAAGAGATAGGGAATGTGGCCCAGGTGGTTTATTCAGGCTTGAGGGGGAGGGGGTTCCCACACAGCAGCCAAGAATAGGACAGAGCTGAGGATCCCCCTTCCAGCCACTGCTGCTGCTCAGGGACCCCAACAACCCACGAGCTCCATCCCAAGCTGCTCCTGCCTGGGCACAGTCCTAATCCTCTCCTGCACTGTGGAAGCCACTCCTCTCACCCCAGGAATGCACCTCGACCTGATCCAGGCATCTGTCTCCTCCTTGGCTCACACAAACCCCACAGCACCAGCTGAGGAAGCACTAAGAGTGCCTAAGGGGCAGTGAGCACAGAAACCTTCCACAAGGCTCCTCCCCTGCACCAAAACCACTTTTCCCCTAAAAAAAACCAAAACAACCAAAGCGGTGTCAGGATTAAACCCCCCATGAAATCACTGCTCTGAAGGCAGAGCACCTCTCCAAAGCCTTCAGGCTTTACCACAGCCCTGTCCCAGATGGGGGGAGGGTCCTGAGCTCAGATGAGCACTGCTTGAGGATCCCAAGTTGCCATTCTGGGGGTACCTTGGAGCAGAAGCGCCATTTTAAGGCCCAAATTTCTCAGCCTGCATCCTGGCAGAGCCTCTTCTCCTAGGCAAGGGCCATGGGGTTTGGCAGAGCCACAGCTCAGGGTGAGCTTCAGCGTCTCCTCCTCACTGGGGCTTCCACCTGAGCAAGGGGGCTCGGTTCTGTCCCCCTAAACCGGAGCTCCCAGTCACCTCCCCAAGCCCCCCCTTCCAAACTTCCACACTGCTTCCCTTCCAAGAGAGAAAAGACAACACACTCCCACCATGCACACCCCCACTGCCCCCAACCCTGAGCTCCCCAATTCCCACAGTGCCCCAAAAGAGAAAGCAGCTGCCCGAATCCATTCCCCTTCCCCAAGCTCCCAGCCCCCAGAACTACCGACTCCCCACAGCCATCGCCCCCCAAGAGAGGAAGAACCTCCTCAACCCCCCCCCAAACCAGAGCTTCTCCCGCCCCTTCCCTGCAAGGGAGAGCAGAGGAGCCCCTCAGGGCTGTCTGCCCCACCACCACCCTTTCCCTCTAAAAAAGTGCAGAATCCGCCAATGACGGCGCCCATGGGCTCCCAGCACCCCACACCAGGAACCCCAAACCCCCTCCTCAGGGGTACGTCAGCCCCGGGCCCCCGCGTGGAGCCCCACAAGGGGAACCCCGATACAAAACCCTCCGCCCTCAACCGCAGCCCCCCCCCAGAAGAGGACGGGAACCCCCCCGGGCCTCTCAGGCGGGGAGAAGCCCCCGGGCCCGGCCCTGACCTGCGGAGCCGCCACCTCCCCTCAGCGCTTCCGGGTTCTGCCCGCCGCCGGCCCGCCCCTTCCCCGACAGCCAGTCAGCAACGTCCGAAGCATCCGGGCACTCCGGAACTGCCTCCCGCTGCCTCTCCCACCGCCCGACGATGTGCATCGTGACGCCAGAGCCTTAAAGGGGCCGCTCCCTGGCAGGCGGCAAACCCAAAGCTCCCCTTTTCACCTCAAAACCCTCCCTTTTCACCTCAGAAACCCCCTTTTCACCTCAGAAACCTCCCTTTTCACCTCAGAAACCTCCCTTTTCACCTCAGAAACTTTTTAATCCCAAAACCTCCCTTTTCACCTCCAAACCTCCCTTTTCACCCCAAAACCTCCGTTCTCACCATGAGAATCTCACTTTTCACCCAAAAACTTCCTTTTTCACCCCAAAACCCTCCCTTGTGACCTCAAATCCCCCTTTTCACCCCTCAAAGGAGCCAGAGGCCCAGGCCCAGCACAACCCCACCCCCACTCAGTTCCTGCAGACCCAGCCAGAGGAAAAGAACCTCACCCCAACACCAAAATGAGGTGAAAAAAGAAAAAAAGAAACTAAAAAGTCCTAATTTCAGGCGTTCCGTGTCCTGTCTTGGAATCCCGGAGCAGCCCGGGTTTCCTTGGAGGTTCCCGGGAGCTCCTGAGGGTTCCCAGCTCCACATTTATT
Organism: Heliangelus exortis; assembly: GCF_036169615.1. Classification (NCBI taxonomy): domain Eukaryota; kingdom Metazoa; phylum Chordata; class Aves; order Apodiformes; family Trochilidae; genus Heliangelus; species Heliangelus exortis. Next base: position 4,461,800 of record NC_092451.1, on the reverse strand, counting down.
CCCTGCACCCCTTCACCTCCCAAGCACAAGGAGCTTAAATAAGTTGCGAGATTGGTAAAAGTACTGAGAGGGGGGAAAAAAGTCACACAAAAAAGAGAAATAAAAAGAAGAAAAACTCCCAAGTTAAAAAGCAGAAGCTGAGTTGAGGTGAGGAATCCAGCTGCTGGCAGAAGGTCCAGTCTGGCCCAGTCCAGCCCAGTCCCACCAGTCCAAGCAGCCAGACCCATCCTGGAGCTCCTCCATGATGACGTCATGGCTGTTGTCACCTCTGATGTCACTCATTGCATCACCAGAGGTTTCTTACGTCGCCGCCGCCGTTTCTTGGCCGCTTGCTCGGGGGGGCAGCGGGGTTGGGGGGAGCAGAGTCCATGGTGGAGGTCAGGGAGTTGGGGGGACACCCAAGAGTTCCTGGTGGCCAAACCCCGTGGCCACTGTGGCTCGGTGGCCCCGGCGGTGGCCGTAGCCTTGGGTTTGGTGGCCCTGGGCTGGGTGGCCCTGGGCTGGGTGGCCACCTCCGGGGGTTGTCCCTGTGCCTTGGAGCTTCGCTTCCGGTGCTTCTTGGTGCTGCCAAAGTTACTGGAAGGAAATTCAGGAATCAGCCCCGGGAGAAGTTCCAGACTTGGTCAGGGTTCTCCTGCCCAGGGCGGTTCTGCTTCACTGGGGCACCACAGGGTGAGGATCCCCAGGCCAAGAGGAAGGGGGGGATGGCCCTGGGGGTGTTCCAAGTGCTGACCATCAGGTGTCTGCTTCTGGGATGGGTTTGGAACTGCCAGAGGTCACCTCCCAACCCAGCTCCCAGGTCAGAACCATGGAATGGTTTGGGTTGGAAAAGCCCTGGGAGATCCTTCAGCCTAACCCATTCCCCACCACCCCATGTCCCTCAGCGCCACATCCCCAGGGGTTTCTCTGAAACCCCTCCATGGATGATGGGGACTCCAGCCCTGCCCTGGGCAGCCTGGGCCACGCCCTGACAACCCTTTCCAGGGAGAAATTGTTTCCCAGCTCCAACCTAAACCTCCCCTGGCACAACTGGAGGCCAAAAGTTCCTCTTGGCCCATCCCTTGTTCCTTGGGAGCAGAGCCCGACCCCCCCTGGCTCCAACCTCCTCTCAGAGGGTTGCAGAGAGCCACAAGGTCTCCCCTCAGCCTCCTCTGCTCCAGGATCAACACCCCCAGGGCCCTCAGCTGCTCCTCACAACTTCTCCAGACCCTTCTCCTTCTGCTTCACACGCTTCCCCAGCTCCCTTGCCCTTCTCTGGACACCCCCAGCCCCTCAGTGTCTCTTTTCTGACCCAAAACCGACCCCAAGATTGGAGGTGCAGCCTCAGCAGTGCCCAGCACAGGGAAAAGATCCCTGCCCTGCTCCTGGTGGCCACCCCAGTGCTGATCCCAGCCAGGATGCTGGCGGGCCTTCTTGGCCACCTGGGCACACCCTGGCTCATATCCAGTTGACCAACACCTCCAGGTCCTTTCCTTCCAGAAATCTCTCCACTTTCCAGAGGCAAGGAGCAGAGCACGTACCTGGGCATGGCCAAGGGGGGTTGCTCCAGGGGTTTCTGTGGGGGACATTTCACCATCTGCTTTCTCGTGCCTGGGGCAGTGCTGGTGTTTCCTCTGAAGGGGCCCAAATCCCAGCTCTGGAGCTTGCAGTTCCTTACAAATCAATTCTCTGTGTCAGCTCTGCCCATCCCAACAGCTCATTTACCCTTCAAAAACCCAACTCCCCCCCGAAAAAAAAATCACGGGCAGGAGGTGTGTGAAAAGCTTGACACCCAGTCTTGCCAACCACTTGCCTTTCTCCTCACCCACTGGCCCATTCTGCCCACTTCCTAGCCAGGTTTCAGGGCTGCTGCCTGACAGCCCCCCCAGGGTTCAGCCCCCCCCTCACACACTCACTTTTTCACAGATCTCTTCCGAAGGTCCTGGATGTAGTTGGGTCTCTCTATTGGATGCCCTCGAGCTCTGTTGAACACTAGAGAGAGAGGGGGCTGAGTCACAAGGACATCTTGCATGAGTCCATGGAGGACTTCAACCCTCCCCAAGGATTTTAATTCCTTTTTATAAAAAAACATCTTTTAACCAACACTTCAACACTCAAGGTGATTCCACTCAGTGTGATTCCTTCCCACAGTGGCTCACAACATGGCAGACACAAAGCAGAGAAGTACTCAGCACCCTCAGGTCCACTCCACAGTTGGACCATGAACTTCATTCCTTCTTTCCAGTTCCCCCAGGGACCCCCCCCAGGACCTCCTCTCCTTCAGTTCCCACTCCACATGACAGGAACTCCTGTCATGGAGGGAGGAGGGAGGAGGGAGGAGGGAGGAGGGAGGAGGGAGGAGGGAGGAGGGAGGAGGGAGGAGGGAGGAGGGAGGAGGGAGGAGGGAGGAGGGAGGAGGGAGGAGGGAGGAGGGAGGAGGGAGGAGGGAGGAGGGAGGAGGCAGGAGGGAGGAGGCAGGAGGGAGGAGGCAGGAGGGAGGAGGCAGGAGGCAGGAGGCAGGAGGCAGGAGGCAGGAGGCAGGAGGCAGGAGGCAGGAGGCAGGAGGCAGGAGGCAGGAGGCAGGAGGCAGGAGGCAGGAGGCAGGAGGCAGGAGGCAGGAGGCAGGAGGCAGGAGGCAGGAGGCAGGAGGCAGGAGGCAGGAGGCAGGAGGCAGGAGGCAGGAGGCAGGAGGCAGGAGGCAGGAGGCAGGAGGCAGGAGGCAGGAGGCAGGAGGCAGGAGGCAGGAGGCAGGAGGCAGGAGGCAGGAGGCAGGAGGCAGGAGGCAGGAGGCAGGAGGCAGGAGGCAGGAGGCAGGAGGCAGGAGGCAGGAGGCAGGAGGAGCTTCCCATACATACACTCAATTGCTGTGTTTGGCTCCATCCCTTCAACGTCGATCAGGTACCTGAGGAGAGGAGGGAGAAAGCTCTGATTGCACAGGTACAGAAACACTGACAGGTTCACTGAGGAATCAGAAAGAAAAGAGTAACTGGGGATTCTATGAGAGTTTCTGTTTACATGCAGAATGGAATGTCAGCACTGGGTCTGCTGATACAGGGGTAAAAAGTGTCCCCTCACATTGAAGCTGGGGAAGGGTGAGGACAGCATTGATTGTCCCTGTGCTGGGCACTACTGAGGCTGCACCTCCAATCCTGGGCTCAGTTTTGGGTCAGAAAAGAGACACTGAGGGGCTGGGGGTGTCCAGAGAAGGGCAAGGGAGCTGGGGAAGGGTGTGGAGCAGAAGGAGAAGGGTCTGGAGAAATTGTGAGGAGCAGCTGAGGGCCCTGGGGGTGCTGATCCTGGAGCAGAGGAGGCTGAGGGGAGACCTTGTGGCTCTCTGCAACCCTCTGAGAGGAGGTTGGAGCCAGGGGGGGTCGGGCTCTGCTCCCAAGGAACAAGGGATGGGCCAAGAGGAACTTTTGGCCTCAAGTTGTGCCAGGGGAGGTTTGGGTTGGAGCTGGGAAACAATTTCTCCCTGGAAAGGGTTGTCACGGCGTGGCCCAGGCTGCCCAGGGCAGGGCTGGAGTCCCCATCATCCATGGAGGGGTTTCAGAGAAACCCCTGGGGATGTGGTGCTGAGGGACATGGGGTGGTGGGGAATGGGCAGTGCTGGGTTGGACTGGAAGATCTCCCAGGGCTTTTCCAACCAAGACCAAACCATGATCCTAACCACCACCTCGAGTTCTAAGTCCTTGAAAGTTTGGGATGATGTAGGTCACCTGACCCTTGATTTACCAGCACAATCCTGTTCCCTCCTGGAGCAACAAGAGGGAACCCACCTGAGCCGAGGGCCACTCACCTACACACCAGGTAGCCAGTTCTGTTCAAGCCATGGGTACAGTGAACTCCAATCAGCTTATCTGCAACAGACAATTCCCACTTTACATTGGATATATTCATTTTTAATAGTATTTCGCCCAAATCACCCTGTTTGTGTCCACCCCCCAGCAGCACCACCTCTGTCAGAAAGCAACAAGGACCCCACAACACCCCCGTGGTTTGGACTAATGAGTCCCACCCCATCCCCCTCATTAGGTTTGTTTAATTTACAGAGAGATTTGGGCAGACTGGGCTAATGGCAACACCAGGAGCTGCAACAACAACCCCAGCAATTCCTCCAGGCCTGGGGAAGTGTGGCTGGAAAGCTGTCAGGCAGAGAAGGACCTGGGGGTTCTGATTGCCAAGTGGCTGGAGATGAGCCAGGGTGTGCCTGGGTGGCTGAGAAGCCAATGGCATCCTGGCTTGTACCAGACACAGGGTGGCCAGCAGAAGTCCCCCGTGTCCAGGTTTGGGCACCTCAGTAGAAGAAAGCTCAAGGTGAGTGCAGAGAAGGGCAACAAAGCTGCTGAAGGGCCTGGAGAATAAATCTTGTGAAGGACAAATGAAGGAGCTGGGGCTGTTTGGTTGGAGGAAGAGGAGGCTGAGGAAAGGACATTGTGGAGAGAAATTGTCCCTGAAAGGACACTGTGGAGAGACTGGTGCAGGCCTCTTCTCACAGGTAATGAGCAATAGAACAGGAAGGAATGGCTCCAAGCTGCACCGGGGAGGTTTAGACTGAACAGGAGGAACAAATTGTTCCCAGCAAGAGTGGTCAGAGACTGGAATGGGCTGCCCAGGGTGGAATCCCCATCCCCGGATGTGTTTAAAGGTCATTTAGACGTGGTGTTGGCTGGGGGATATGGTTTAGGGGAGAACTTTGTAGAGCAGGGATGATGGTTGGACTCAATGATCCCAAGGGTCTCTTCCAACCTGAAGGACTCTGTGAAAATCCTTCACAGAAGACCTCACCTGCAGGGCTACACAGTTCACTGCAGGGAAAATTTATTTCTAAGCTCCAGGAAAAGCCACTCCACCTTCCCTGAGCACCAGCGTGCTCCTTGTCCTGCTGCCACCACAGGATGAAGACTGACAGCTGTTTAAGGACTGTGTTAATTATCAACTTGGTAAGAGAGGGTCCTGCCTTCTAACTTTAGGACATTTTCCACCACAGAGTTTGAGCTACAAACTTTTTTTAACGGATCACCTCAGTTATAAGCCCTTGAAATTAACTGCAGCAAAAACATTGCATTGAAGAAGTTATTTGTACACCTCAAGATGCTGTTCAACCCCTAACCGATCATGGATTCACCCCAGATGGTGGATAGGCAAAGCACAGCTGAGGGGAATAAATGATTTCTCAGGGAATATGGCTTTCTGGTAGAATAAAATCAGCATTTCTGAAAAGAAATCCTGCATTCTGGAATCACAGAATCATTATCAGAGTTGGAAGGGACCTCCAGAGATCATCTGGGAGCCTGGAGGAAGCACTTAATCTCTAAAAACCACCATGAAAATGCTGTAAAACTACAATAAATGTTTTATCCCTTGTTCTTTCAGAAGCAACTAAATACTGGTTAAAGCCCACCAAAAATTATTTCAGCAGCCACAACCTTGAAAGCTCCCTAGCTACAGCTGCCTACTTTGCATTTACTGCTTGATAATAATTACTAAACAATTAAGTATTTAAGAAAGAAAAGGTTTTTTAAATGAACATTTAAGGATTATTTCCCTAAATCTGTGGATAGCACGGTCTCATGTGTACAGTTACAGAGGTGTGTGCAGTTTTCTCTTCTGTGCCAATATCCAAGCACAAATATATCCCAGCCCAAGTAATTTTTGAAAGATATCCAAAGATAATCTTTGCAAAGTGTCCTAGAGCCACAAACTTCAAGTCCCAGCCCAATTTTTTCTTTCTTTCCTGTCCCCTGTGTCATTCAAGTCATTGTGTGCCACTAAGGAGCTGGATTCTCAACTGCCATTTAACCTGAACTGGGAGCCAAAGGACCCAAGAGGCAGGATGAATCCCTTTGCCACAACAAACCCATCTATCACCTCAGCACTCACAGAACCAGGGGTTGGAAGGGACCTCTGGAGATGATGGAGTCCATTTCCCCAGGATCACCCAGGAACACATCCAGGGGGGGTTGGAAAGTCTCCAGAGGAGACTGCACAGCCTCTCTGGGCAGCCTGGCCCAGGGCTCCCTCACCCTCACTCTCCAGAAGTTTCTCCTCATGTTGAGATGGAACTTCCCATCTTCCAGCTCCAACCCATTCTTCCCTGTCCTGAGCACCCCTGAACAGAGATTGTCCCCTTCCTCCTGCCCCCCACCCCTCAGATATTGATGGACATTCACAGATCCCCTCTCAGCCTTCTCTTCTCCAGACTGAGCAGCCCCAGGGGAGCAGAACCTCCCTGGATCTGCTGGACACACTTTTCCTGATGCCCCCAGGATACACTGCTGACCCCTGGAAAACTGACTGCACCAGGACTCCAAGGGCTTTCTCCATGGAGCTGCTCTCCAGCACGATGTCCCCTCATCTCTCCTGCTGCTTGGGGTTATTCCAGCCCAGGTGCAGGATTAAACACCTGTCCTTATTGAACTTCCTGAGGTTACCTCTGCCCAGCTCTCCAGCCAGATCTCACTGGAGAGCAGCCCAAGTCTGAGCTGAGCACCTAAAGGCTGAGCAGCTCCCTGGGAAGCCAGGCTGAGGGATTGGGGGTGTTCAGCCTGGAAAAGAGGAGGCTCCCAAGTGAGCTCAGAGCAACCTCCCAATATCTGAAGGGGCTACAAGAAAGCTGGGGGAGGGCTTTGGGGTGTAGGGAGAGGAGGAGGGGAAATGAGTTAAAACTTGAAGATTTAGAGGAGATTGAGGTTGGACATTAGGAAGAAATTGTTTGGTGTGAGGGTGCTGAGCCCCAGGCCCAGGATGCCCCCAGAAGTTGTGGCTGCCCAGGCTGCATGGGGCCTGGAGCCCCCTGGGCTGTGGGAGAGGTCCCTGCCCAAGCAGGAGGTTGGAACTGGATGAGCTTTGAGGTGCTTCCAACCCAACCCATTCTGTGATTATAATTCTAGAATATTAACCAAAACTGGACCCATCCTGCTCCCTGGAGATCACCCTTGGCCTCCAAACACCAGGAAAAGGAATTCCTGCTGTCCACCACAGCCTCCCAGTCCACAGCCCCCATCCCACCAGAGCTCCCTCAGGGAAACCCACACCCACCATTGTCTTTGTTGTCTCTCAGAAACTTATTGACGACACATTTGAACTGAAAAAAAGTTTGACTGCTGGGGATTTCATGGCCCATTGTGAAGATCTTGGAGTAGCAGAGAGTGTCTGGGAGCTCCTACAAGAAAGGAAGTCAAGAATTTGCACAAAACCCACATGGATTTGCAGCAATTAAAGCACCAGACACCGTAAGAAGCAGCCAAGCTTTTCAATTAAGCCCAAAAGAGCAGCCCCAGAGTTTTAGACAAGAAAACCTCTTTCATCCCCTTAGCCCCCCTTTTTATTATTCCCATGACATAACAGGAGCAGCCTGGTGGCATTTTTCTCTCTCCTGCCTTTGGTCTTTCCACTATGGGGAACACAAAGCATAGGCAGAACCTGGAACCCCTTTCCAAGCCATTAGCTACACATGTCATCCCACAGGTCAAAGCTCTTCACTCAGGAGAGCCAAAAAAAAAACCCCAGCTGTGAGGTATCCCAAATCATGTGCTGGTTGGTACACAGAGGATCTGCACCACGGGGGCTGAGGACCCCACCCTGAGGCATCTCCCCTTTGCCAGAGGTTTGAGGGTATCACACTCCTTAAATTCATCTTCTTGGAGGAAAAATCTTCCAGTTGGACTCTGGGGGCTCTCCTGGGGCTCTGTTTTCCCAGCAGGACTGACCTCTGGTCCATAGTACCGAGTGGTGTAGGTGAGGTCAATGACCAGCCCCAGCTCTTCCTTCTGCTCTCTGATTTTCTTTATCAGATCACGAGGTGAAAACCTCTCCTCAGGGTGAAGGTTCTTTTCAAAACTCTGAGGGGAAACAAACATTGCAGTGCAGACTTTGAGTAGGGGTGTGTTATGAATGCTAGGAAGAGGTTCATTTTCCAGAACCTCCTGAAAATGACCACTGCAGAGGGAAAGAAGCAGGCAAAGAACAAAGGCAGACACAGAGGTTACGTTGAACCAACCCAGACTGCACTCAGGGACTGCTCAGCTGAGGGTTTCCAGGAGTGGCAAATACTGCAGTGAGAGGAACACCCAGAAATCAGAGGCTTTCTTTGCTAAAAGCTACAAAAGAAGCTTTCAGCTATGAGCACACTGCTCCCTGCCACCACCTCCCCAGCCACCCCAGGCATAACCCACAGCATTAGCTTTAGGCACAGCTGCTGCACTCAAAGCACCCCAGAGCAGAGCTCTGCCCCCCAGTACCCAGAGTAGGAACCCCCCAGGCAGGGTTGGGACCCCAACCCCAACCCCCCTCCCAACCTCTGCTGCCAAAACTCATCTCTGACACGGGGTTTATCGAGCAGCACGGCCTCTGAGCACCCAACAGAGTACCCATCCTGCCCGCACAGCACCAGCACCCACGGGTGCAGTCGGAGCTGCCATCACCCCCGGCTCCCCGGGCGCTCCGCTCCTCCCTCCTCCGGTCACCTCCCACTTCCCAACCACCACACAGCAAACCTCCCCCCTGGGAGCTTCCCCCGGGAATTCACTCAGGAATTCTTCGCAAAGCGACAAATTCCCGCAGCCCCTTCCCGCCCCGGGCTGCCGGCGGGCACTTTACCTTCTTCAGGGGGACCTTGAAGGCGATGAAGCGGGTGCCCGGCAGCCTTCTGCCCAGCGGGACGTAGTCGGTCCACCTAAACCCAGCAGCACAGAACCGTCAAAGCGCTGACCCGGGGCCCCTCACGCTCTCTCCTCCCCCGCCCCCGAGCAAAACCCCCGGGCCCCTCGGACTTTCGGCTCCGCTTCCCCGGGTCCGGTTAAAGGGCCCGGGCCCGGCAGCGCTGGGGGTGTCAGGGCCCCACCGGGCCCCGCGGGCAGCTCCCGGGAGGCCGGAGGGCCCGGCAGGAACCGCGGAGGTGCGGGAGGAAGCGGCGGGGTCAGGGAACTCACCGCTCCGGGATGCGGCAGCCTTTGCCCACCATGATGGCGTCGGTGGCGGCAACTCCCGTACCAATGACGTCACTTCCGCCGCCGCGCCCGTCTGTAACAACGCACTGAGACCACGCCCCCAACTTGAGACCACGCCCCATAGAATAGACCGCGCCCCTATAGGGAAGGCCACGCCCTCATCGACCGTGTCCGAGGTCGTGGCGCCCCCTAGCGGCAAGGAAGGGGCACAACAGCTCCGGAACCCGCAGCGCCGTCACCGCCCCGTGCTACGTCACCACTCAGTGCCTACGTCACATCCCAGTTCTTGCGTCACCATCGCAGTGCTCGTGTCACCAGCAGCACCATCTCTGTCACACCATCACTCCCCCAGTACCAGTTCCAGCATCACCTTTCCAGTAACAGAATCACCTTCCCAGTACCGGCACCAGCATCACTGTCCCGGTACCAGCACCCTGCTTCACCCCAGTATCACCATCCCTGTTCCCGCAGCACTGCCCCAGTTCAAGTATCACCATTCCAGTACCAGTAACAGCAGCACTGCCTCAGTGCTGGTACCAGTAGATACTGGTACCAGTACCAGTATCACCACCCCAGTACCAGCAGCACTGTCCTCGTTCCAGTATCACCACCCCAATACCAGCATCACCATAACAGTACCAGTACCAGCATCACCTTCGCAGTAACAGAATCACCTTCCCAGTACCAGAACCAGCGTCACTGTCCTGGTACCAGTCCCAGCACCCTGCTTCACTCCAGCACCAGCATCACCAGCCCAGGAGAGGCACCCCGATTCTGCACCAGTACTGGTACTAACATCCCTACCTTGGTACCAGTTTCCCCAATACCGGCCCATGCTGATACCAGCACCTCCAGTACCACCATCCCCTCCCCATCCTGGTACCAAAACCCCTGGCACAAGCATCTCTACCATCCTGGTACCATAATCTAAGTACCAGCACCTCCAGTACCACCACCACCAGTACCGACCCACACAGTATCAGCACCCCCACTCCAGTGAGAGTAAACACCCCTCAGGATTTCCCCCCAGGGGACACCCAAGGACAGTTCAGCCACGGTTGGGAGCCGAAGTTTCTCCATGGAGAAGACAAAACCACCCCCAAAGTACCCTAAGTCCCTCTGTCCCCCCCTGTTCCCACCCCCATGGCAGGACACCAGAGCGACCCCCAACCCTTCTCCTTGGACACAAAAATCACCCCCAAAATATCATGGTTGGGATGGGAAATTGTTGGCATGGGAAACCATGACGGGGACGGGGAAACCATCATCACTTGGTGCCACCCTGGTGACACCACGGGTGGCCACAGCACCTCGGTCACTTTTCCCACTCCACATTTCCCCATCCCTGGGAGTTTTGTCCCGGAACGGGGACCCAGCCACACCAGGGCAGGATTTTCCAGTTTCTTCATTCCCAAGAGTGTGATGGAGAACAGCATCCCGTGCCTGGCTTGGAAAGATGCTGCCGGCTTGTGACAAAAATTAGGAGGAAAAAATGGGCAAAACCCCCGCAGGGATGAGCAGCAGCGCCGGGAGGAGGGAGGCGTGGGCAGGGCCGGCTCGACTCGCCCGGCTCCCGGGGAGCCCCGGGGCCGCCTGGGCAGAGGGGGGGCTGCTCCCATCCCACCCTACGCCGGGGAAATCAGGTTGAACCTCCCTCTTTCAAGCCAAGCCTGTAATTAAGCGCTGGGTCCATGATGAGGAACAGGATCCCACCCTGGGAAGGAGCCGGGGCTGCCTGGGGGTGTGAGGCAGGGACCGGCTGAGCCTGGAAAACTCATCTCATGATTCCTGCTCCCCAGCCAGGGGTTCCCGTCCATTTCCGTGTCTGTCCCCAAGTTTTCTCTTCACTTTCCCAGCCTCTTGGAGACCCACCTGAGGGTTGCCAGCCCAGCTGTCCCACGGCTCCGGATGCTTTTCCAAAGGGTGATTCAGCCCCGAAGGGATACGGGATCAACCCGCAAAGACCTTCCCATCCCCTGAGCCATGCCCAAACCCCAAATCCCTCCTCCCCAGGTGGCAGCGGTGGGGACAAGCACCCTCCAGACCGAGGTGAGAGAGTCCTCTCTCTCCAGAAAACCCCGGGAGGTTCTTTGCCATCAATTTTGGGAACAGCCTTGACCGCGGAGCCCCCGTGGGGGTGACTCAGGGATGCTCAGGGGTTGCGAAACAGGCCTGGGATAGTTTGGGAACCGCCTCCACGCCAAGCCCAGCCGCCCCGGGGAGCCCGTTGGGGGAACAAGCCACGGCAGCGTCTGGGCTTTGAGCGGAGCCTGACCCGTCAGGCAGGTTTGCCGGAGCTGGGAGAGACCCATCCGGAGCCGAGCATGCCCCTCCGCCCGCTCGCAGCCTGACGGAGCCCCTCGGCTCCCTCCTCGCCGCTGAAACCATGCGAGCAGCCGGGTTGCTGCTGGCTTGGGCACTGCTGCGTCCCGCCAGCACCCACCAGTGTCACCTCGCCAGCCCCGGGGGTGTCCTCCGCTTCACCGACACGCACGCCGAGATTCGGGTGCCGGCGCTGCACCGGGTGCCCAGCTCGCTCGATCCCCTCTACGGCCTCGTCCGGAGCTGCCTGGATCTCATCCAGCAAAACCCCCTGCCCACAGGTGAGCCCCAAGATGGGATCCGAGCACCACGAGTTCCAGGATCCCACCACCATGGGTGCTCGGATCTCACCACCACGGGTACTGGGACCCCACCAGAATGGGTGCTGGGATCCCATTGCTAAGGGTACTGGGAGACCATTCTTCCACAATCCCGCTGCCATGGGTGCCAGGATCCCACCACCACGTGTGCTGGGACCACCAGGGTTTTGCTGGCCGTGTTCCCTGTGTCTGGAGCTGCTCGGGGGCGATCTGTGTCACCTCATGGAGCAGGGTCCTGCCCCCACTCCCTATCCTGCACCCACTCCCCAGGAGGGAGGGTGGGGGGTGCATCAGTGGGATCCCATTTACTGGTGCCACGGTTTCTTTTGCAGAGCTGCTCAGAGCAGCCCTGAACGATCCTGGCTCCGTGCGGACATCACAGGTGAGCCAGGACGTGGGGATCCCCAGGGTCGGGACACCTGGAGCACCCCAAAAACCGGGTGCATCGGTGCCAGCCAGGCTCTCCCGTCATGTAGGTGGTGCAGTATGAGCTGGGCTACGTTGTCTGCGCCGCGGTGGCCCTGCTCTTCACCGTGGCCATGCCGGTGGCCGGGATGTGCTTCTGCTACTGCCGGAGCCGCCGGCGGTGCGGGGGCCGCCTCCGTGCCCACCGGCGCTCCCTGGGCTGCCGCCGCCACTGCCTGCTGGCCTGCCTGTCCCTCACCTCCCTCCTCATCCTGTGAGTGCCCCTCACCCCAGGGTGGGTGGGAAATGGCGGTCACAGGCGCCACAGGGTGGCTCTACCAGGGAGCTCTGTCACCTCCCGCTTGTCCCCGGCAGGATCAGCGTCATTTGTGCCTTGGTGACCAGCCAGAGGGTGAAGGCACAGATGGAGCCAGGGCTGGGGGCCGTGCCGGCCACCCTGCGCACCCTGCGGCAGCACATCGCCAACGTCCCTCAGGTGGGTCCACAAGTGACCTCCCCTGCCCCGGGCACGGGGTGTAGCCCTGGGATGGTCGGGTTTGCCTCCCGGAGCAGTTTGGTAGGCGAGGGAAGGTGGAGCTGCTGCACTGAAGATGTATTTTGAATAGCAACGTGGGGCTCCCTCCCCTCCCGGCGGTTGCCAGCCCCGGCCGACCGGCTCCTCTCTCCTCGCAGGGCGTGCAGATGGTGGTAGACCAGTTTGAAGTGCCTCGACAGCAGATCATCTCTGACCTGGGTGGTAAGCACCGTGCTGGGCAGCGGCAGGCATCATCCTGAGCTTCCCAAGGGGACGAGATACTGAGGGGGGGCTCAATGCCTTGCAGGGCTCAGCCGGAGCGTGGGGCTCTCCATCCACGCGCAGCTGAAGGCCATGACCTACACGGCGTTGTTGGACCTGCAGGACAGGGCCGGAGGTAGAGCCGAGCGCGGTTCTCCCCCGGGGTGGGTGCTGGAGCCTGGCCGGAGAGCTGGGGCAGCCGAGTGGAGCAGTGTGAACTAGCCCTGGGCTTTCTCTTTAAGACCTACAGACCTCGCTGCACCATTTACAGATTCTCGACAAGACGGCGCGGGCGCTGGCGTCGGCGCGGGCCGAGCTGGAGCCGGCGTTGCGGGAGCGGCGGCGCCGCGTGGTCGAGCTGTTGGACGACCCGCGCTGCACCTCCTGCGCCAGCGTCCTGGGCAGGGCACAGAGCCTGGAGCTGGGAGCTGACTACGGCAAGGTGGGATGGGGTGCTGGTGGCCCGGCATCACCCCCTTGGCAGCCCCCAAGGTTCATGGGTCGCTTCTTCCACCCTCAAGGTGCCGTCGGTGGAGAAGGTTTTAAAGGCGTTGGCCGGTCTGCCCCGCAGTGACTTTGCGGAGATGATTCGCCAGGTTGGAGGGGTTGGGGGGGGGGGGGGGGGGGGAAGAAGGAGGTGGTGGTGCTGGTGGGCAAGACCTGGCCAAGCCACTCAGCACCCTGTCTTACCTCACAGGGCAATGGCACCTTCAACTCCATCCCAGAGCTGGCTGTGGAGAGGATGGCGCAGGTCATCCAAGGTGAGCGGGACAAATGGAGCGAGCGGAAACACCCTCTGTGGGGTGAATTCCAGTGTGGGGACATGTGGTGGAACGTGGGGGACAATCTGCCTCTCCAGCAAACCCTTGGCCTTGCAGATCTTCGGGAGGAGATGGCCCGTGTGACAGAGAAGGTGCAGTCCATTGCTGATGGCTTCCCCCTACCCGAGTACACCCAGCCGGTCAGCCAAGCCCTGCTACAGGCAGAGGACAGGAGTCAGCCCTACCTGCGGGAGGTGAAGCGCTTCGAGCACTACAGGTGACACCCGGGAGCACCAAGGAGTGCAAGGGGTGCAGCAGAGATGGGTGCTGAGCACTCCCCCGGTCCCCAGCTGGTGCATCCACCCCGTATCTCGAGGCTGTGTTCTGCTGCTCTTTCTTCCAGGTGGATCGCAGGCACTGTGCTGTGCTCCATCATCCTCCTCATCCTCACCTGCAATGTGACAGGGATGGCCCTGGGGGCTTATGGGCTCTCCAAGAGGGAGGACCCAAGTGACTACGAGTGCCGAGGAGAAGCTGGTGCAAAGTTCCTCCTGGTGTAAGCATCTCTCTCGTGACCTGGGGCAGGGGGAGCTGCTGCCATCTCCAACTCCCCCAGCAAAAAAAAACAAACCAGAGGGACAAAGCCAAGGGAGGAACCCAGAGCTGGCCGAGGTGGAAAGCTTTTGAAGCCACCGCCTATGCCAGCAGGTTTGGGAGAAGCTGCTCCTCCCTTGGAGCTGGCAGCTCCCACATCCCAGCCCCGCTGCCCAGCACACCCCATTCCCTTTCCAGGCGTGCCCGGGCACAGGAGGGAGCCGCAGGGCTGCAGCCAGCCAGGGCAGGTCCTCACAGGCTTTTTCTGCCCGTTTGGGTCTGCAAAGCCACCACCAGCACCTCCTCTCCCTCTTTCAGTGGCGTGGGCCTGGCTTTCCTGTTCTCCTGGCTCCTCACCCTCTTGGTTTTTGCCACCTTTCTGGTTGGGGGCAATATCCAGACACTGGTTTGCAGGAATTGGGTCAACCAGGAGATTTATAAGGTAGGTGACCAAGCATCCACGCATCGCCCCACAAATCTCTGCTTGCATGCACCAAAATGCCCCCAAACACCCTGTGTTCTCACCCTAAACCCACCTGGAAAAGCCACATCCTAAACAAGAAGATAAAGTTTAAGATTAGGTGCTTGGATTTGCATCATAGAATGGCTTAGGTCTGGAGGGACCTCAGAGATCATCTGCTCCAACCAGGGAGTTGGCAGGGATGCCTCTTATCTAGACAAGGTTACTCAAGGTCTCATCCAACCTGGCCTTGAACACTGCCAGGGAGGGGGCAGCCACAATTTCATTGGACAACCTGTTCCAGTGCCTCACCACCCTCAAATTAAGGAATTTTTTCCTTATATCCAACCTCTTTCCTTATATCCAACCTCTTTCCTTATATCCTCCCCTCTTCAGGTTTGAAACTATTTCCCCTCGTCCTCTCACTATACACCCGTGGCAAAAGCCCTACCCCAGCTTTCTTGTGGGTGCCCTTCAGATATTGGAAGGTTGCTATAATTGCCCTCATGCTGTTAATTCACTTGAATTGATGATGTTCCTACTTGAAGGACCCCTGTCCTGCAGTCCTCAGGGATCTCTGGGGTGCTGGGGGCAGTGGCAGGCTGCAGCGGGGCTGGGAGCAGAGTCAGGAATGGGATCAGGGCTTGTCCCACGACATAGGTCCCTGCACAGGGCTGTCTGCTGCTTTTGCTCTGAGCCCTGCCCAGGAAGGCTCTGCAATTGGGATTCTAAATTAAAAAAAAAAAAACACAAAAAAAACAAAAACAAAAAAAACCCCAAAAAACCAAAGGGAAGATGAGCTCTGGCTGGGATGGAGAACACCAGGACACACCTGTGAGGGCAGAGCACCCCCAAAATAATTGCTGGGCATGTCTGTGATTGCCCTTGACCCTCTGTTTTGCCTCCTGTTTGGCCCAGTTCATCGACACCCCTGGGAACCTGCCTTCATCCATGAACCTCACCCACCAGCTCAACCTCAGGAGGGATTCCAACCTCAGCACCGCGTACCGGTGGGTGCCCACCCCTGTCCCCCCATGTCACAGGGCTGATTCAGGGGCAACTCACCAACCCCCCTTTGCCTCCCAGGGAGTGCAAGAGCGGCGCAGGGCTGTGGGAGGTGCTGCAGCTCGACAGGTCCTACGACCTGGATGAACACCTGAAAAACCCCAAGGTGAGGGCTGGCTCCAGCTGGAGCTTCTGGCAACGGCATGAGGATGCAGGAGCTTCACTGGGGTTACTGGGATGGAAGTGCCTGGCCCCAGCCTTGCAGCCTGGCCCTCACCTCCCCCTGCAGTACACAGCGGGGTTCCAAAAGCGCCTGGGGGACTTCACGGCTGAGCTGGGTGAGGTGCGGCTCCTGCGCAGCGAGGGCAGACAGGACCTGGAGACCTTTGCCCGCAGTGGCCTGGATGAGGTGGACTATGGGAGCTTCCAGGAGGAGGTGAGGGGGGCAGAGGATCACAGAATGGGTTGGGTTGGAAGGGACCTTAAAGCTCATCCAGTTCCAACCCCTCCCACCAGCCCAGGGTGCTCCAAGCCCCATCCAACCTTCAACACTGCCAGGGATGGGGCAGCCACAGCTTCCCTGGGCAACCAGAGGCTCAGCACCCTCACAGGAAAGAATTTATTCCTAATGTCCGATGTCAGTCTCCCCTCTTCAGTCTGAAACCATTTCTCTTTGTCCTCCCCTACACACCCATGTAAAAAGCCCTACTCCAGCTTTCTTGTAGGCAAAGGGACACTCTTGTTGGGATGATCATGAGGAGCTGGCTCCCTCTGTCGTGGGCAGCATGTGGCCCAGGCACACTGGGATCAGCTTCCAGGGCTGGATTCTGGGCAGTGACCTACTCCATCTTCCCCCAGATGAAAAACCCCGTGGTGCAAACCAGCCTCCCTGGCTTGGCAAGGAACCTTGAGGGGCTACAGAAAATGCAGGTGAGCAGCAGGGCAGGCAGTGGGGGTGTTTGTGCCCCAAGGGACATTCTCACCCTGCTGTGTCCCCTGGCAGAGGAACAGCACAGTGGCAGGGCGTCTGGCCACTGAGGCCCAGGCCCTGTGGCAGATGCAAAACTCCACAGTCCGATCACAGGAGGCTTTGGTGGTGAGTCTGTGAGGGTCTGATGGCTCATGGTGGGGGTGGTGTCCCCATGAAAGAGAGGACGGGGACTTTTGCACTCTTCTCACCTCCTTATCTCGCAGGCAAAGCTGGGGGAAAGTGTCCAGTTCCTCTCCCGCTTGGCACCACATCTCCAGGTACTTGGTGGTTTCTTCCAGCTCAAAAAAAAAAAAAAAAAAAAAAAAAAAAGGTGTCTCCTGGGTCCCACCTGCCAGAGCCCCCAAAATCCAGTTACAGGGTGATGGGAGAGCCAGGAAAAATGCCACCCAGGGGGAGGGGAATCAGTCTCCTTTAGTACTTTGATTTGCTGCTGTGAGTCAGAAATCCCCCTGCAGCCCCCAGGGCACCTCAGAACCATCCCACAGCGTTTGATCTCACCTGCCCTCCCTAACCAGGAGGTTTATCTGCTCTGGGCAGGTCCCTCTTTCCCTGCTCTCCAGCAATTAGACCCAACTCCCAGCACCCCTGGGGTACCCACCCTGCTTCTCGGGGCTCTAAGGATGCTCTGCCCTTCCTGTGCTTCCCCAGGAGCGGGTGAAGACGACACTGGCCACCACGGCCTCGGTGGAAGCCCGGCTGCCTGTACAAGCCCAGCAGATCCTCCGGCAGGTGAGGATTAGCTTTTGGGCTAAAACAAAATTCCCCATAGGCAGAAAGAAAGAGTGAGAACAGGGAACTGCAAGAGCACCTGAAGGCTCCAGCCATCATTTCCAAACCTGACATTTAGCCCAGAGCTGGCTAGAACAGGGCTGGGAAGTGCAGTGTCTGTCACAGGCTGGACTTGACGATCTCAGAGGTCTTTTCCAGCCTCAATAATTCTGTGATTCCCCCATGCCTCCTTCCTTCTGCCCAGGAGATTGGCTGCTTCACGAGGAAGGAGCTGCGGTATTTCACACAGTACCTCAACTGGGTCGGGCAGACGGTAAGTCCTGCCTGTGCCACGCAGGGGATTCTGCAGGGCCAGGAGCCCCTCCAGATGCCGTGTGCAAGGCCCCGAGGCAGCCAGATGCATCCCCCTGAGCCAGGAGTGGGTTCATGCCTCGTCTCCACTCCTTGTTGCAGCTGAGGGAAGATGTGGCCTCGTGCCAGCCACTCGCCACAGCCCTGGACAACGGGCGGGTGATCCTGTGTGACCGCATCGCTGACCCCTGGGTAAGAATCCCACCCTTCACAGGGGTCCGGTGGGGACCTGTGTGGTGCAGCACCCAACCACCACCCAGCATTAATTTGGGGCGACCGGGACTTCTATCAGCCCTGGACCAGCCACCACAGGACTCCCCAGACTCCTCCACAACTCCCTGGTGCAGCTCAGTGGGTATGCCCCTGCTCTCTCCTTGCAGAATGCTTTCTGGTTCAGCCTGGGGTGCTGCACCTTCTTTCTCATCCCCAACATCATCTTCGCCATCAGGCTCACCAAACACTTCCGCCCCATCCGCAACCGGCTCATGTAAGGACGGGCACAAGGGAGGATGCAAGGAAGGGAGATTTGGGCTCCTTCCTAACCCCTTAATGTTTTTCCCCATTCCTTCTGCAGCTCTACGGGGTCAGAGGAGACCTGTCCCTTCCACATCCCCCGTGTCACCGCGCTCAAGCTCTAGGACAGGGGTCTGTGGGGTGAAGCAGCATGCCCTGTGCCCTAAGAGCTCCCATTAAACTTGTGTCCAAGTGCTACAGGGCTCTGGGTCCCTCTGACATCTCCCAGGGCTCCGGGTCCCTCTGACATCTCAAAGATCTCTGGGTCCCTCTAACATCTCACAGGGCTCCAGGTCCCTCTGACATCTTTCCCTCCATGTCTGAGCATCCTTCCCAGACATGGGGCACACATCTCCATGCTCTGTGGGGCTCCAGGTCCTTCTGGCATCACTTCCTCAGTGTCCTTCAGGGTCTGAGCATCCTTCCCAGGCATCCCCATGCTCTGTGGGGCTCCAGTGTCCTCCAGTCCCTCCAATGTCTCTTCTTCCACCACCTTTGGAGGCTGAGCACCCATCAGGAATGCTTCCAGAGCCTGGCTGATCCAGGGCACAGGGAAAGAAAGGCTCCTCACAGCTCTTGCCAGCATCCAGCGCTCCCCTCACAGACCCCACAGGGAAGGACACCCACCCACTGCCCCACGGTGCCTCCCCAAAACCCAGGACCCCCGGCAGGAGCACATTAAAGTCCTCCCCACCCAACCCCACCAGCACCTGTTTTATTTCGTCGCTCTCCTTTTTCCTCAGGAAACCCGTTCAGGCCCGGCAGGAGCAACACGAACCCGGCCCGCTAGCTCCATGGCTTCGGAAGTGCCGGGCCCAGAGCCGGGGTCTGCCCTGCGGGCCAGGCCGGGCCGGGATCGGCTTTGCAGGGGGGGGGAAAAATCCGTGGCCGACGAGTCCCCCGGGCCGGGATTTGTGCGAGAAGAACCGGGGGAGGAGGCTGACGCGGTGCCGAGGCTGGGCGGGCTCCGGGCCCGCTGGGGCTGAGGGGAGGCCGGGGATGGGGAAGCTCGGGGACCTTGGGGCATGCTCCGAACACCCCCGGATTAACAGGGTGCTGTTAATTAGAGCTTATTAGAGGTGGAGTGTCGGGGGTAGTTCCTGGAGGAAGCCCAGGGAAGGCCTCGGACTCCCGGTGTGAAATTAAATGCTTTGCATTTAAATCCTTCACATCCCCCCCTATCCCCTCCCCGGTTTCAAACCGCGTTCTCTGGTCAGCAAATTATTTACAAAATTTGGACAAATGGTTCCAAGCAAAGAAGGGTTTCCCGGTATTACCCTCACCAAAACACTCCCTGCTTGCTAACCGGCAAGAGAAGATTTTAATGCATTATTAAAAAGCTACTGCTAACCCTGAGCCAGCAATAATGTCTAAAATGCCCGTTTTATGCATTATTTAGGTTATTGCTGCCTCAAGCCAGCTGGTTCTTTGCAGGTTTTGCCTGCAGAGGTCAGCACTGCAAAGGCTTTTAAAGCAAAGGGGTTTGGGGGGCTGAAGCCCAAAGGTTTTCTGCAGGAACCCCCATGCCCAAGGGGTCCTCAGCCCATCTGGGAACTATCGAGTGGTGTCACCTGCAAAAAACAGCTTTAAAAATGGAGTATTGTGTGGTCAGGGGAGGTGTGTGGTGGGGAGAATTGAGGGTGGTACCTGGGATTCAATCAGAAAATCCATCTGTGACTCCTCTGCTCCCAGCTCAGTGTTGTTCCAAGGATTACAAGCATGGAATTCTGTGATAAATCAAGCTGAAAGCTCTGCCTCATTGTTATAAGCTCCTCTCAACACTAATGCTACGTTTTAAATGATTCCCGCTATGTGGTGCACAAGAGCAAAGGGATTATCTCCCATAAATGCAGTAATACTTGTTTAGCTGATTAAAAAATTATACAAATTTGCAAACTGGCCAAATTCAGCTGATTCTTCTTCCTGAAGTTATTTCTTCTGTCTGGGTCACAATAAATAACAGATAAGCAGACACTAAGCAATAAATAACAGATAAATTCCCGCCCTGCCCCCCCCCCCCCCCCCCCCAAATAAATGTATAGTACAAATCTGTGTTGTCACTGCTGCCACGTTTGTTTCCTGCCTGGGAGTTGGATTAAAAATGTGAGTGGTTGCAGCTCCATGTGAATAGCAAATCACCAACAAACGATCCAGAAAATGGTCCCAAACCAACTAAAGGGCACTTTATTTTTTAGGGGAAAAAAAATAAACCAGGGACAAGCCGGATAATGATTCCTCACCCAAGGCCACAGTTTATAACCCCAATGCCTCCCCAAAGGGTCCCTCTGAGAGGCATAGGCCAGCACACCTTTGTCTCTGCTTGTATTGATCAATTAAAGACAAATTAGCCCATTTCCAGCTCCTGGGTGTGGTATTTTGGGGTGAAAACTGGGTTTTCCTCTCTTGGCTTGTCTGGGATCCATGGTCTGTGTAGTTACAGGGACTTCACTTGATTGGTGATTAAACCCCATCACATCTCCTCCTCTCTTGAAATTCAACTCCTGCAGCACCTCACCCAGCACATCTCCCCCCTGCTTGACCCATTGACCCCGGGAGACCTCTATAATTAATAAATATCAGATTAATAATTCAAAGGCTGGAGGGCAGTGGAGTTCTCAGCTCTTTGTGGCTGAGAGCCAGGAGCTCTGCTCAGCTCAGGTGCTGTTCCCCACCAACACCTATTTCAAGACATAAATTGCTCTCCTGTATTCCCAGAATTAAGGACAAATACAGGAAAAAGTGTTTGCAGCCAATTCTGTCAGAACCAGCCTATTTCTGGAATTAAAATAGTGTCCAGGTTTGCTATTGTTGTATCATTTCCTTTTTGTTATTTTCTTCCCATTTTTCAAGAGCTCCATCCTCCTTTTTTTTTTTTCTTTTTTTCTTTTCTTTGCCAGGAAAAGGACCCACGACCTCCTCCATCTGCTTTTCTCATCGCCCCCTGAAAAAACAGCTCAGAAAAACTTCACTATGAAACAGCTGCTGTGAAGAATTGTTCAAAAGTTTGTTCCCAACCCAGTCCCCAGATTGTTACTTTTTTGAGATGCTTGGGCAGGAGAACTCCAGCCATCTATGAGGGAGCAAGAAGACCCCAGTTCTCAGCTTTATTTAATTTCAGACAAGGAATTGCCATCATTATATCAAATTTTCCTTTCTTTTTTTTGACCTAATGAATCCTTCTCAGAACAACCCAAGCTCCCAAAGCTTTGTCACAATTCCCAGAAGCTCTTCTCCCTCTTCTTTTATTTTTACCATGACAAACTCCTTGGAGCATCAACACCACAAAAATATTTTGGACCACATAGATATTCCAGGCCAGAACATGGACAAGAAAACATCTTGGGAAAAAGAAACTGTTATGTTATGAATGCTAATTATTTTTTGCTGTTTAACTGCTGCAGGTGGGGCTTTGCTCTCAGGAAACCTCCTTGCACCAAGCCTGGTGTGAACAATTTGTCCCCCAGCTCAGGGGGCAAATCATTATCAGGTCAGGATAAGCAGCTGGTCCTGACCCTTTGCTGTAAATACAGAATTAATTTCCTCCAGTTTCTGTCCTTTGATCATTATGCTCTCCCTCTGGGCTTGCTGAGAAATGTGCTGCAAAACAAGCCAGAGGCCAAGGTCACTGGAGCTGCTGGGAAAAGGCTACTTTCAGGTTGGGTTGTTCCACCAGATACAGCTTTAGGAAAGCTTTTTTTTCCAGCTGGAAAAAAAAAATTCTCTCTTTGGCCCCCCACTGGAGCAAAACATCACTGCTCAGGCTGGGGTTTGTCCTCCAGTGCTGCTCCCACAGGTGGGTTCATAGCACAGTTTCTCTTCATCATCTTATAAACCATTTTCTTGCCCTCTCCAAGCATCACTAGATAAAACACTTTGCAGGCTTTGCAGCCTGGGGGTGACACCTCTAGTTTCTTAGCTCTTGGTGGCATGGAGATGGTGGCAAATCCCAACCCCTGAAAAGCCTGTGGGCTTCTTCCCTTGGAATTCAAGCCCTCTGCTCAGGTTTACCAGGATTTTTGTCACACTGACTTTTCCCACACAGGCTGCAAGCCACGGCATTGACCATTGGGAGGTGGCTTTGCAGTAGTGAAACATCTCCACTCCAGGCTGTATTATGGACCTATTGTGCATCATCTTGGCTGTTTAGCCCCCAAAAAATGGCTGGCTGGGGAAAAGACCTCATAGTAAAATGCTTCCTTTTCCACACCCTGGTCAAAACTCAACTTCCATATCCAGACTCAGCTTGATTTCTGAAGGCAGCCACCCCTATAGCATGATTTCAGGTCAGAAGCAGGAATATTTTCTGGGGTTTCCCATCATGCTGCCTAAGGGTGAGTAAAAATAACAACCCCAAGTACATTGTGCTCTTGTAACCTATCACATCTGCTCTGGAAATACCTCAGGGGAGACAAATCTCTTTTTTTTTTCATAAATAAAAGCAATCTCCAGTGCCTACAAGCTCTGGCTGAAAACCAGCTGTCATCCCTGGAGGGAACCTTCTGAGCAGAGACCAAGCAGCACTTATTTACACCAGAGAGAAAGAATTTATGGTGCTGAAGCTGTTTCTCTATCCTTCCCATCCCTGAGGTAGCCATGGAGATGGCTACAGAGAGCACTGTGCCCATGACAACTCTACACAAGCAGCTTCCCAGCAGCCTCCTCTCTCCCCGGGCTTTTGCTCATGCCAGACAAGGATTATTGCCTTGGTTTTTGCTCCCACACAGGCAATGGTAAAGCTTTTCCCCATCAGCAGCTCCCCTTCCAAGAGAAAAGGGTGGAAAATGAAATGTATAGAGCAGATTTGACAAATAATGCCTGAATATTTGGTGTATAATCTCTCTTTGGTATAAAATAGCAACCTGATCAGCATAAGCTTCATAAAGAACATTTAATTTGTTGCTTTAGGGGAAAGAAAAGCTTTTGACTGAGTCACACAATATCTTGGGTCACCGTCCCAGCTGGGACATGCTTCAAAAAAGAGATGGAAAGTGCACATCACCCACAAAAATGTTTCAATAGATTAAAACTCCCTTTATGGTGAAAAATCTGGCCCAGTTTCCCCTGTGGGTACACGTTTCCCAAGCCCAGTTGGTCTTACTCTCATTTATGCTTGGGGAAAAAAAAAAAAAAAAAAAAAAAAAAAGGGTGAAATCTCAGTCCTGGGAACCCTTTCTAGGAGGAAAAAACTAGGGTGGAAACATACTCACTGGCTGAGCTAAGAGGATGTTTCGTGAGTAAGTTGGTTTTAATCATCTCATCCTCCCTGAGCACATGGGTTAGAAACCAGGTCAGGGGATGTGAAAGCTCCAGTGCTTCTCAGGTGTATAAACAAGGCCAAGACCTGGACCAAAATTCTGTATATAAAAGAGAAATGTGTCACTAAAAATAAAATTTAATACTTCTTTTAAATATTTCTCCATCTCCAACCCAGTCCTCGTTTCAGTCTATTGCTTGACTTTTTATTTCCAGGGCTTCAGTTTTTCCCCATCTCACCCCCCAGCCCATTTTCCCACTGGGACAACTCATTTCTCCTGCCTTTTTCCCCAGCTGGGAAATCCCCAGGGATCCCTCCACCCATCCCACCTCTGCGAGAAGCCGCTTCTTGCCTGCGGAACACAAGGTTTAAACCCATCAGCCAGGATTTCAGCACACTCCTGCAAACTCCTGACACCCAGCTGACACATTCCCAGATGGGAATAATTCCCTGGAATGAAATCCAAGTCTGGCAGGGATGACTGATGTCAAAACAATGAAAATGGGAGCATTTTTGCCCATCCTGGCTGTGCACAGGTTTATTTTTAAGACGGTGACCTCAGCTCAGCTGTGTTATGTCACCTCCTGATCTCAGAAAGTCTTCTGAAGGGGATTGCAAGTTAAAAATAAGTGTGCGTGTGGGGGGGGGGAGGAGAGGCAAAGGAAAGCCTAGAGGTGAGTCATGTGTTAAAAACCCAGTGCTGAAGGGGAAAAAAAATACCAATATTCAGCTTTTCCTGTGAAGGAGCCAAGTGGTAACGCTCCAGGCAGGGAAGTTGCTGGGAAACTGGATTATACCATGGCTGGGGAAGTTATTTGTTCCCTTGGCTTTATGGAGGAGAAGTGGGGTTTTAGAAGAGTTGTTGATGCCTGTCAGAAAAACAGGAGCTGTATTGAGAAGGAAGGAGATAAGGAGCCCTTTCTGCCTCCTCCCCAGACACAGCAGGGAATTGTTCAGCCCCAAGGCACAGCGTGGCATGGGACAGAGTTATTCTGAACCCAAATGCTGGGCTAAACCCAAATGGGACAGCAAACAACTTCCTCAGATAAGCAAGACTTCTCCCATTTCCCATCAATTAATCCAGGGAGGCTCAAATACCCAAACTTGATTTTTTCCCTTCTTTTTCTCACCCCGACAAGAAAAATTATTTCCAATAAAGGAGTTTTAACATTTTTGGGTTTGTTTTTTTTAAATAAAAGCTGTTGTTTTACCTTCTAGCTCACCTGGGTGATGCCCACAAGCCTGGGAGGGGTGGATGGCACATTATTGGGAGCTGTTCCTTATCCAGGTTGTCTCCTAAAGTCCCAGAGTATCATCAGGAAGGCATCATCCTGAAGGCAGGGAGAGTCCCATCCATAAGGAGCTTAGGCTGGGAATAGCAGGAGCAGAGGTATGGATACCCTTAATCCAATTGCAGCAGCTGGATGAACATTTTTAGCCTTTTTAAGACAATTGTCTAATAATAAAGAGCAGGATGGTCCATGTGGCCTCTAATATTTTTCTCTCAGTTGCCAGTCCCTGCAGAAGATAAATCAGTATTAAATTAATTTCGTTAATCCACTTCCTCAAGTACCTAGCTTCATCTCTGGAGCAAAAGGAAAAAATTACTTGACTTATTTGTTGCTTTCTTCCCCTAAAGCCCCTTTCAAAGGTCTCTTGCTGGAGCCTCCCACCAGCAGGAACCTGTTCCTGTGACTCACATCTCTCCATGACCTAAAAAAAGACCTCAGTGGTGAGGAAAGAAGATAGGTGAGGAGGGGGGGGAAATACAAACCCCTCCCTGGCTGCAAGGAGGCTCACTTACTAGAGCAGTCATAATGGGATTTATATTAATAAACTGATTTATTTTTTCCATGATAGCTCTGCACAGAACTGTATCTGTCTAAAGAAAAACCCCAAATAAATACCAAAAAACCCACCCAACCCCATCCTAGGAGAAGCATAAGGTGGGAAAACATGGAGAAAACATGGAAAGGTGGAAAGTTTGGGTTGTGTTTTTACTTTTTCCCTCCTCCTTGGTTCCTCTCCTGGCAAGTCCTTCATGCCCTAACATGCCCCCAGCATTAGAGACTCACCAGGACTTTTCCTCTCCACCTCTGTGGGTGGTGTAACCCTGGATGGGAGGGGATTTGAAGTCCTGTCTCTGCCGATTTTGCCTCCAGGCCCCTTTCAAACCTTTTTTCTTATTTATATATTTTTTTTCTTTTTACAGGTCGCCAAGAGCCCAGGGGAAATGTCACCCCTAAAGCTTTCCTCTCCTGCAGTTTAGTCCAGAATCATGCTGCGGGGAAATATCACTATGCAACACAAAGAAAAAACTTTTTCTATTAAAAATGGGCCAAAAATGACCTTTCTTTTCCCTCAGAAAAGATTTTCCCCATCTTGAAGTCTGCAGGGCTGCAAGTCCCAGCATAGCTTTAACCCATGCAATGAAGCCCCCACCACTGAAAAACAGATGTAAAATACCCTAAGAAGACGTCAACTTTTCAATGATATACTAAAGCATTTTTGCTTTAGGTTAGGAAGCAAGTGTCCCCCAGAGCTGCCATCACCCCACTTATTTCCCAAACTGTCTTTTCCCTGCTCGCATCCAGGCAGGAGTCAAATATTAGTGAGATGTCACATTCTCAAGAAAAAAACAAGGTGAGGATTTTTTCTTCTGAGAGACTTTTTCCTTGGGGAGACCAGAAAACAAATCAAGTTTTTGCAAAATATATTTCATTAACTCCCCTGAACAAAAAGGGGTATTTTTGGTTTGGATTTTTTTTTTTTTTTTTTTTTTTCCTTTGGAGGATTTAAAGAGGTTATTTTAGGAGCTAAATGTGGTGTGAGATGGGGTGACCCTGGATTGTTTTGCCAGCTCCAGGGAGCATGGGGACAGGCTGGAGGACTTCATTTTTACCTCCAAACCTCACCAAATTACCCACAGACCCAGTAAATCTCCCACAAACTCTCTAATTCAGCTAATTCTCCAAGCCAGTCCAGAATTATGTGAGTAAAAAAATCATTCTGCATGAATGAAAACCCAAGGAAAAAAAAAAAAATCAATAAGAAGAAATGAAGCAGGGTCAGGTGAACCCAGGTCCTTTCCCAGCTCACCATTACACCAAAGTCATAATTTTAAAAAAATTATTTATTTATTTTTAAATGTGAAAAAAAACCCATTCCATTAAAGCTTTCTAAGATGGCAGGAACCTCCCATTGCATTTACCACCCCATTATCTCTTTCACTCCCCCATTGCTGCTTGAGCTGTGGCTAAAGAAGGGCCAAACCTCCAGCTCAGATCAATGCAGCTCTTGGCTTGCTGCCCTCAGAAATTTTACCCTGGAGCTGCCGAAGGAACCATGTGGCACGTGGCTCCCTCAAAGAAATACTGCCTAGGGTGGTTTGAGTGCTGTTAACGTCCACCAGGAATTAAAAATTAATTAAAAAGTCAAATGGGTGCTCTGCTTTGCAGCTGGGAAGCAACAGAGTTCCCCAAACAAGACCAGAAATAGATTCTGATGGAAATGCATTGCTCTATGTATTTTAGGTAGATAATATGAAATTTAATCTCATGGATAAATCCTGATTTTTAGAAGCCATGAGTGAATTCATTCCAACCATTCCCTTCCCAGGGCTATATTTCTCTTTTTTTATGTATTTTATGGATTTTTAATGGATTTTATGTAGCCCACTGAAGAGCTTCAAACACAACCAGGGAAGCAGGAGCCACCTGTGCATGAAATAAATATGCCTGTGTATGGCAGGAGAGCCCTTCAGCAGGCTCTCTGACCTTAATCCTGGCCCTGCTATTTAATTTTCTCCTTCAGAAATTCAGATGGAGATCTCACTGCTGCAGCCAATGACCCAGCACAGCCCATTTCCCTGCTGGACAGAAACTAGTACGTATAAATTTTTAAATATAATCCATCCAAGTGGATAAACAATCAGATGGAGCATCGGGAAGGAAATCCTCTTTACATCCAGATATGCCATGTGGTCCAGCGGTGGGTCCTGGCCTGGCTATTTCAGGCAGGAAAACCTCAGGAGGGTTTTGGTTCTGCCATGAAGAATGTTTCAAGCTTCCTTTGCATCTCCCAGCTCCCATCCAAGTACCCAGACCCACATCCAAGTACCTAGACTTGGGATGGACTATTTATGATAGCCCATCCTATCCCCAAAGGATGGGAATAACTCCCCTTCCTGGTCTTTAGGTCTCTGGATCCACACAGGCCCTCCAAAAAAAAAGGCCATAAAAGCCCCAGCCCAGCAGGAACATACAGTAGAATTTTTAACTGCAGTCCAGGAGGTTTCCTCCTCTTAAATATCAGGGTGCCTCAACATAAAGCTCAACCACTCTGTGCAGGAGTGAGTTTTACTGCTCTAGAACCAGAGAAACCTTGGAAGACAAATTCATCCTTTCCTCTGGAGCTCTGAGTCTATTTTGGTTTTTATCCATCAACCCACAGAGAAGCTCTTGGTTTCACAGGATAAGGGGTTCAGAGCTGCAGCTGTCAGCTGCTAAAAGCATCATTGCCTTTCCTACAACCCCAATGCCAGGAATTCCAAACCAGCCCCAAACCCCACTAACCCCATCAACATTTCCAGAATAAATCATCCAAGTGCTGCAATATTCCAAAATCTCCACGCCAGCCCCAAGCTCCCCCAGTTTCATCAGTATTTCCCAAATAAACCATCCAAGCACTGGGATTTCTCAAAAAATAGCTCCAAACTTACCTGATTTCATCAACATTTCCCAGATAACTCCCCCCCCCTCGCCCCCCAGGGCTTGCAGTCTTCCCACATTTCCAAACCAGCTCCAAACTCCCCCAACCCCATCAATAAATCCCAAACAAACCATCCGAGCGCTGTGATTTTTCCAAACCACCTCCAAACCTCCCCCGGTCTCAACATTTCCCAAATAAACCCTCCAAGTGATGCAAATTCCCCCAAAATCTCCACACCAGCCCTAAACTCCCCCAATCCCATCACTATTTCCCAACTCAACCCCCCAGGTCCTGCCCTTTTCCACCTCCCATCCCCTCTCTGGCGTTGCTCCCGTGCCCCTCTCTGCTGGGGGGGATGCTGGAGGGCGAGCCCCAATTTTTTTCAGGATGCCAGGAGGGTGTTTTCCCTGGGAAAGGATGACTGCTGCTTTACAGGGTTGGGCTGTGCAGAAACCAGCTCCTCCCTCTTGCTATTTATTCCTCCACGGCTGAAGCTGAATCACTTTGAGCCGAGCAAGCAGAGAGCTTCCAGCTGGTGAGTGTTGGGAAAAAATGGGATTTGGGGGGGGGATAAATTGGGAGGCGAGGGGGTTTTAACACCAGTGCAGGGGATGGGGGCCTCCTTTCCCTGCCTTCACTGCTTAAAAACAGATTTTTCCAGCTCGGAAGACGTGAGTCTGCCTTAAAATCCCAAGCTCAGCTTCTGGCTGCTGCTTGTTTACTCAGGGCTGAGGCACAGACCTGAATTTTTCACCCCTCCTTGAGCTACCCGGTGGATTTCCTTTCCCAGAAATTTGCTTTCCAATTATTCAGGGGCTAAATAAAAGAAGAAAATTGGAGGATTTGTCAAAACTGAAGGTGGTATTTTCTACACCCCCTTTCCCACAGCCCCGAGCCTGACTTTTCAATAAGCCGAGACCTGTCCAGGAGGGTCCTGACACTCCCATTCTGAGCACCTTCATCTCTCCTTCCCATTCCCTTCCTTATTCCCCCGGACTTGGGGGACCTTAAGGCGTTGATTTCCATAATTATTTTGGCATCAGGGGGTTGGGTTTTCCCCCCCACCCACCAAGCTTCAACCCAAGCTCTTGGCAGCGCTGCTGCTGCTGCTGCCGAGCCTCCTCGCATCCTCCATTTTCCGCTTCCGCCGCTGCTCGAAGGATCTTACCTCTTCCCCAAGAAATTCGATATCAGCCCCCCCCTCCCCTCCCTAGAAATCAATAAATCACCTCAATTAATTTTTAAACTCCTCCATTCACCTGCAGAGAGGAAAACCTGGGGGAGGCAGGTTAAAAAGAAGCACGGAACTACAGACCCACACCCAGCCACCTAACAACATCGTTTAATAATAGGGAAGATGGTGAGGAATATTCTTTCCAAGCAGAGGGAAAACCTGAGGAAAGTCCTGGATGAGCTCACAGGTTGGTCTCACGACCACCTTGATCCAGGGGGAAGCTGCTCAGGAGCTGGGGAATCAGCAGCACAAGGGCAGCCGAGCCTTGCTCTGCTCACTTGGCAAAGGGAGGAACAGCTCAGTGGTGCTGGGCTGAAAGATCCCCCAGGGCTTTGCCCTGACCTGGTTTTATCCAGGGGTTGAGTTTTTCCTCCATATATTTAAAAAAAAAAAAAAAAAAAAAAAAAAAAAAAAAAAAAAAAAAAAATTAAATTGCCAATTATAACCTCCTTGATTTTTTTTTCTCGCCTTGTGGGGAGCCACATCTTAATAAAAATATTAAAAATTGCCAACTTGATGCTTCCCCCCCCCCTTTTTTTTTTTAGAACCCCAAGAGCCTTCACCAATCTGAATTTTTGCCATGTCTTCTGATTACTTTTTCTGATTACTTTTCCCATTGGGTGCTACATCCTAATAAAAAAGTATTAAAAATTGTCAACTTGCTGCTTTTTTCTCCCTATATTTTTTTTTTGAGAGCCCAAGGAGCCTTCACCCATGCAAATTTTCAAACAAGTCTTTTGGCTACTTTTAACCTCTCTGATATTTCCCCCTCTGCGGGGAATCACATCGTAAAAGAAAAAATAGAGGGGGAAAAAGCAGCAAATTTGCAATATTTATTATTTTTTATTGAGTGCCCAAGGATCTTTCCTCCATCTGAATTCCTGCCACTTTTAACCTCCTTGATTTCACACCCCCCCCCCCCCATATGGGGAGCCAGATCTTTTAAAATATTTTACATTGCCAGTTCCCTGCTTTTTTCCCCTAATTTTTTTGAGAGTGAACTCAAAGAGCTTTCACCCATCTGAATTTTTGCCACTCCTTTTGGCTGCTTTTAACCCCCCCTGATTTTTAACCCTGTGGGGAGCCACATTATTTAAAAAAAAAAAACAAAGCCAAAAACAAATTGCCAGATTACCCCCTATTTTTTTATAAGAGCCTAAGGAGCATTTGCCCATCTGAATTTTTGCAACTTTTAAACCCCCTGATTTTTCCACCCTCTGGAGAGCTACATCTTAAAAAGAAATAAAATTAAAAATTACCAATTTGCTGCTTTTTCCACCCTTATTTTATTTTTGAGAGGCCAAGGACCATTCTTCCATCTGAATTTTTGCCACTTTTAACCTCCTTGATTTTTTTCCCCGTTCTGGGGAGCCACATCTTAAAAAAAATATTAAAAATTTTCCAATTTGATACTTCCCCTCTCCTTTTTTTTTTTTTTTGAGTGCCTGAGGAATATGCTTCCACCTGAGTTTTTGCCCTGCCTTTTGACTGTTTTTACTCCTCCTGACCTCACCCCATTGCCTGCTGGCACCCAGTTTTTTTTTTCACAAGCAGCCAGCCTGCACCTCTTTTCCTACCCAGCACAAGGAACAAACTCTTGCACCTTCTCTGCTCTTTAATTCCACCTCCATCTGACAAACCCAACCAAAACGCTGACATTAAATTAATTAAATCCAAATATTTCTGGACCAGATTTTTGTGACAGCAAAGAAAATGAACATCATTATCTGAGCCCAGAGAGAGAATAATTTGCTTTTTAGGGAGCGTTAGCGAGGAGCAGATGAATTTCTGGCTTAACCAGGGTTTGTCCTGCCCATTTTCCTGTTCAGGGCTTCTGAGTGACCATCACTTCTTAACTTCATTCACCTCCTCTTCACCGCTTGATGCAAAATAAAATAAATAAAAAATAAAAAAAAATACCACCCCAAAACCCCACTCAGGACCCAAGCCTTAATTAGTCCTTGCTGCAAATTGAGCCAGAAAATGCTTCCAAAGCATCTGAAGAGGTTGCACAAAGCCCACCTACACTTTGCTGGGAATGTTTTGTGCTCTTTCCAGCATCCCAGGGGATCTGGGAGGGATCTCAGCCTCCAGAAGGATGGAAAAAGCCTTTTGCTAGGGTGGGAGTCATGTCAAATGTGAGGGGAAGAACAATTTGATGCTCCTTGGGGTGGCTTGGAGGCATCCGAAGGGATTTTTGCAGCTTGGGAGATGATTTCCAAAAGTCTTTGTGAAGGATTTGCAGAGCTGGAGGGTGTTATACAGGCTGGGTTATGGACAGGGAGGGAAACGGGGGGGTTAAAATGAGATTTCATCCTCAGCAGCCAAGGAAGGAGGAGGCTGGCGTGGGCTGGGATGCCAAGAGCAAAACGCTGACTCAGCAGATGTTGGCAAAAACATTCAACCAGAAAACTGCTGGGCTTTGGTTAAGGCCTGTTGCACATTAACTTGGGCAAAAAATGGGGGATTTAATTCTTTTGTGGAAGGAAAAATAATCCTCCAGGACAATATTACTACCCAAAAGCTCTGAGACTGGCACAGATCCTTGTCTTCCCATCAATCCTTGCCCATCAAAAAACCTCATTTAGAGCAGGTTGGAGGAAAGATTTTTTTCCCAACCAAGTGCAGCATTTCTCCTAAAGGCTTTTTGTTTTTTTTCCCCACTTATTTTTGTTCATTTGTTTCTTTTTTTCCCTACTTTGAATTGCTATCACCAGCAGAGGACCTTTAGGGGAAGAGTAGAAACACAGATGTATTTAAAAATATATTTATAAAAATATGCATATCCCTATAAAAGTATAAGTATCTCTATAAAAATATAAATATATCTATAAAATACAAATATCTATAAAAATATATCTATAAAAATATAAACATAAATATATTTCTCTATATATAATATTTAAAATAAGCCCTTCACTCCAAACCTATTTATCCCACCACCGGACTCAAGCCTTGGCAGGTGTTTCCCACGGCGCAGGACCCAGGGCAGAATTTCTGGTGCTGCCCCTGCTTCCTGCCCCTAACTCTGCCTCTCCTTGTGTCCCCCAGCCATGGCCCGGCTCCTTGTCACCTCCTGCCTGCTGGCCCTGCTCCTCAGCACCTGGACCACCGGCGCCTTCTCCAAGAAAGGCAAAGGCAAACCCGGAGGCGGTGGTTGGGGCACCGGCAGCAATCGCCAGCCCAGTTACCCCCGCCAGCCCGGTTACCCCCAAAACCCTGGATACCCCCACAATCCTGGCTACCCCCACAATCCTGGCTACCCCCACAATCCCGGCTACCCGCACAACCCCGGCTACCCCCACAACCCCGGCTACCCCCACAACCCAGGTTGGGGCCAAGGCTACAACCCATCGAGTGGAGGGAGCTACAACCAAAAACCTTGGAAACCTCCGAAACCCAAGACCAACTTCAAGCACGTGGCTGGGGCGGCGGCAGCCGGGGCGGTGGTGGGAGGGCTGGGGGGTTACGCCATGGGGCGGGTGATGTCGGGGATGCAGCCCCGCTTCGACAGCCCTGATGAGTCCCGTTGGTGGAACCAGAACGCGGCCCGCTACCCCAACCAGGTTTATTACCGCCAGGATTACGGCGGCCCCGTCCCTCAGGATGTCTTTGTCGCCGATTGTTTCAACATCACCGTCACCGAATACAACATCGGCCCCGCCGCCAAGAAGAACACCTCAGAGGCCTCCCCGGGGGGCAACCAAACGGAGACGGAGATGGAGACCAAGGTGGTGAGCAAAGTGATCCGGGAAATGTGCATCCAGCAGTACCGCGAGTACCGCCTGGCCTCGGGCATCCGGCTCCACCTCGCCGACGCATCCCTTGCTGCCCTCCTCCTCCTCCTCCCCCTCTTCGCCATGCCCTGATGCTTCCCTGGGACAAGCACGGCCCCCTGGATCTCCTCCCCCTCCATGGTCTTGCTTGAGGTGATTTTTGGTGAGGAGCCTTTGGGGCGCCTGCACTCCCCAGCGCCGCCGGTTTAGGGAACCGGCTGAAAATTTCCTTCTCCACCCCGAGCGTGGCTGGAAAGTGATGGAGCTGGATGCGCCCCACCCCCAAATGATGGTTTTCATCAACTCCTCCTCGGGGCTACCCCGAGAGGGCCCAAGCTGAGAAGAAGGAGCTCAGCTGGCCCCTGGCATCCCTGCAAGTTTCCAAAAAAAAATCCTCTTTGCTCCCAAGGAAGGGTTTTCCTCACCCTTTTTTTCCCCCCCAAAGCCCCTTTCCCTGGAGCACTCTGTGGATACCTGGATTCCCCAGCAGGGATTTTAGGATGCTCACAGTTGGGCTTTTCAAGCACCAAGCTGCCAAGTTGCCATTTTCAAACCTTTCCTCCTAAAATCCACCTTTCCACCTGTACATATGGACCTGCCTGCTCTGCGCCTCGCAAGCTACAAACACCCCCGGCAGCAAGGCACAAAAGTAAAGTGAATTGTTTTGGTTTGGGTTTTTTTGGTTTTGGTTTTTTGTGCCAAACCCCCTGGCTGGGTTTTGGTTGAAACCCCCCTTTACCCCAGCAATGCTTTGCTGTCTCTTGAGCCTCGCTGTCTTTCTGTCTAAAAGCAAAAGGTGATGCTGAATGCTCAAAAAAACCCCAAAAACGGTAACTCCTGAGGTGTCACAGCCAAGAAAAAGCTCTTTAGGAGGCCCCAGAGGTGACACATCACACTCAGACTTCACCAGCTTGACCTAAGGACATTAAAACACAACAAAAAGGATGTTCAAGGGGGTCAAACATGTACCAAGAGGCTTAAATCAGCTAAATCAGATGGTTTGGGGAAAACAGCATGGGGAGAACCAAGCCTGGGGGATGGGAGATGCTTCCAAACCCATTTGGTTTCATCAGGAATTGGTGGAAATCTTGCTTGTGGTGTTCAGGACGTCGCTGGGTTGTGTAGAACCTGCAGCATCTGTGGAACTGGGCTTGTTGAAGAGAACACCTTGAATTGTAGTTGTTCTACCTGATGTCTTTTAGTTCACTTTCTTGTTTTGCAAGACCCTGAATGACACCATCAGAAGGATTTTGTGCGTCGGTGGGAGCTAAGTGGAAAAAAAACCCAAATAAATAAACATATAAAAATATTTAAAAAAAAGAGAATTTTTTCAGGCTATCCACCCAAAAAGCAGGACTTTGAGGTAACCTGGCCTTTGTGATACGTGACTGTTTTGTAAAAGCTGTCACTCTGCATGCCCCAAAGTTCTCATTCTGATCTGGTACCCAAGAGTTCAACATCTGGTACAAAATCAAAACGGCTGCAGCCAAGCTGCCCCTCAGTCTCCTTCTTTCCAACAGCTCCTGTTTGTCTCCACAACAGCTTGGACAGATGTGGCCTTTGTCACCCTGCCTCTTCCTGCATTTTTTCCCATACAAAATTTGGCCCAGATCCCACAATTTCTAGTAACTTTTTGTCCTCCGTTCCACTCCCAGCCAACAAATAATTATTAATCAAGTGGCTGAGCTGGTTGGGGATGGGGATTTCTTCTACCCCGAGGAGTCAACACACATTTATACTTTTATTTACTCCCCATCTTAAAAACAAAAAAAAATTTAAAAAATCCAGTGGCATTAAGCCCCACTGAGAACCCCAAATCTCTCTAAGCCAGCATCATCATTAGGTGACTATAATAAGGGTTGAAAATTGCAATTAACAGATGGGAGATTATGGATGGTGCTTTAATTTTAAGCTCAAGACCAAGCCTGGAACCAGTTTGATTTGCTCAACCTCAGGGTGTGATTTATTGCCCTGCAAAACCACAAGGATGCTCAGAAGTTTGGTCTTCCAGTGATGCTGCAAGGAAATCCCAGCTATGACTTTCCTTCTTACTTTTGGCAGGAAAAATAGAGAAAAAATATCAAAAAATAAAAAATAAATGAGGGGGGCAAAAAATAAATGAGGCCCTTGGATACAGCTAGAAGGTAGTGTCCAAAATAAGGAAAAGAAAAAGTCAGGATTCCACTATTTTTATATTCCTTCTGCAAAAAGAAATTTCAAACAATGGGGATGGAAAGGAGGATTTGAGGGAGGTCATTGGGCTTGGTCTAAGCACCCCCATGGCTGCTGCTCATCCTCCACCAACTCCTGAAAACATCCCCAAAGTTTCAGTGTCAAATTTTACTGGGACATTTGATTTCTGGTGTTATTTTGCCCTAAAAAACCTGAGCAGTTCAGGTTTTCCCCTATGTCATGACACATGTCCCTGTGGGTTGGGGCCATGGGGAGGTTTATCCAACCTGGCCTATTAATTAGGATTTCTCCAGGTAAAATGAAGTGAATTTCAAGGTTGAAATAAAAGAAGAAGGATCCCAAGGAGGATGGAGTCCTTTGGTGATGGGCTCAGAGCATTCAGTTCCTAATGGACCTTGCATGGGTGAGCTGCAGCAGGAGGGAAAAATCAAAAAAAAAAAAGAGTAATTCACAGAAAGAAGGAAAAAAAAATAAATAAAGGAAAAGTTCACAGTGAATAAGTGAAATAAAAGAAGGAAAACAAAGAGTAGCGAAGCAGGAAAAAACAAAATAAGAAAGGAGGGAAACAAAACAACAAAAAAGGAAATCTCCAGATAAAGAAGGACGAAAGAAAAAATAAAAAAGGGGGCGGAGGGGACCCAGAGGGAAAGGGAAAAATATCCCAAAAGGGAAGGGTTGAAAAAAAGTCAAAAGAAAAGGGGAAAAAAACCCTGAAACAATAAGCAAAGGGGGAAAACATCCCAAAGGGAAAGGGAGGAGGAAAATAAAACAACAAAGGAAAAAAAGCAAAACAAATCCAAAACAAAAGGAATGAGAAAGACACCCCAAAGGGGAGGGGAAAGAAGCCTCAAAATGAAGGGGGAAAAAACCTTCATGGCTAAAGGGTTCACAGGGGTCTCGGGGGGATGAAATGGTTTCCTTTTTAGAGGCTGAAAATGCAACCCAAATGCCCGAAGCTCACCTGGGGTGGATTTTGCCCCGGTGTTTGATCCTGGTTGGGGAAGAACCAGGTTGCAAAGTGAACAGCACCATCTCCTGGAGCCCAGCACCAGGATCAGTTTCCCCAGGTGGTTTTGCAACCCTGAATCTCCCCCCAAAATCCCAATTCTAGGCACTAGACAGCTCTTTTTGAGGAAAATGCCTGGAAAAAAAAAAAATTCGAGGGATCTCAGCATCTCCAGAGCATCCCTGCTCCCCCTGTCCAAACACACAACCCCAAAACTCCCAGGCGACAGGTGATTAATAAAATCATTAATTACTTTTAAAGCCTTTTTCTGCACCAAAAGCTGGAAATTAAACCAGGGAAGGGACGTGAGAATGTGTCTCTGTGTATTGCATGCTGACAGGAGTGGGGAAAGCAGAAATTTAGTGGAAATTTAAGAAAATTGGGAATTAAATTGAATTTTATCATCCCTGGAGCATTCCAGGTTGCAAATTAGGGCTGTGAGTGGGGGGTGCTCCTGATGGGATCCTGCTATGGAATTGAGTCTGTATGCAAAATACAGGCTGAAAAATGAAAATTTGAGCTTCTGATGGGTTTATTGTTGATTTCAAACACACAAAAAAAATAACCCTTTAGCACATTAGAGGGACGACTGGATTTGGCCAGCCTAAAAGCATGCTCAGGGGCTTCCCTGCTCCCAGATGCTCTTAAATCCCTCAGGAGCCAAACAGCTTCTGGAAAATGTAAAGAATTATTGTAAAAAAAAAAAAAAAAAAAAAAAGCAAAAAAAAAGCCCAGAAAAATGAGTGTCCTTCCACCCCTCAAGAAAGGCAAGACCTGACTCAAAAGCTCTCCTGGGGAGATGATGAGGATATTCACAGCCCACAAACCTAAATCCCAAGGGGAGGCAAACCACAAAGCTCCAAACATTTGGGACTTACCTGCTAGGTTTGGGTTCCTGGGGGTACCCAGAATTTCCTTTTTCTTTGCTGCCCCTAATCCAAGGTTGGGGTTTGTTTGTTTGGTTTTTTTCTGGTTTTTTGCATTTTTTTTGAAGGTTCAACCACCCAAACCAGGTTTAAATTCTTCCCAGGGAGGATTCACAGCCCCTGGCCAAATAGGAAGCACCTGTAAGAGGGGAGGTGTTTCCCCCTAAGTCCCCCCAGCTGGGTTTTTAGGTGGGGGCTGATGAAGACTGGGACATATTTGAGCAGACTGAAGCCACAGAAATGGGAGGTGGGAAGATTGTCCTCAAGCATCACCCTCAGCTCCCCCCCCCTTCCCTGGGGGACACAGTGTTAAAACAGTGAGATTTGGTAAAACAAACAAACAAACAAACAAAAAAACCAACAAACCAGAGGAAATTAGTCCAGGCCAAACTTTATTGCAAGGTGGAGGGGGCCATTTGCAAGCTCTGCATCCCTCCCTCTCCTCGAGTCCCAGTGCTCTTTTTTTGGGGGGGAAAGAGCATTTTTAGGTGAAGCTTGTAGTGGGGCTGAGCCAGCATCTCTCCAGGGGGGTGTGGGTCAGCAATGAGATCCAAGTGACCCAATCCCAGAACGGGGAAACTGAGGCAGCGCCGGAGCATCACTTCCACCTTCCCAAATCTACTCTCCCAGGAAAGTCATTTCCAAGGGAATCCCTGGGGGAATGGGATTCACCCCCCGGAGGTGTTGGTGTCCGCCTCTCCGGGTGTCAGCGCTGCAGGAGGATGCAGGCGGTGGAGCCCAAGAGCAGCGCGGAGATGGTGGCCCTGAGGCGAGGGGCTGGGCTGGGGGTTCCTCGCTTGCCACCCAGGTCCGGCCAACTCGGGGCGTGAAACCCCCCCGCCGACGAAGGCTGCCGGGCCACCGGGATGCCGTGACCCAGGCGCGATGGCCGCGGGCGACCCAAAAGACCCATTCCGTACCCGGCGGCAGCACCGGCAGCGATGGCACCTGCCACCTTGGAGCCACGGCTCGGGGTGCCGCCGGTGCCGCGGGAGATGGCCCGAAAACCCCCCCGGAGACCCCCGCCACCTCCTCGGCCACCGGCTCGGCCACCGGCCCCTCGGCGACTGCCGGTGACATCGGCGAAGAGGGCGAGGAGCAGCATTGCCACCCAGCACCAGGCGTCCAGGGGCCTCATCGTGCCCCACCTGCCAAGGGGGAGGAGGGGAGAGGGTCAGTGCATGGACGCACCTGTGATGGAGTGAGGAATTTTAAACATTTGGTGAAAAATCTGTTCTGCTTCCTTCGTATTGGAGTTGAAAACTTGAGGTATTTTAATGTTTGAATGTATTTAATATAGCTAATGTATCTAATACACTGAATGTATTGAACGTGTTTAATGTGCTGACTGTATTTATAATATATTTGATGTATTTCAGAGAATCACAGAATGGGTTGGGTTGGGAGGGACCTCAAAGCTCATCCAGTTCCATCCCCCTGCCATGATCAGGGACACCTCCCAAAGCCCAGGGTGCTCCAAGCCCCATCCAACCTGACCTGAGACACTGCCAGGGAAGGGGCATCAACACCCTCCCTAAGAAACCTATTCCAGTGTCTCACTACCCTCATGGTGAAGAATTTTTATCTAAAGTCTAATCTAAATCTCCACTCTTTCAGTTTAAAACCATTATGCCTTGTGCTGTCACTATCCTCTCGGGTGAAAAGCCCCACCCCAGTTAAATAAAAAGCTAATAATATATCTTTAATAATAAATAAATAATATATAAAAATAGAAAATTATATTTCCAATTGAATATATAAATATAAATGTAAATATAGTTAAATATATATAAAAAGCTTCACCATATTTACAGCACCCTGGACTGGTGGGAGGTGTCCCTGCCCATGGCAGGGGTTTGGAACCAGATAAACTTCAAGATCCCTTCCAACCCTACCCATTCCATGATTAACTATCAAATCTCTTCACCGTACACCCAATCGAATCTCTTTCCTATATACCCAACATCTTTACCACATGCAGCAGAGAGGACTGAATGCATTCCCGCAGCCAAGCTGCACCTTTCATTTTCCCATCCCATCCCCCACCCCTCATCCCCTCTGCCCGTGGCTGAGCCAACAGCCTCATTGTACCCAAGCTGCTGAGCCATCGCTGGCCCCAAAAAACAGCCCCAAAATAGCAAGAGCAGTGTTGACAAAAGCCTTTTGACAAAACAGAGCCCCCGTGGCCGCAGCATCCCTGTGTCAGCGTTTCCCTCCTGCAGCCCCAACTAGAAGATGCCAGGCCTGACATCTCACCCCCACCCCCTTTTAAATAAATAAATAGGCTCAGTTAATTTAATTTATCTCATTTCACCACCCTGGTCTTTAAAATAATGTGGGTTATTTTAAGGAACACCAGGAGAAGTCCGTGTTCTCCTTCCAGCTCTTTGCAGCTCAATGGCAACGCTGCAAATTCGAGTGGCAAACCCACTCGAAAAAATTAAAACATGGGGATTATTTTATTCCTTCTTATTTCCCTCCCCACCCCTCACCCCCCTCACCATTATTTCCCCTCTAATAATCAAACTTCTGGATCCACACCCAGGGGGAAACTTCCAGGGTGGTTGTGGTGTCACTCACCCCATCCCACCTGCCTGCTCCAGTGGCTGCCAACCCCCAAAACTTCCCACTTTCCCCAATTTCTTTTTTTTTTTTTTAAATCCTTCAACTCCCTGCTGGGAATGCCATCCTTACCCCTGCACTCGGGACTGCCTCAGTGATGGTTCCTCCTGTCTGCACCCACTGGGCTCAACTCACATCGGATTTTTCCCTCTGGGCAAAGCAGAGCCAGTGTCCCTCCTATCCCCCTCATGGGCGGGGAGGGATAAAGGGGATCCAATGGGATGGATAATTTAGGGCTGGTGGTTTTTTTTTTGGGAAAGCAAAGCCTGGCTGGGTATAAACTCAGGGATACAGAGAGCTGAGGTTCCGGTGGAGGAAAAAAATGGAATATATGACATGAAAAGTCAGTGGGTTTCAAAAAAAGCTGAGCAACCTGGGGGGTCCCTTGCAAAGGTGAATTTATCTTTTGGAAGGGAAATATCCAGAGCATTGAGCCCATGGTGCATGGGGATAAACAGATAAACCTAAGAGCAGCCTCAAAAATACTCCAGTGTTTTAGTTTTGAGTCTCCAAAACTGCAGAGCTGGGACATTTCTCCTCAGAAAACTTCTCCTCGATTTTGTTCCTCTCCCATCTTGCTCCCAGCCCACACAACTCCCACTTCAGCAGCATTTCCATCTGCAAAGTGCTTTATTTCCAACAAACCAGGCTCTAGCTCAGGGGGGTTCATTCTGTATTAAGTTGCTTCAGGTTTTGTTTTCTTATTCATCACCAAAGCAATGCCACAGTCAGCCTCCCAGTCCAGAGAAAGCTTTCCTTGCTGTACAACACTTCCCCTAACACACATTAAAAGGCAGAAAAGGTACCATTAAAATTCAAAAATTACAAAGAGGCATTGCAAAAAACTCGAGGGGAGGGGAAAAGGCAGAGTTTCAGTTCACACTGAGGTATAAAATCACTATTGCTGGTTTAGCCTGGAAGGAAAGTGATTTTTTTTTCCAGGTGGGAAGGTGGTAACAGAGGCAGTCCTGGGACAATGTTATCAGCACCACCAGAAAATCAATTTACAAAAGAAATTGATTTCTTGCTGTCTCCCCCTCCTCCTGCCACACCCTGCTCGCTGTTCAGCAGCGCTCCAGAGATGCTCAGCGCCGTCAGCTCTTCCTGCCAGAGCTATTTGGCATCTTGGGGCTCCCAGAGAGGTTCAATGTCATGGTTTTAGTTAAAAATCCCTAAAATTAGTGCAAATCTGAGTGGGGGGAGGAGGAGGTTACGCCACCAGGCGCAGGTTAAGAGAAGGTGCTGGGATAAAGTGATTTACACCCCAGCTGGAAATCCAACCCCTGGAGTTTTCTTCAGAAAACACTCCAATTCCCAGCCGACCTTTTTGATTTACAAGAACTTCCCATCACCTGCCAATTATTGCAATAGAAATGTGCTTTTTTTCTTTATGAAAAAAGAGGAATTATTTGTGCTCTCTTGACACCCAGCAGCGGATGCTCCACTGGGAGCCACATGCAGGCACCGCTGGAGCTGAGCGGCACCCAATGGAGCCCCCAGAATTCCCAGTTTTGTCCTGCTTGTGGCTTTCCTCTTTATTTTTATATTTTTCCCTGTTATTTCCAGGGATTTGAGGATTTGGCTGAAGCTGCCACTGGCCAAAGATTTGCTGGGGACAACCCTGCTGGCAGAGCAGGAATTCCCTGCAGATGCTGCGCAGCCAAAGGCATGGGAGGATGGGTTGGACACGGGGCTTGCTGAGGATTTGGGATTTGGTCCAGTAGGTCCTGCAGGCAAAAGGCTCTTTGAGGAATGGAACCTGGAACCAGGATGCTGGTGAAGAGCTTCACATGGCTGTGGGACCCTCAGAAATCTCCTCCAGCCTTTGCTCGATCATAAGCCGGAGGATGGAGTATCTGGAGAGGGGAAGGACAAGGAGAAAAGGATCAAAATTGGGTTTTTAGCCCAAGAAAACTCCGGAATAATGCGAAAGCCAATGGCTCACATATGCATTAGGGACACAAGGTTGTGGGAGTGAATTTTTGGCACTGAAATTAAGTCCTTAGCTCTCAGCATCTCCCCCAGATGCCACCCAGCTCAACATACTTGCGCATCAGCTTCTTCACCTCCCGATCCTCCTCTTCCTCCAGCTTTTGGATGAAGCTCCTGAGGACTGGCATCTCAAATTTGATGTACTGAGCAACCTGGGGACGAGGGGAGAGAAAGGCCAAGCCAGGGCGATGAGGAGGATGACATTTCCCCCAGAAATTGAGGACTTTGCCCAGGGAAAATTGATGACTTCTTGAAGGAACCCATACAAGAAATCCTCTTTCCTTGCACTGCACAAGGAGCTGCTTGTGCAAACTGATTATTGGCGGGGAAAAAAAAATCCAATTTCAATTCCACTTTCCAACTGAAAGTAATACATTTCCAAAATTCCCCTTCCATTGTGAACTATTTTAAGGTTGTTTTACTTCACCCATCACCACCTGCACGATTTGGCTCCTCTGCACCCAGAGCCCTGTGCATCCCAAGGGGCTCACTGGGTCCTGTTTAAGCCCAAACATATCCCAAAACCACCTGGTTTGTGCCAAGATTTGAGCGCAGAGGGGTGGGAAGGTGCCAGCAGGTGGCAGAAATGAGCTGGTCCCCAACGCAGGGTGCTTCCAGCTGGAAAAAATTATCCCCAAGGTTAATTATCCCCAAGGTTGCACTTTGATGGCTCTTCCACGACCACATTTGGGGT
This sequence comes from Heliangelus exortis, assembly GCF_036169615.1. Taxonomy (NCBI): domain Eukaryota; kingdom Metazoa; phylum Chordata; class Aves; order Apodiformes; family Trochilidae; genus Heliangelus; species Heliangelus exortis. Next base: position 4,419,219 of record NC_092451.1, on the reverse strand, counting down.
GGCGAAACTGGGCTGGGGGGATTTTGCTCTTGGTTTGAGCTTCGAGCTGCTCTCCGAACAAAAGGTTCTTCTCACCAGATGAGTTTTTCCAGGGGAGCCAGGGAAGCAAAGCAAAACAATTCCCACATCCCCACACCATCCTCCTGGTTCTTCCAGCCTTGGGTGCATCCCCAGCCCACCCGAAATCACTGGGCTATCCCAGACCACCAAACTCACATCGTAGGTGACTTCTTCCACCTGGTCCTTCTCCATGAGGAAGACTTTGGAGACCTGCTCACAGGGGCCCTGCAGGATGCGGGCGATCAGGGGGTAATCGCTGGGACGCAGTTTTTGCTTCTCTGCAATGCCAAAAACATCAGCACTGGGGCCTGGTGGGGTTTTGCTGATCCAGCAGCCATGCTGGGGGTGGGGTGGTATTTTTTTAGACTCACCTCCACTGGTGTGGACAATGTAAAGAGCAAACTCCTCTGCCGAGTTCTCAATCTGAACAGAGACACAAAACCACTGGTAAACAGCCACATTTCCACGTGGGGTTTTCCCAGCAATGAAAAAAAAGAATAACAAAAAAATCCCATTATTTCACAACTTTATTTGTATTTGTCCACCAGGAGCATGGTGGGAGGAATACTTAACCTACCTTGAATTTGTTGAGCAGCAGTTTCAGGACCTGGGGGGTGGTCATGGTGCTGTTTATCCGGACGTTAGTGACGGAGCCGTATGCCGGGGTGAACACGGATGTCTATGGGGTACAAATTCCATATCAGCCCCCCTGTCCCCCATGGAATTGTCCATCAAGAAAAGGTCTTCATAGAACCATAGAATATGCTGAGGTGGACAGGACCCATCAGGAGCATCAAGTCCAACTCCTGTCCCTGTGTAGGGCACCCCAGGAGTCCTGAATGCCTTCTGATCCAAACGCTTCTGATCCAGTGGGAAGTGTCCCTGGAACTGGATCATCTTTAAAGTCCCTTCCAACCTAATCCATTCTGTGATTCTGTGATTCCTGACCTCGGGCAGGTTTGGTGGGGGAGCGTGTTCCAGTGCTCAGCCACTCTCAGGGTGAAAACCTTCAGACAATTTAACCTAAACCTCCCCTGATTCAGCTCTCCAGCCCTGGCTTTGGTCACTGGAATGAAGAGATTATTGCCTGTCCCATCTCTTCCCCTTGTGAGGAACCTGTAGACTGCCATGAGGTCACCAATCAGCCTCCTTTTCTCCAAACTGAACAAGCCAAATGACCTCAGCTGCTCCTCATAAGTCATCCCAGTATGTCCAGTGCTGGAGTCCCCAATACAAGGAGGACACAGAGCTCCTGGAAGGTGCCCAGAGGAGCCACTCAAATGCTCGGAGGGCTGAGCACCTTCCTGGGAAGCCAGGCTGAGGGATTGGGGTTGTTCAGCCTGGAGAAGAGGAGGCTCCCAATATCTGAAGGGGCTGCAAGAAAGCTAGGGGAGGGCTTTGGAGATGGGGGGGGGGGGGGGGGTAGGGAGAGGATGAGGGGAAATGGGTTAAAACTTGAAGATTTAGGGGGGATTGAGGTTGGACATTAGGAAGAAATTGTTTGGTGTGAGGGTGCTGAGCCCCAGGCCCAGGTTGCCCCCAGAAGCTGTGGCTGCCCCATCCCTGGCAGTGTTGAAGGTTGGATGGGGCTTGGAGCACCCTGGGCTGGTGGGACATGTCCCTGTCCATGCAGGGGGTGGGACTGGATGAGCTTTATGGTTCTTTCCATCCTAACCCATTCTTGGATTCTGTGATCCCTTCCAGACCCCTTCCCCACTCTCATTGCTCTCTTTAGGACGCTCTCAATGTCTGTTCTGTACCATGGTGCCCAAACCTGCACACAGAACTCCTCCAGGTGAGGTTTTCGGGGCAGGTTTCAGGGCTCACCTTGTGGTTGTAGAAGTGCCCATTGATGGAGAAGCGGTGGCGGCGGATGCGGCGCTGCTCGCCAGGGGTGCGGGTGCTGCCCCTGCGCCGCACCCCAACATCACTCCGGGTCCTCATCAGCTGTGGCACCTCTTCTGGCTGCAACTTAGAGGCTGGAAAAGAAGTTGGGAAAACCCAATGGGACAACAAGGAGGAGAATCATGGAATCTTTCAGGTTGAGAAAAGACCCTTGGGATCATCGGGTCCAACCCTGCTCTACAAAGTTCTCCCCTAAACCCTAAACCCCAGCACCACATCTAGAAGACCAAGACCATAAGGACCAGGAGCGAGAGAGAAACCCCAGCATCTCCCTGCTGCAAAAATCACTTTTCCTCCCTGTGGATGCCAAGTTGCCAACCCAAAAATCCAGCCCTACAAATTTCCTCGCAAAGATTTAAACCCCTCCAGTTTAAACCACAGAAGCTACTGCTTTCTCCCAGCTGCTGGAGGAGCTTATTAATTCAGAATGAACTGCCTAAATCCAAGCCATGACCTAGATCTATCCCTTCTCTAGGGGACTTCAGCATCTATACTCGCTTTTTATTAATTTATCTTTATTTTACTCTTTTCCTCCTCTTCGTTAATGAGAATGGGCAAAAACAAGGCTAGAGCTTCAGATCTCAGCAAGAAAACTGGACCAGCTCCAGAGTATTATAAACCAGCTCTTCATCCATTTTTAATGAATGTCTCAAGCTTGGATGTTTTTAATTCAAGGCATGTCTGCAGTGAGAAAAATCTCTGGTGCACACGGCTTGGGACGCACGCCATGGCCAGAGTGACTCAGCACTACCCAGGAGTCCTGCACATAGGTTGGACACTGATTTTTTTTACAGGTCTTTTTGGTTTTTGGAGAAAAAGAACAGTAAAGATTTCTTTTTTAGGATGAACATCATCTGGTTGAAAAGGTTGCTGGGTTATATCTATAACCCGATGAGGATTATTGCCCTGGTGAAGCTTTAATTAAGGGGGAAATAAAACATATCAGGTCTGGGGAGATCAAAAAGGGAAAGGGCAAAAGCTGCAGCGTCAGGGATGGGACAAAAGGTTTCATGGCTCAATGAGTTTGCAAGTGCTCAGCTCTCCCTGAGCTGGGAAGGGGTTGAGTGTCCCCAAGCCCAAAGGATCAACTGGTTCTTCTCTGCCCCCAGGATGCATTTTCATGAAAGCAGTCCCCAAAATAGCAGGGGAAAAAAAAACAAACAAAAAAAAACCCACAGGATTTTCCTGTGGGATCTGCCCTGGGGACAGCACAGGTCCCCAAGGGGTTAAGGAAGCAGGGGCTGGAAAAAACAGGGAGGGGAAATCAAAATCTTTGCAGAACTGTTGCCTTCCCCATGGCAACCACACTTCCCAGACTCCCTATTCTTCTTCCCTACAAAGGGAAGCACGGACATCCTTCTCCCTCTGACATCCTTTTCCCTTCAACATCCTCTTCACTCCAGCACCCTTTTCCCTCCCATCCCATCAGCCTCTCATACTCCATCCCTGTTTCTTCCCAACCTCCTTTTCCCCACAATCCATCCCAGCCATTTCCTCCATAGCAAAAAACCCTTTAGAGGAAGAAGTTTGTGACTCCTGCTTTTCTTGCTGCAAATTCAAGAAATAAAACGTCAAGAATTTACAAATTCATGGGAAGGACTTTAAGGAACCAGGAGCCACACCAAGTTCTAAAGAAAGAAAACAAACAAACAAAAAACCCCACAAGAACAACCAACCAACCAACCAAAAAACACACACACAAAAAACCAAAACAAAAACCCCCAAAAAACTAACCAAACAAAACCAAAATCCAAAAAACAAACAAAAAACCTGGTTTATATTTTTCTTAAATCAAACCGGAGCATAAATCAGCAGCTCCCAACCAGAGCTCAGCTCACCCGTGTTGTTCCCAGGAGCCTCCATGCTTGGCGTGGTCCCCACATCCATAACCTGGATGTCTGGCAAGGTGCTGGGCTTCAGCAGGGACCTGGCAAGCCAAAAAAAAAAAAAAAATCTATAATGAGTGCCCCGGAACGACCAGCAGGATAATTCTCCCTTTCTGTAATTCCCAGGATGGGAAGCAGCTGGTTATCCCTGGATTTGGCAGCTAAGGGGTGATCCCTGAGGTCCCTTCCAGCCTTGGTGGACAGGATTCCTTCCACCCACCCCTGCAGGATGGTTGCTGTATCAATCCTAAATCCCACCCCACACAAAAAAATCCCTTTAGGTTTTAGCCCAGCTGCCCTCTCCCCAAGATGCTGAAGCCTCCAAGAGCCTTTTTGCAAGCTCCAGCACACCACCTGTCCCAGCAAAGCTGCCTCCCCCCCTTTTTACGTTTTGCAGACATCCAAAAATTCTGCAAAAATCTGGCAGACACCCCCCACACCCCCGGGGCCAGGTCTGGAGCAAGAAAAGCTGGTTTTTGGAGGTTTCTTCGAACAAAGGGGGCTTGGCAAAAGGGATCTTTGCAAAAAAAGGGGGTGTTGCAAAAAGGGGGGGGGGGTGGGTTGGAAAAAGCGTAGGGATCTTTGCAAAAGGAGGCTCTACAAAAGAGGGAGGCTGCAAAAAGGAGGAGTCTGCAAAAAAGGGGGTGCAAAAGGGGGGGTTGCTAATGGGGGAGGCTTTGAAAAAGGAGTCTTCTGCAAAAAGATAGGTTGCAAAAGAGGGGCTTGCAAAAAGGGGAGGCTGCAAAAAGGAGTCTTTGGAAAAAGAGGGGGTGCAAAAGGGGGAATCTTTGCATAAAGGGGAGTTTGCAAAAAAAGTGAGGTCTTTGCAAAAGGAGAGATCTTTGCAAAAGGAAATTTGCAAAAGGTTGAGTCTGCAAAAAAAGAAGGGGAGCTTTGCAAAAGGAGGAACTTCGCAAAAAAAGGGAGAGTTTGCAGAGGAGGAATCTTTGAAAATCAGCGTGGGGGTCTTTACTAAGATGGTCGTTGGCATAGAGCAGGGGGAGGTCAGGCTTGGCCACTTTGGGCTGTTGCACCTTGGCTGAAAAGAAAATTCCCCAGGCAAAGCAGGCAGGGGATGCAACCAGCAACCAGGGGTGGAGGGAGGGACACAAGGGACAGAGAGGACATAGAGGACAGAGGGAACATAAGAGACACAAGGGACATAGAAGACACCTTTTTTTTCCCCTGGGCTCACCCGTGGGCCCCCAGGTTGCATCCCGAGTGCCAGGAGGAGGAGGAGGGGGGGGGGCGGATGCGTTGGTTGTCATCCTGCATCTGCAGGCGGATGGGGCGCCGCAAACCCCAGGAGATGTTCAGCAGCCCCTCCACAACCAGCTCGCCTTCCTCCTGCACGAGAGATCACCCCCACACCCCCAGAAAAATGTCAGAATAAAAACGAATTTTTTTTTTTTTTTTTAAGAAGTTGGGTGCCCACCCTGGGGAGTTCCTTACCTCCCGGTGTCGCAACTGGAGGTTCTGCCCTTCATAGTAGATGTTGTACGTCTTCAAGTGTAGCAGCAGCTCATTTCTGGGGAAACAAATAGCAAAGCTGCTGAGAAAAACATAGAGAGGAGAAAGGAGAGGTGGAGCAAGAACCAGAATGGGACAACTCTCAAAAAAAAAAAAAAAAGCTGAGAATGGATGGGGACATTGCTGCTGGAATGGGACAGCTCTCCATGGTCAACTCTATGCAGGGTAACTAGATGGTGGCTGGTTAAACCAGCTTAATTTGGGGCAAATTTGGGTCTTCTGCTGCCTCTAGAGCAGCCTTGTCGAGGAGATCTGCTGTGGGTTCCACCAGCCCTTTGCAATAATGATCAGAGGGGGAGAAGCTCCCTGCTGATGTCCTCCATCAGACATGCAAACAAATGCAGAAACCCCATCAGGCCTCAGGGGAGTTGGTCACAAGGCTGAAAAACAAGGGCATTTTTTGAGCACCCAATCCCTTGGGTCATGCTGGAGTCACAAGTTATCACAGGAGAGTTTATCCCACTGGCTCCTCACTCCAGACCCTAGACACTGAACTTGAAGTCTGAGTCATGCTCCCATTGCAAATGAATAATGAAAAAGAGAAAAATAAAAAAGAGAAATGAAAATTTAAAAAAAGTAAAAACAAAAGATGAAAGAAAAAAAATCAAAGCTGAAAGTAAATATAAAAATAAAAAAGAGTAAAAATGCATAAAATAAAACAGAAATAAAATTAATAAACATAATAATAATAATAAAGCCAAAGCAGGCTCTCTAAGGCCAGCTCTGAATCATGGGGCTGTGATGCCTCGGGCAGTAATTCCTAAAGTTGGCATCAATTCAGCTGGGCTGGCGGATGGAGCTTAAGGATGCTCAGCACCAGCAGAGCAGAATAAAGCAGCAAAATCATGGGGATTTAGGGTTATGTGAGAAAAAAAAGTGGGGTAAAAAATACCACATCTATACTTTAGCTCCTTCGAAATCCTCCTTGCAACTTGGGAATCATTTTACTTCTTTACCAAAGCATAAAAAAATAATGTTGTCAGGACCTTTTTTCAGCCAAACTCACATTTCATGCAAGTTTGGCCATGGTCCTAAGGAAAAAATATTCAAAATCCCATCCACAACCCTTTTTTTTCCCCAGAACTTGCCATTTCTCCCCCTAGAATGACTTTTCCTTTCCAGCTTCAAGTGAGTGGAGTTAAAGCCCAAGCTTGCTCCCAGCCCAAAAGTGAAAACAACCCCCAAAATATTGCAAATAACTCCCCAGCTACCAGCACTGATGGGATTCCTGGGTTCCAGCCTGGCTGAGTGTCTTACTTGGAGATGTATTTATCCTTTCCGCAGGGAACCAGGCACTGGCAGCCACCGTAATCCATCCTCCTGCTCCTCTTTCATGGGAGCTGAACTGCAAAGAGGGAGGAGAGAGAAAAGCAGTGGCAGGAACCACCCCAGCATCAAACCCCAGCAAGCAAAAGGGGGGGGAGAGTGGGCAAAGGAATAAACCTGCTTGGATTTTTGGGGGGGAAAAAAAACCCCAAAACCCTCTTGGGAAAAGGCTCCAGCTGCTGCAGCCCTGGGGGAAATTTGCTGCAGCTCCTGAGAGAAAACTCCTGGGGAGGGAGGGAGGGGAGATGAGATAAAGGGTGAAGTGTTGTAAACTCACTGAAAATTTAATAGTGGCCCAGCTGCTTGGACAGCAACATTTGCATTTCCAGCAGCCATGCACCGCCCCGGGGATGCCAGGGTTGCTATAAGGAAGATTTTTTTCCCCTCTTCTTCTCTACTTATTTTATGAAGGTTTGGGCTCTTCCTAAGGTTTGGCTCCAAAGCTGTGGACATTCTGGCTGGATGCTTCTTCCTGCCAGCCCAAAACCAGGCAGTGAGCACGAGGGCTGAATTTTGTCACGAGCAAGGGATGCTGGGCCATTAGGGATGCTTCCCTTTTTTTTTTTTTTTTTTTTTTTTTTAAATGAAATCCGTTAAATTTTAATGCATTCCCTCCAGCTGCACAACATCTCCATTGGGATATACTCTAAAATCTTGCAAATCCTCAGAAACTGCTCACAACCTTTCCCCCTTCCCGCCCCCCCTCCCCCCCATCCTGTTCTCTTGTCCAGCAAGAAAAAATCAAGGCAAGGAAAGAACATTTGAGCCAAACCTGCTCCGAAACCTTAACCCCTGAGAAACAAACCTGTTTTCCTACCAAAAAAGCAAACAAAAAACCAAAAAAACAAACAAAAAAACCCTCCACAACAAAATCCAGACAGATAAATGCCTCAACCAAGGCCATGTGCTCAAACCTGTGTTGGAGGATGGAGCTACCCTTAAAAACCTCAGTGTGGCAGCTTCTTACCCTGCACGTTGAGCAAATACATTAAATAAAACGGTAAGAAAATAATGGATGTCAAACCCCAGAAGAGGCTGCAAAAGCAGGAAGCTGGGAGTTCAGCTCAGCCTGAAGAAAGCAGAAGAGAAACTGGGCACCCAAAAAAAAAAAAAATCACAAGTTACAACGGAAAAGGTGACAAAACTCTGGGTTTCCTGATGAGCTGAGGAGTTTTGTGAGCATCCCAGCAGCAACCCCCCTCTTATCCTGCTTCCAGCCACCCTCTTGAAGGAAATAAGCCAAATAATCAGCTTATTTGGCCCTCAAAAAAATTATATTAGGAGGGGATTTTTCAGATGGACTTGGGGATAAAAAAACCAAAAAAAGAACAAAAGGCTGGGATGCATCTGCTCTGGTGGGGACCCAAATTTGGGGTTCACCAACTGTGAGAGATGGAAACTGGGGACATCAGTGATTGGAAGAGGATGAAAAAGCTCCAGGGGACACAGCTGCTTGGCCCATGGAAAAACGTTGCCAAAAAATACCCAAAATTACTGAAAAACAAAATAAAATTAAAACCCCTCCCATGGCACAGCCTCAAGTGGAACCTTTGGGTTTGGTTCTGTGGCCATAGGGAGAGTAAAGGCAAAGCCCCTGCTCCCTTTGGGAGGGCTCTCAGGGGAAACTCCATCCCAAAAAAAGGCTCATTCTGGGGTGGAAGGAGAGCCTGGGAGTGCAGGTTCAGCCCCTGCACCGTGGAGTTTCCTGTTTACCACCTTCACCTCTGTCATCACATCCACTTCCGAGCAAGGGAGGAAAGGGGGAAATTCTTCCTTTTTTGGGTCTTAAGAGCACCAGGCCATGGGTGGAAGAGAGCAGCAAGCCCCTGAAGAGCTCCAAACCCTGCCCAGACACCCTCACCCCCCAGTTTTCTGCCACAGCTTTGGTGAAAGGCTGGAAATTGCCAAAAGAAAAGGGTTGGTGTAAATTGCCCCATTGGTTGCTCAACCTCGGAGCCATCTTCATTTCCTGACACCACCCATGCCTCAGTTTCCCCATTCTGAGCATTTCCTTCCAGCACGAGCTTGTGATGGTGCCTCACAAAGTGGTTTTGAACACCACCAGAGCAAATCAATTCCCTCTGCAGCTGTGGTAGGGGGATTCCAGCCCTCTCCATTCTCCCAGCACCACCCATCAGGCCTGACAGGCCCCAGACTTATTCCCCTCCCTAAAAAAACTTCCTAAGAGCCTTCCCCACATCCCCACATCCCCATCCCTCCCCTCACAGGGAGCAGGGACCAGTGCTCACTTCCATAGAGCTCCCTGGGGAGATGCACAGCTGAAATATGACAAAAAATAGTAATAATAATTAAAAAAAAAACAAAAAACAACAAAACGAAAAAACCCACCCAACTCAAAAATCAGAGCTCACTTTTGTAAAGCTCCCAGGGAGAGACACAGGTCAAATGCAATAGAAAAAATTAGGAAAAAATAGGAAAAAAATTAGGAAAAGTAAAAAAAGACCTGAAAATAATAGGAAAAATAGGCATAAATAGGAAAGATAGAAAAACTGGGAATAAAATAGAAAAAAAAAATAGGAATAAAATCGAAAAAATAGGAATAAAATCGAAAAATTATAAGAATAGAAAACAACCCCCTAGGCTGGTGCTTTCAGCAGGAGAGGGCTGCTCTTCTCTCCTCCTGCAAAGCAAGGACCTTTTTTTACCAGGGTTCTTTTTTTTTTTTGCTTCCAGACCTCCCCACTGCTTGGCCGCATCTTCGCAGCCCTTTGGGCGTCCCCCGGCCCCGGATCGGCGCAGCGGATGCTTCCCCGAGGGATTGTGGGAATATCCCTGCTCCCCGCTGCTCATCCCTCCCGCACCACCCTGGAGGCTTTTCCCCAAGGCCAGGACTCAGCGATCCCGCTGCAATCGGGAGCAAAGCATCACCCGGAGGTGACAATTCCTCCCCGGGAGGTGCCCAGAGCTGCTTCGCTCTCCGATTACCAACTACCGAGGGGTTTTTTTTTTTGTTTTTTTTCTTCTCTGGGTGGATGGATCCTCCCCTCCCCAGCCGGTAGCTCCGGCCCAGGCGTTACTTGGGAGCCAGGATTTCTTCGAAGCGTCCCCCCGGTGTCCCTAAGCGGGAAGGTTTAGTGGCTCCATTGTTTTCCAGCTCTATTGTTCAGCAGCCCAACTGCTCAGCACCGTCCTGCCCAGGGATGAGGAGGGGAGCGGCGAGGTGGGAAGAGAGGGGGGCGGGGGAGGGGGAGGGGGGACAGAGCTGCTTGGGGATGGGGATGCCATCAAGGGGGGGGTGTCACCTCGCTTGGGGACAAGTGAGGGGACCCATTGGTCACACAACCGCCTCCCTGCGTGGAGCTGGCGGCCATCAAGGGCTTGTTGGGGGGCTACGGGGAAGGAGCTGCGGGGGTCTCCTCCCCGGGTGCGCTGGGGGCTGCAGCCGAGGGCTCGTGCCCAGGCTGGGGACCTGAGGGTGCTTACGGCCCCCCCAGCCTGACAGAGCACCCAGCCCGGAACCAGAGGGTGACGATGCCGAAGGTGCTGGGGGGGTGCAGAGGTGACACCCCAGGGTGTGGGGTGCGGACCCCCCGCGCCCCAATCCCGGATCCCCGCTCCCTCCAGGGTGGGCGCAGCCTCTGCCGGGCTCCTCGCTGCGGAAGGGGCTTGGGGGCAGCCCCGGGAGTCGCGACAGGAACGGGGATGGCGATGGGGGATGAGGATCAGAATGGGGGTGAGGACTGGGATCACGATGAGGGTGAGGATCGCGATAGGGCTGAGGAAGGGAGGCGGACGCCTCGTCTCGCCGCACTCACCCTGTTCCCCGCCGCTCCGCTCCGCAGCCGCTGCCCCCCAAGGGCCGCCCCCGGTGGGGCGGGGCCGGGGCGGGGCCGCGGGGCCACGCCCGGGGCCCGATCCATGTCGCGATCCCCGGCAACACCCCTTATCAGCACCCAGGGTCACCCCAGCACCGGGATCCCAAGGGACACCCCTTAGCGGGTGCTGGGAGTGGGGGTGCCCCCCCTGAAGATGCCTTACAGCCGGCAACCACTTTGTCCCCGTGGATCCCAAGGGATGCTCCATCTCACACCCCTGGTTCAGGCTCTGGGATTGGGTTCCCAAAGGATACCCTGGTTTTGCCACCCCAGGCTGCATCCCAAGGGATGTCCCATCCCCCATGCCAGGACCATGACCCTAAAGAATGCCCCGGTGCCAGGACCCCAAAGAATGCTCCCTCCATCCCTGGTGCCAGTTGCCAGGTCCCAAAGGATCCTTCATCCCTGGTGCCAGGACCAGGATCCCAAAAGAATGCTCCGTCCCTGGTGCCAGGACCAGGAAGGATCCCAAAAGATGCTCCATGCCCCATGCCAGGACCAGGACCCCAAAGAATGCCCTATTCCATGTATCCAAGTTAGAAATACTCTTAGGATGGGCTCCAGCTCCAGGCAGTATTCCTGGAGGAAGACTTGCAGGCTGCATCACATGGGCTAAAGTGGTTATTTCTGCCTAAAAATGCCCCAAATCCTGTAATATTTGGGGCCCGAGGCGTGGATGCAACCCATGGACTGTGCAATGGGGCCATGTGCTGGCAGCAACCCCAACCATGGATCCAAAACCGCCCCCGGTGAGGGGACTGAAAAGGAAGTAAATTCAAAAATAATAAAAATAATAAATCTGCCTGGGAAGCAGATGTGGCAGTTTGGGGTTATTTTACCTCCAAAACGGTGCTGAGACCCCAGGTTCAAATCCCAGGCTCTGGGTCCCATCCTGCCTGTGCACACCACGTCGCTCCAGGGGTTTGGGGGAAGAAGGAGCTGTTCAGTATTCCAGAAGAGCAGCAGCACCCAGCCACATCCCCTCTGCCTTTGTCTCATACTGACCTTCCCAGTGCTTTGTGGCTTCCTCGATTTTTTTTTTTTCTGTTGAAGGAATTTGCCTAGAAACAGCCCACAGGAAAGGAAAAAAATTAGTCCTCAAAACAAAACAATCATCTAAACAGCTGGTTTAGCAAAACAAGCAAGGCTTCACAACCAGGGATTGTAATCAGCCTTCTAAAAAATTACTGTTTTTCTCTCTGCTATTTTTTTTCTTGGCTTTTCTCTAAAATGTGAGAAGTTCAGGAGGAACCATCTGGCTTGGGGAAACCCTGACTCAGCGAGAAGGAGCTGGGATGGGGGTTAGGATTTATATTCCAGCAGCATCTTCCAGGGCTAGCAGAGATGTGAGGCCCTTTGTCTGCTCAATGGAGCAGAGCTGTGCAAACCCCTAAGCCCACGGATTTATCCCCAAAGAGAGGAAAAGCTGCTCTCATATTGCCCAGCCCATGGGGTGGATGTGATCAAAGCAAAAGGGGGAAAAAATTAAAGGAGGGTTTTGGTGTGGGCACCTGGGTGAGCACAAGGAGGGACTTGGTTGTGAGACCTGGGGTTAAATTCTGATTTTGCAACATCTTGCTCAGTGGGTTGGGAAGGCTGGAGCCTGGATGGAGGCAGTTACTTACCAAATAAAAAGGAATTTGACTCACTCCTGTAACCTATGAGGCTGCCAAAGGTTTCCAGTTCCTTCTCAGCTGTGAACACTTTCCAAGCCCACCTTCAAGGAGACCAAAACTCTCACCATGGTCCTGGGCAGCTGCTGAGAGCCAGAGCATCACTCCTGGTTGATGAAAACTCCCAGAAAAAGATGCTCCAAAAGTGTGACCCTGCATTTCAAAGCACAGGAATGTCACAGCACCCATTTCTCAGGTTAAATCGGCATTTCTGTGAGAAGTGCCACACTGGGAACATGACTGATGCCTTTTAAATCACTAGGTTTGGTGGATTTATTTGTGTTTACTTGTTTTTTCCCCCCCCACCTCTAGACTGAGCAAGCAGCCAAACTTCATTCACACCCTGGCAGCCTCCCACCACTTCAGCTTTAGGAGCCCCAAGATAATTTTCAGTAAATACCAAACTATATCAAGTAGTTGGATCCAGCTTGGCTGGGGAGCACCTGGGACCTGTTATGCAGCCTCCAGAGTCCAGATGGGATGAGACTTGGCTTTTAAAAAAGCTTTTGCTGGCCCCCAAAACACAGTCACTGTCCCCCTTTGAGGATGTTTCAGTCATTCTGAAAATCCTCCAGGTTTGGGTTTCTGCCCCTCCAGGTAAAGCCTTTTTCATGGGGTGGCTGCAGCTGATGCTGAATTTTGATTTAAGCATAACACAAGAAGAAAAAAACCCTCACAATTCTTTCCAGAGCTTTGACCCAATAGCACAAAGGATTAAGCAGGATTAAGATCAGAGATGTTTTCATCATGGATCCAAAACCAGCCCAGCTCAGGAATGATTAGAAATCCTTCATCCTGGCCAAGCAGCTGCTCCACTGGCTTTGATACCAGACCTACTCTCACTTTTGCCATTTTTCTTCCCATCCCTTTTTGGACTGGTCACATCCAAGCTGCGTACGATTTTTGGGTGGCTTAATACCCCTTAAAAATGAAGAGTAGAGCTTGGATACCCTGAAAGCTGATGGACACCTCAAGGTGCTGTGAATCCTCAGGCAAATGTTGCCAGGTTCTGATTCACTGCAGGCAACCACTGCCCCACACTGGAGCTCCAGGTATTTCATCTTCCAGCTCCAGATAAAACACACAACTTCATTAAATGGTGTTTGAAATGCTGCTGATGAGGCAGGGCAATGCTCAGGTAATTTATCTGTCCAAGTCCAAGAAGAGCAGCAGGACCTGGGAAGGAGCTCCCGAAACTTGAACTTTTTGTCTACAGGTTGACAAATTGAAAGAATTTAAGAGCAATCCCCAAACCTAAACCAGAGGGTTAGTTCTCTGCTGGGAAGTCTTCAGCTCATCCTCTTAGCTGGACAGAGTTACTCGAAGCTCAGTGTACTAAGAGAGCCTGAAATTTGTTTTAATTTGAAGTAGGAAATAAGTAATTTAATTTCTGCTGCATGGATGTTGCTTAGACACTCATCACCCTGCAACTGGTTTTACAGGGAGTTTTGCTGCCCAAGAGGTCAGGAAAAGAAGAAATATGGGCTATAATTAGTGCTAGTGCCTCTTCCCCCTACCCCACCCCAAAAAAAAAAAAAAAAAAAAAAAAAAAGTAAAGAAAATGTAATGTGTCTTCAGGGTAGAAGTTGTGGGCTGCAAGCTGCACGGGTCAGGAAAGTGGCTGGGGATTGTCTTTTTAGGTGGCACTTGCTACAAAGAGCTGATTGGTCTTTACATCACCTGGAATCCCAAAGTGTTGACTTTCCTTGGATGGCTGAAACGAAGGGGGACACCACACTGCCAGGTTGCATCTATGCCCGCATTTATTTATACTGAACAGCTTTAAAAATACAGAATAAAATAGCTTTATCTACTATTATTCACAACATCTGGTCCAAATATTACATTTTTAAATATTTAATTGTTTAATGAAGCAATGTTAGAAACAAAAATAATGAAATAATTAAAAAACCAAACTCCATAAAAGAATTACACATCTCAGAATAAAATAAAAGAAACCAAAAATAGAACCAACCAACTAAAAAAAACCCTCTTGCTGTTGAACAAAAAGTTTTACAGCCAAAGTCAGTCACAAAAAGTCATGAAAAAAAAAAAAAGTATTTATCCCCACTGCCTAAGAACAGTCAATAGTTTGTTACTCCAAAGGTTGTTATAAACAGACAAAAGTACAATAAATTTGGACTGGCAGCAAGATGATTTACCTGGAAAGATGGAGGAAATACCAGCTAGTACACAAGGCAATTCTAAATACCTCTCCTATCAACATGTACGGATGACAATCAATGCACAGTCACAGTCAAATCAGAACCAGACAGGAATATTTGGGAATGGAACACAGCTCCCCAACACCTGGAAGCAGCTCAGCACCAAGCTGGCCTCACCCCACGGGCAGAAACAAAACCTGAGCAGTCGTGGCCTCCTCCAATGCTGCCAAAACTTGGGCCAGAAAGGGGAGAGCACAGAGGACCTGGTGTCCCAGGGCCACAAAATATCTAAAGGACATGCACCAAAAGTAGGATGTTTTCTGCAAAAATGACTGGCCCACCACTCCCTCAATAAAAAAAGAAATAAAAATAATCAAGAGTTGCTTTTGGTTTGAGGCCACATCAAAGCAGCCCGGGTGGTCGTGCTGGTCAATGCAGATTCTGCACTGAGACACAGGTGATGCTGAGCACAGGTTGGTTGAGATGGTGTGTGAACTGAAAAAAAAATTCAACCCTGTGGTGCCTGGAGTGCTGTTTATACCCCAAAACGATGCAATTTTGGAATGGTTTTGTTCTCAAGACGGGTGGCACTCACTGGGGGATAAATCCAACTGAGGGTTTCAGTTTGCAGGTGCCAATTCTGCATTGGGAGGACCAAGATCTCAGTAGGGAGATGAATGCTAAAAGAAAACCTTTAGTTTGTTTTTTGTTTTTGTTTTTTTTTGGTAGGAACATAAACATGGGTAAATAAAGTATACACAACTACTATAGATTCGTCAATGAAGAAATTCTACCATCACATGACATTGTCATGACAATCATACCACTCCCTCCCAGGAAAACTGTGCTCATTGTCCTGAGTGGAAATGTTATTTTTTTAATATATGGAAATAAAATACTGCAATATTCATGTACAAACCAAGTTGCCATATTTAAAGTCAGTATTACAAGGCAGAAAGCAAATTCTGGGTTCAAAGTTTCAACTTTCTAAGCGAGGTACCTGATTTAAGTTCCTCCAACAACACACTAATATGACAATACTCATCGGTCACAGCTGCTAGCTATGAAACCTTCATTTCTACAGGTATTATTTGCAAGTATTTGCTTTAGAAAATGTACGCCAACATGTCTGCAAGAATTCCTAATTTAACCTTAAAAAAAAATAGAATAGAATATCAATTACAAAAAGTCCCAAGTTCTTTTGTTTTGTATACACTGATACCACCTTTGATATGACAAAATGGTATTTTCTACCATGAATACTTGCCCTTCCATCTTAAAAGTTTGGTTGAAACATCCCCTTGCCTCTTAACTCGCATCTTTTGGGTCTTGTCTTCCCATTGAGGTTTTGTTTAGCTGAGTTGTTTGAAAGGCAGATGATAAGATACATCTCCAGCCACCCTTCCTCATCAAAGCCTGGATGTAACCAAACATTTAGAGTATTTAAATACTTTTCAAAATGGGCACATTAATCCTCTGCACACACAGCAGCTCCCCAGCCTCCCCCCAGCCAGCCAGGGACCTTCACACCAAACCCCCTGCATGGAAAAGCAGATGAGGGAGGAGGATTGTTTCAGGTCCTCAACTGCCTGCTGCAGCTGCACAAACCCAGAGGCAGCTCAGATTGGCTTTTCCCCCTCAAAAAAGCAATGCACCTCTCCTTTGACTGGTGCTTGCAGGTGCTTGGGAAAGAGAAAAAAGAGCTTCTCTTCCCAAGCACTGGGCTCTATCCCTCGGCACCCCGGCCATCTCCACTGCAACCCTGTGCTGATGCTCCAACAGAAACCTGAGGCTCATTCACGTTTGTAGGAAGATGGAGAGAGTTGTTACCTCTGCAAGTTTGGTTACATAAATGCCTGCTAACTACAACTACTTCTTTTAGTGTTTCCCACTGGTCAGAAAAGCAGACATGCCAGTGGAATGCTGCGGTGCTTCTCTCACAGAATCAGCGGAGTAAGACCCAAAGCCACAAAACCAGAATTATATCCAACAGTTGAAAGAGAATTATCAGACTTATTGGGATAGTCTTTCCTATGCTGCAAGGAAGGGGTGGTGTTCTGCTCCATGAAGAAGATAAAAGCTCTCCCCAGACTGGTTGCCCTGTAATTTGACGGAAGCGTCACAAATGGTCTCGGCAATTCCCTGGGGAAGGCAGTGCAGAACACACACAGCTTTGGGCAGCCAAAGGTGAGGGAGGACAAACTGGTCCTCATCACCTCATCTCCTGACTGCATAAGCATGGACATGACCAAAATATCTGGGAGGGGGGAGAAGTTGGAAAAGCCTCAGGACATGGGGGTCAATGCTCCGCTCCGTGCCCAGCAGCAGCGCTGGACTTGATGTTTCAGTATTTTGGAGGTGGCACTGTTGAAATAAAACACTTTCACCTCCCTTTCTCAACAGTTACAAGAAACCAACTTTGGCATTTTACATCATTATAGCCACCACATATAGGTGGTTTTATTTTTTTTTTCCTTTTATATGTATATATCTTTTTACCTCCCCCCCACATCTCCTGCATGTCTTTGGTTGCACATCAGGTTGGGAAATTTAGAAGCTTCGTACCACTGATTAATAGAGGTCTTCACACTCAAAATCATCCACAAGTGGATGCAGAAATCTACCACCTCACTATCTGAAGAGGGGAAAAAAGAGTCTCTAAAAATGATAAAAACTATTTTGTTTCACAAGCAAACTAACCTTGTTTACTACACGGTAACTCTTCTGACCAGCTTTTGAGATAGCCCAATTGACACCAAGACTGCAAACTACTGAAAGTTCCCTGAAGCAGGAACAAACACATGCTTTAGTTATGGAAAAAAGCAGTATAAAATAGTTGCTGGAAACAGCCATGGCATGCTGAGAACGCTATCAATGGAATCATTCCAACTCTACACTACTCAGAACTGATCCATTAAGCTCTTTCCCCACCCCAACCCCTCCATGCTTCAAGAACAAATTCCCCTGGAAGTAGACTCAGAGAAAACAGAGCTCCTGCAGCTCCTGTCCAGTAGTCAAACTTTGATAAATAGAAAAGTGAATTACAGGATCTCTACTGTTAAGGTTTTTTTTCCAGGAATACAGAATGCAAGCACCATAGAGCATACTGGCCTTGAAATTACATTACAGACTACATTTCCCTGATGATCTCCACAGCTCAAAAAAAACCAAAATGCTTTTGGGGCCACACTGTAGTCTAAAAACTAACTTGCAATAGTAAGAACATTAAACAGGAATAAAACTCTTTTAATTATGAATGCATGATGAGCATATGAACACCCACATAACATCAGAGCTGAGACTATTCAGGGAGGGGGGACAAAAAAAAAAAAAAAAAAAAAAAGAAAAAAAGAAAAAAAAGAAAAAAAAAGAAAAAAAAGAAAAAAAAAAAAAGAAAAAAAAGAAAAAAAAGAAAAAAAAGAAAAAAAAGAAAAAAAAGAAAAAAAAGAAAAAAAAGAAAAAAAAGAAAAAAAAGAAAAAAAAGAAAAAAAAGAAAAAAAAGAAAAAAAAGAAAAAAAAGAAAAAAAGAAAAAAAGAAAAAAAGAAAAAAAGAAAAAAAGAAAAAAAAGAAAAAAAAGAAAAAAAAAGAAAAAAAGAAAAAAAGAAAAAAAAGAAAAAAAGAAAAGAAAAAAAGAAAAAAAAGAAAAAAAAGAAGGAAAAAAAGAAAAAAGAAAAAAAGAAAAAAAAGAAAAGAAAAAAAAGAAAAAAAAGAAAAAAAAGAAAAAAAGAAAAAAAGAAAAAAAAGAAAAAAAAGAAAAAAAAGAAAAAAAGAAAAAAAGAAAAAAAAGAAAAAAAAGAAAAAAAGAAAAAAAGAAAAAAAAGAAAAAAAAGAAAAAAAAGAAAAAAAAGAAAAAAAGAAAAAAAAGAAAAAAAGAAAAAAAGAAAAAAAGAAAAAAAGAAAAAAGAAGAAAAAAAGAAAAAAAGAAAAAAAGAAAAAAAGAAAAAAAGAAAAAAAGAAAAAAAGAAAAAAAAAAGAAAAAAAGAAAAAAAGAAAAAAAGAAGAAAAAAAGAAAAAAAGAAGAAAAAAAGAAAAGAAAGAAAAGAAAAAAAAGAAAAAAAAGAAAAAAAAAGAAAGAAGAGAAAAAAAAGAAAAAAAAGAAGAAAAGAAAAAAAGAAAAAAAGAAAAAAGAAGAAAAAAGAAAAAAAGAAAGAAGAGGAAAAAGGAAAAAAGAAAAAAAAAAAAGATCTGAATGGTGCCCTGATTGGACCCAATACCCGTGAAATCACCCAGTGGATGAGGGCAACAAATGTAGTGTCTCTGCTGGTCAAAATCCTCTCCAAGCATTAACAGCTTTTGCAGAAGCCCCACACAGAGAAAGGAAAAAGAGGCAACATCACCCCTCAAGATCCCACCAAGAAAATTCTGCCTAGATCCAAAGCAGTGAATGCTGGCAGCGCTTTGCATGGATACGGATGTTAATTGCTTAGAACTGCTCGAATAATTAACATCTTCGTTCAGGAAAGGTTTTGCTGGCTACAGGAACTGTAAAAACTCTTCTTGCATCCAGGCTGGAAGCTTAGAAGTTTCCCATCTCTGCAAAACACAAGCTACACAGAGCCCTTTGGAAGGAAACCTGCACCTGGACATTATAAATTAGGTGGTTAAATGCCAGGCAGAAAAAGCAAATGTTTAAAAATGTGAAGTGACACAAAATAAGTGGTTCCTTCCACAGCACTAAGCCAGCAGAGGTCAGTTGTCATTTTTGTCAGCAAAGTTCTTACAAAACTTTGTCTTAATACCAGGCACCTGAGTGCATTATTATTACTAAGTTATTAGTAATTAAAAAATAATTGTTCTCATGATTTGTTAATATCAACTAAACCTGATTTCCACAGGGCTGAGAATCTGGAATGATCAAATCAGGGAGCAGAAAACTACATGGGATCAAACACGACTACAAGTACATTAGGTAGATTTTTTAAATTTATTTTTTTCCTCCTTCCTTTCTCAAGAGATTCAGCTTTTCTGGAGTAACTTACAACAGTGCCAGGAATGAATGTGCCCAAAATGTCAGCATCAATGACTGCAATAAAATCACCCTAAAAAAACCCAAACATTTTTCAATAGCACCTACACCCTTCTAAAACCTAAAATAACCAGCCTTAGGTATGCAGGTATCTGTAGCTTCTGAAAAGCAGACAGAGAAGCAGATTTTTGCCCCAGAGACACTAGATCTGGCAACCACCACCCACAACAGGAAAGCTTTTTTTTTTTTTTTTTTTTCTTTTTAAAAAATCTGTCTCAGCTCTGGTTCCAGAATTTAAATGCAGATATACAAAACATATATTTTAATGCTTCTTAATCAGCAAGAAACTGCAAATACATCTTTTACTACAACTAGATAATATAATTTCAGCAAAGGCTATACTGTAGCTTCTGAATCTTCATCTGAACTCCTGCAGTTGCTGCTTTTCCTGAAGCCTTTCCACGTGTAACCCACGAAGGTTGGGCTGATGGGCAGGAAGCTGAAGCACCTGTATTTTTTAACAAAGTTCATGCCAAAAGGCAAATCATATGTTTCCATGCCATCCAATGACTTGTTTCCTTTCCCAACCCCTTTCTTCCATTTCCGTATTCCCCTTTCTTCAGGGCTTCCTAGAAGCCAAAAGAAAAAGGAACAAAAACCATACACATGAATATCCCTATGGAAACACACACATACACAGAGGAGGTTAAGAAAGAAAACCCCATGTCTCAGGCACCACATTCAGCAAAGCACTGCAAATATCTTTTAGATCCTTCAAAGAGGCAAGAAGAGAAAAAACAAGTTGATTGAAAATTATTATCTGTTTTATTTTCTAACTGGAAGTCAAGGCAAATTTTTGCTCTCAGATGAACAGAAGGAGGTTTGGATCTAAAATATTTTTCCTCTGTCTTTCTTCTGAAGAAGACTATTACTCAGGGTTGATTCTTACCAGCTATTTTATATGTTTAATAGGATGGAGACCTTTACTGAGAAAGATTCCAAGTGTTCTCAAGGAAACTGAGGCACACAGGTGTTGAGCAGCCTGCTCTGGGTGTTACAGAAGTCAACAACAAAGGCAGTAAGCATAGGATCATAGAATAACTTGGGTCCAGAGGGACCTCTAAAGGCCTCAACAACCTCCCTGGTAAACCTGTTCCACTTTCCCACTAATTTAATCACCTGCCTTCAGCTAGTATTTCAGGTAAATGACAAGTACATACTGACCTGGAATGGTGTTATCCAAAATAAATGCAACACAGCCACCAACAAACATGGCTGTGGTGAGAAGAACATTCAAGACTTGATCAATGCCTGCTATTCCTAGAAGAACAGGGAAAAAAATGTTTAGAATTTGAATTGTTATCATACACATCCTACTGATTTACACACAGGTCAGCTGGGAAAACTTCCTACTGAGTTCACTAAGTACTCAGTAGGGGACTTTTAAAACCAGCTGGGAATAGAAGCAAAAGAAGTTTCACCTAATGCAGTCCTCCATGGGGGCTCCTTCTTTCCCAAAACATAATGCCATGAACTTCCAGTTGCTTAGAAAAATGTCATGAGATGCCATTTTAGTTTCTGCAGCAGACATAGCTGCTTAATTTAAACTAAATTGAAAACTGCTAAGCGGAAAAGGGGAAATGTTCATTATGTGAAATCATGAGGCCAAAAGGAATTCTTTTTATATAGCTTTACTTTTTAAAAGGGCAAGAGTTTACAGCACCAGTTCACAGAAGAACATTATATTAATGTATCATCACCTAACTGATTGAATGACCTGCTTTTCTGAGCAACTTCCTACCTAGAGCTTTTATTGTCTCCATAATACTTTGGGTTTTAATCTTTTTTATCCTCTACGTGTTACTTTGTACTGGTATGTCCTTTGTGTATGAGTACAAGACAAAAAGTGAATGTGAATGATCTGAAAACACCTACCTGTGACCAGTGGATTTTGTTTGAGATAGCTTGGAAGGACAAGTCCAAAGAAAATGGAAAATCCAAGTACAAACAGGTTACGAGAAGAATTTAGATCTATGAATTGGAGGTTAGACAGCCCCACAGCTGTGATCATCCCTAAATAAAAATAAAGCAAGTCTCAGTTTTTATACAGTCTTTTTCTTCAAGAAAACAGCACCAGACGTGTGAGCGCACAGCACACAGTGCAAAGGAGAAAGCCACAGGGTACACAGAGGAGCAAAAAAAAAAAAAGAAAAAAAAAAATGTTACCAAAGAGAGTGCAGAAGAGGGCACCCAGCACGGGGTCAGGCAGTGATGCAAAGAGAGCACTGAACTTGCCAACCATCCCAAGTAGGAGCATGAAGGCTGCTCCATACTGAATGACCCTGCGACTTCCAACCTGCAGGAGGACAGAAAGGAAAGGACACTGGAAAAAGCCCACACTGAATCCACCTTCACACCTCACATGTCATTTTATGGTTCTTTAAAACTTCTTTTTCAAGCTTCCGTATGTAGGTTTTGGTGATGTTAAAAGCCAGGCTGCAAAGCCTTCACTGATGTTGTAACATGGCTGCACCCCAATTCTGAGTTTATTTTATTTTGGTTTTGTTTACATTTTAGTCATCTTTGAAACTGCACGATAGCGACATTGATTTATGCAAATGCTCAGTCACTACAAGGCAAACAAAATAGGCTCCCTAAAACTACATATTTATTCCCAGACACTCAAACACAAACTTTATGTGATTATTTTGGAGAGCATGATATGGTAACTAGTACCTTACTGAAGTATCCATTTCACCATTAACATCAGGGCAGAAGCTGCCTACACTTTTGCCTCGATTAATCAGACTCAATTGATTGGCCTCCCATTAAATAAAACTCACTCACAGACGTGCTCAAAGGCTTCCCAGTACTGGCATCCAGTTGAAGCCTCAAATTGAAATTCTAAGCACAGTCACACACTGACTTCCAGGGAGGCAAATGCTTCTTCAAACGTTGCAATGGTGTAATGAGATCACCAGGACTACGTAGTCTTTACTCAGGAGCACTAAAGATTTCCTCTCCCAAAGAACCAGCACAGTATCTACATGCCAAAAATCTATTTTAATATAAACTGAAGTTGAAAAGCTATTAGGTTTTTAGGAATGAGTATGCAGACAGGAAAACAAGGCAAAATACTGGAGAGTAGCCATCCAGCTGTGCCATTGTGGATGAGGCAGATTCACTCTTCCATCATATGCTCTGAACAGCCCCAACTGTAGTTAACTCTGGAACAGCTGCCAGTTTAACATTCATTTTTCTCTGTTTCCAAGCAAAACATACACTCCTCTCTATGGAATGTTAATAAAAAAGGTGCTGTTAATTCATATCAACTTCTATGAAGTAACAACAGAAATGGAGCAGAACAGAATAAACCCTTCTTTAAGGATTTTTCTAACCAACATTTCTGCTAGGAAATTTCCATCAGCAACTGAATGGAAGACTTGTACAGACAGCAGATGGTGCTGTTAGTATTGATATTCCACCCTAAACAGAATCATCCTTTGTGCAGAGAAAAAAATGGCTGAAGACAAATTCATTATCTATATTGGATTAAATCCAAGGGATGAGTTACTTAAGTGGAGAGAGTACATTTTCTACCTTGCATGCACGAAGGAGACTTATAGCTTCCAAGCAAAATACACAACACAATATACTCACTTGGAACATAAATTACTCTTACCAATTTTGCTGCTGTTTCTGAACAAAGGTAAATTAACAATATCAAGCAAATCTAGCTGCAGTCCAAGATCTCCCCATTCAGCAAGGCATTTAAGATCATACCCAGCTCCATATGTGAACAAAGGAATTTTTAAAGTGCTTATAAATTTTTCTGAATAACACCTCAAAAAATATGTAATCCCCTACATGCTGACTGCCTCAAAACCCTATTATGATGAAAGCAAATATTTAGGGTAAATTTAACTGTGAAGTTACCTTCACTGCAGCTCCTGCTCAAGCTTATTTAGCATCATCTGCTTAATGCAGGTTTTCTAACTCCTTTACTCTGAATAAAAGTAAGATTTTGGGGGTCTTTATCTAGAATGCATTTTCATTAGACAATGGCTGGCACACGTAAATTGAGTAAATTCAGGATGCCATGTAAAGTTTGTCTGCAAGTTTTAAGTGGTATGGTTTTGTGGAAGAGGATGATGCTGTGTAAGACAAAAATGGCATGAAAATCATGCAGAGGAGATAAAATACTCAAGTCATTAAGTGATCAAGGTAAAGCACGTACCTTTGTGATGCCCAAGACACCAATGTTAGGGCTGGAAGAAGTAGATCCATTCCCTGTCCCAAATACTCCATCCAGAACACAGGAGAGACCCTCAATAAAAATCCCCCTGTAAATCACCAATAGAATAAGAGTCAAACTTGTATCAGTGCAGACTCACTTCAGATGCTGCTTTAAAGCTGCAGCCTACACTGCTGTCTGTTCAGGCATCTGTCCCACATGAATTATTATAACTCATGTTTCAAACACCAGCACACCTGGAAAACCAATCTGAGTTCTGTTTTCTATGTCTTAGATACCCACATTCTTCAACTGAGGAAATTACAAAATAATTCAAGTCAAACTTAAGGCTGCTCTTCATTTCTAAAATTGCATTTCAGGTGAATTTCATAACCTCTCCCAATTCCAGAACCCATTTAGAATCCTGTCCCTATGGAAACTGTATGATTAACTTCCATTGATTCCAGCAGCAAGAGGCCCAGGCTTCCAATGTTAAACTTCCAGCAAATTAATTCACCATGACAGCTGCATCTTCTATTTCAGATAATTTTCAGATTTCTTGGCCCTTGTGCTTGACCAAATAGTAACATTTTATCTCAATATACATTCCTATCTTATCCCAAGGGAGGGGGGAAAAACAAAAAAGGGGGGAAAAGAAAAGCTTAAAACATTGAGAAACATTTCTTTTTAATCATACCTGTTTATTGCATGAATTGGAGGAGGAGGAGCACAAGACAACCTGGCACAGGCGTAGTAATCTCCGATGGATTCAATAATGCTCGCAACAACTGCACTGAGCATTCCTATTACTCCAGCAGCTGAAATTGTTGGCAGTCCCCACTGAACTGTGAAGAAAAGAAAACTGGAATCTCTCGTGCCACAGCAAACAATTTAGGTATCCAAACATACTGCAATTTATTTTCCTTGAACAGAATCAGCAAACTCCCTTCTTGGTACCACAGACTGGTAAGTTCAAGTAGATCAAAGGAGCGGAGGAAAAACCACCCAACCAACTGCTTTGATCACACTTGGAAAAAAAACAAAATCCCCTAAACCCCATCAGAAAAAAATTCCTCCTGTTCAGAAGGAAAGAATTTGAATGGCTGCTGGTGAAAAAAACAATTCTGATCAGTGAGGCGAATGCCACTTAATTATTATTGCTCTGAAAACTCAGTTCTCAGTTACAAGTTTAGTCTAATGAAGGTAATGGCCAACAAACAGCTATGATCATTGCACAAGCTCCTTCCAATTCCAGATTTCTGTAGAAGAGAAAGTAAGATTAATTTAAGCCCACAGAAAAGCTTGGCAAGTTTTCCACAGCAATTGCCATGATGCTTTTATCTCTTTGAAATAGATGAGACTCTCACAACAAAAGGAACTTTAAGTCACCCAAATGTGAATGAACAAGTCTCCACAAATAAGAAAGGTCTAATCAGGGTGGAGAAGTTTTCCTCCTCTTCTTTCCCAAAAAGCTTCTATTCTGCATCCTGCAAGCACTGCTTTAGAAGTGGGTTTTTTTTTAAGAACTAATCAGAATCAAAGCATATGGAAAACCACAGCAAAGTTGCCACATGGCAACAGTGGTGTTACTATTTCTATTATTCTAGTCTAGTAGAATATTATTCTATTATTACCCCATTCATTTGCACAAGGGTGAACCAGCTGTGCAACTCACTCTCATGCCATCAGAAGCTGTTCTTAACAGCATCAGCCTGAGAGGTGGCCAGCAAAAGAACACAAGCATCCAAGACGTGTAAAGAGCTTTGTGGTGTTCTGTCCTTTTGTCCAAACAATTTTTTCTGTCCTCTGAATAAGCACTGACTGACATCTTCTAACCTGCCCATCAGCCTCATTCTAACACTGCTTCTGGAGTCAGGGCATTTTTGTGTGTTTGGGGCAGGGAAGTGAGCTGGAAACAATTCCACACACTACTGATTCTTCAGACAAGAATCATTGACTTCAGTAGCTCTACAGGAGTTGTAATAATCCATCCCTATTGTTGTCAAACATTAACAGCAGCTGACAGGTACAGATAAATCAACCGTTTCCTGGAAATCCATTCACAGTCACACATATAACAGTCAAGAGAGACTGAGACAAGCCCTGCAAGTGCCTTCTACAAATTCAAGTTTCAGAAACTCTGTTTCTCTAAATTAAAAAGGAAAACAAGGAAAAAATCATCTCCACCTATAATGTCTTTAGGTCAGTGCACATTGAAGTACTGAGAGAAAACCAGCAATGCTTCTGGAAACAACAGAAATGATACTCACAGGCATTTTATTATAAAGAAGAGCCCCTAAACTGGACATACTTACAAGGATAAGGAACCTTGAACCACGGAGCTACCAAGAGCACTCCTCGCCGTGCATCTGTGCGAGCGTAGAAGCCATACTTGGAACTGTCAGGGGGAAAGACATCTGTCACAGTGAAGATGAAGCAGAGCAACCAGGACACCAAAATAGCCAAAATAATCTGTAAAAGAAGAAGAAAATAAATTGTCATTGGCAATGCTCACCGACGGCAAAGCTTCTGCAGAGCATCGATCACAAACATATCTGAGCGTGCTGTTAAGTGATATTTATTAAGTGATATTTTAAGTCTGAAGAAGCAGCAGAGCCTGTAATGGATCCCTTAGGTGTTCCCCACCCTGGTCCCAACAAAGGTGCTGTTACCAAAGCTTTAGAATTTAGAGCAAGCCTCTTCCCTCCCCTTAACAAATGGGAATGTTCCCAAATGGGCACCTAGACAAAGTAGTGATTTAGTCTCAGTTTTACCAGGGAGATAAAAAGAAGCCTTTCACATGAGGGAATCTAGCATTGGTTTCAGAAAACCAGAAGATAATCTCACCATCATTTTTTTGGAGGGCTCAGGTTAGGCTTCCACTGCATGCATAAACACATCTTCCCTACCCCCTCCTCTCCCCTCCATGATCTTCATCAGAGAAACACCAGAATAGGATCTGGCAAGACTACAACATGAAACTATTTCCTGGGGTAAAGGAGCCATTTTAAGTTCCCCATATGTCTGTTCAAAGCCTTTATCTCACCTTTGAGATCTATTGTATTATTACAAAAAATCAAACTCAAGGGAAAAAAAATACTCAAAATACAAATTAGGCTGTTGGTTTAGGTTTTTTTTTGCAAAGTGAAGAATAAGTTCAACTACTTACAGGGAACATTTTGAAAAGTTGCAGCCTGTATGCTGTCCATCCTTTCTTGGATTTGTAAATGGGTAAGGGAAATTTGACATTTCTGGCATACTGAGAAAACAACAATACCAGGAAAATAGTCCTGAGAAAAAAGGAGGAGAAGGAAGAGAGACCTGTTATTAGCATCATTATGGTAAAAACCCTTCTCAGCAACAAACCTGTTCCAGCTCTTCAGACACAGAATACAAATGTACATTTTAAATTTAGCACAAGACAAAGCACCATAAGTGAATATATTTTTAAAGAAATTATTCCACAAAAGCCAAACCATCATAATTTATATTCTAACGTGCTTCAATAGCCAGCAGCAAAGAGGCAAATGAAACCAGGAAAATGAGCCAGACCAGAGAAAGATATTCAGAGCTCAGCAGCCATTAGCAAGGAGCTGTGCTGGGCTGCTTGCTTCTTTTTGAGTCAAACTCTACCCCTGTGTCCAGGTCTGCTCTGCAGCTGCTACCAAAAGGAAAGCAACAGGAAAACTGGAGGCCAGTATACAAGAATTTTTACATTTCAAAATTTGCATGCAACTCCAAAGCACTTGAAAAATTTATGTGAAGGGAAATTATTTCCTAAGAACCTTAAGAATCTGTATCTTAAGCCTTCAGAACTGTAAGTTCTTAACTATACTAACTTATATATAACATATCTGTAATGTAACTATTCCTAACTTGGCTATTAATAGACTTAGTTATTAAGATATAAGTCTTACCTAAGTTTTAATATCTAGTATCGAAATATCTTAATACCTAAAGACTTCAGAATTCTTGGTTTTTTTCTGTATACACATCTTTCACTAAACAGCTGTATATCAAGAACCATAGAACCCCAAAACCCCAGACATCACCAGCAAATCAGCTTATTACAGTTTTTAGATGCCTCAAGCATTACGCATTTCCCCCTCTCCTCAAAACTGCTAAGTTCCTCTACATGCTAAAAATCAATTCAACTCTGCAGCTAAATTAAGTATCCACTGTGATGAAAAATAAAAAACCAGGGCAGGTTGCTTAATTTTGAAATAGCCAAAACCAGTTTTGCTTTAAAAAGGCTACACAAAGAGCTGAGCTGCCTGAAACAGCAAAGCTTTTCTGAAATTTGAGATTATGTTTTTATCAGCTGACTTAAAAAAAAAAAGATAAAGGCAGATTTGAAACCTCCCTCCCCTTTTTTCTATCCAAGATCAGTTTCAGACTGTAAGAAACAAAACAGAGCTTTATTCTCCTTCAGTCTCCAGGAACAAAGAGCTGTGCACAAGAAGGGTGTCATTTAGAGCCTTTACCCCCAACTAGAATTTCATGATAAAGGCACCTTTTCCTTGCACTCAGGGAATGTTTTGGCATCTCTCTCAAAGCCCATTATGGAAAGATGGGCTCAGCTGCCAACAGCAGCTATTCTACCTTTCCTGCCATGCCAGCTCTGAGGACAGGTGGGTTTTTCTTTTTATTTCTTTAGTACAGAGTTGTGAATAACATTATATTACAGGAAATATTATACTGGTTACACAGCAGGGGGTCTTAATGCAATTCCATAAAATGTTACCAAATATCTAAATGCCCAAACAGTTTTGTTCACCAGATAAGCAGGCAAAGGCCACTTCAGGAGCAATTTCCCTTTTTACAGCTCAGGATGTGATGTGTTTTACATATTACATTCCTTCACCTTGGCAGCCACAGAACAAGGTCAGAAAACTGAAAATCTTGTCAAATACCATCTGCAGCTCTTAGAGGACAACAACTCTTACCCAGGTATTATTCTGCTGTGCTAGACAGGATTTCAAGTGCCACATCTTGTAGAGGTTCAAGTAACTTCTGAGTGGCTCTAGACGGTTACGGAGCTATTTTCAACAACCTAGTGCACATTTTTGCATGGCAGAAGCCAGAAATACTTATTGACTGGGTAATATTTAAATCCTCTTCCTAAATTGATTTATTTTTTTCCATCTGTGAAATGTCAATTTTAATTACACGTTTCCATGTCCAATTCACCAGAGGCCTTCTTGATTGATTTAACAGGAGTCCTAACTTGCCTAGAATTTGTTTTACAGGAAAATAAAGCGTTCCTTTGGGTCAGCTGCTTAACATAATTACAAAAATATTCATTATGCTAACATCTGAGATAAAAGAGAATTAAACAGCCCTTTTAATCATAAGCTGCACTTACAGAATACTTTATGTGTTCAAAGTACTCTGCAAACAGATTAGTCAGATGAGAATCTCATCTCCCCAAGTCATTCTTTTTGCTTGAGAGCCAGCACAAAGGTGGTCACTCCACTCTGAATACAGCAACTGCTTCACCCCTTTCCCTCTCCCTAAAATGTGGTTTCCATCCTTATTTGGCTGCTTATCCACAGCATCTCTCACAGGACACTTCTGTTTTCATCTCTTTTTTCCAGCTGCTCTCTTTCATACCATTAATCTCAATCCCTTAATCTCCCTGGCATCTATACCTACAGAAGCACGTATACCATGCCCTGATATTCACTCTAAAAGCCTTTTTGCCTACTAAAGAGAAATCTGTCAGCTATCTCACTATCTGCAAGATACTTACTATTGTCTCCTTACTATGGTAATCTATGCCTCATCAGTTGATGGCATTCCTGGAAACATATCTCTGCTCTCATACACATCTCTCCAGGCTAAAGGTGAGCAAACCAGTGATCATGATTAATCACTACTACCAATAGTATTTGCTTGTTGTTGTAGAGTAAGAAACATATACAGCAACAAAATCAAAACAGAATTACACATTGTTCACTGAAGTCTCCCATGTGTTGCTCAAACATCTTTTCTGTAGCACTGAATGAGACCCAGCCAGTGGCTCCCCTGACCAACTACTGTTTTATAAAAACCTCTCTTCTCCACACCTCATTTCCAGCTGCTGTCCTTTCCTTCATCCTCTTCTTCAGAACAATGGGACAGGTTGCCCAGTGAGGTTGTGGAGTCTCCTTCTCTGGAGACATTCAAAACCTGCCTGGATACCGCCTTGTGTGACCTACTTTAGGTGATCCTGCCCTGGCAGGGGGGGTTGAACTCTATGATCTTTTGAGGTCCCTTCCAACCCTTAACTTTCTGAGATTCTTGAGTTGTTGCTGTCCTTTTTGCCAATTTTCCAGCTGACCCTATCCAACCCTACTCACATTCCTTGCTACACCTTTGGCAGACGAGCAGCCTCAGGCTTTTTCCATGGCACTCCAAAATTCCTGCATGACCACTCACCAACTGGGACCCTCTGGCTCAAACCAAGACCACCCAGGAGTACTTACAACATAGCAATACCCCAGTGTTTGCCTGCTCTTTCTCCAGCAGCTTGGAACCCAGAAAGCCCAATGAGAGCAACAGTTGGAGTGATGGTCAGAGGTCCAATATATCGCAAAAGAGCACCAGGCAGGCCAAGGAAACCAATCACCACTTCTATCAAGGAGGACATGATGATAGCACCTTGGATCTGAACACACAAAGAGGGGAAAGAGAAAGCTCAGTCAAATCTTAAAAGCCAAAACATTTTTTTTTTGTCTGCCATGGATTACAAACTGCAGTTAAAAAAGAATTCAGTGACACAGAAGAACTCAGCAAATTTTTCGTCATAAAACAGCTCATAATGTTTAAGTGACTTATTGCTTAAGCATAACACTTATGGTTTTCTCCACAAAACTATTCCACAACAGACCAGTGGGCCAGTCTGGTAGTTGTGTGGATAGCACATCACACTGTCAGACAGGAGACCTGGGTTCCAGGCTAACCTTTAAGCTCTCAGATCGAACCGGCAAGGGTTGCTGGCGCCACGGAGGTGATGCTCCTAGCTCCTAGGGGCAGAGTGTGTGCTGCATTGTTCACAAGTGCTCCTTAGAAGCTGGTATAGAGCAGCGTTGTGGTCTCAGGAGACTGTCAGCCCTCTTGGCTGCAGGGCTCTTGGCAGGATGTAGCTATGGTTTGAACATGGGGAAGAGAGAGGGGTTGTTTTTAATTAAGAAAAAGTTTGCAGCCCAAAGCAACGGGATGGGAGATAAATTCCATGACACACGCCTTCATTTGGACTACTCTAGCTACCAGCCTAGCGTGACGCCGGGACACAACCCTCATCCTGGGCTCTGCAGAGCATGATGAAGTTCAGACTGCAGTGCTGTGAGTGGAGAAGGAGTTTGAGAGAGTTCACCAAGTCTCAGTGGCTTCTCAGAACAGTCTCCAACTGAAGACGCTTAGGGATGGAACCACATTTGCTAACTGTGGATTCACCTACCATGGGGCAGCCTGTTGAGCAGAACGACAGCAGGCAAGTGGTCTGGGAGCAGCTGAACTGCTCCCAGCGAGCACAAATAAACCACAATGTGTCAAGAGAGGAGTGTACATCTCGCCTGTGCATTTTACTGCACATCTTTTGGAACGTGGTAACTAAACTCCTTGTATTTGCTGTCCAGCAAGGAACAAGTTGAAAAGACAAAGACTTCCATGAAATGAGTGTAGTGATATGTTCAAATGAAAGTCACAGTGAAAGAAGAGATTACCAACTTAAAAGACAAGAAGACACACATGGTTAGGTGAGAAACTTAACTGGAATTGGACAGATCAACAGCTAAAGGCTACTCCCACATTACCTCTCGTATTCTGGGATACCAGATGTGCTCAGTGTGAAGCAGTTCTGTTGTTCCGTTTGTAACTGTTATATCTTACAAAAAGAAGAAAAAAAAAACACAGGTATTTATTCCTCAGCCACTTGGCCAGCATTGGGTTGATACAAAATAAATCTCTCCCACAGATATATTTGGCAAATGAACCTTAATTTATACAGAAGTTCTACAGTGCTACAAATCAAGTAGTAACACATTCTCCAGAAGCTAAGGGCTTATTCTACCCCCTGTACCAAAGTGTGATAAAAAAATCCCAGCTTTCAGAAAGGGCAGTTAGGGTTTCTTTTCCCACACTGATAAATGCATGGAAATTACTCAACTGCACACCAGGAATCAAGCACTCCAACATTTGTTGCTCACCAACTGAGGTCACTCACTGAACGATGAGCTGACCCTGTGGTAACAATCTCATCTGACACCTTTTCGGTCAAATGGTTCAAGAGGAAAATGCCAGCAAAGGCTCTTTTTGAAAAGCTGAAGTATTGGAACAAAAATTGCTTCACTATCAAAGGTTATCTGACAGCATGTTCTTTTAACCAGGGATGTATTAAGATACTGGCACTTTTTGGTGCACAGAAATACCCAACACAACTCACATTACCTAAAGCACACTGTCATTTGCCTTTACCTCTTGGGCACTGAAACCCACATCCTATTTCCCAGTAGCTCAATCTGATTTCCCCCACTGAGGAAATGTTAGGCTCAAAGCTAAGTTTTCTACAGAAAAAAAATCAGGGAAACTATTTAGAGGGTTGTAAGTGAATTGAAAGAGATGTGTAAACATATAAATAATATAAATTATCAGAGAATAAAAAGAGCTCCTGGGACAACTTTAGCCAGAAGCAAGCAGCCTGCTTCTCTATGCTGCTGTTGTGTACTACCCACAGCCTTATTACTGAATAACCACATCCCATTAATAAAAACGGCCAGAGCTGTTTCCACTTTAGCTTTCTTACCTAAGGTAAAGAAAAAGCCCCATAAACAACCAGTTTTACTGCACATTTCCACTCTAAATAATTTCAGAACTGTCAGATTATTATTTTAGCCAAGATAAAGTTAAAATGAACATCAAATATTGTCAAAGCTTGTTCTGCAAATCCCATTGAGTATGAGTTAAACCATTAAAAATATTGATCTCGAGGTGATGCTGAACACTGCTTAAAATTCTTACTACTCAACTTAAAAGGACTTGGACTCACTGTTTCCAAATACCAGAAATGAACATTTACAGAATCCTTCTGCCTTTCTCTACATTGGTAACAGAACAAACCTTTATGATAATGCTAGATTTATTTTGTCAGCATCTTTTATATAAAAAAAAAAATGTCCAGAAACAGAATTCCACAAGTGTATTTTCAGGAACTGTTTTCCAAGGCAAAGTTTTACCATTGCAAAAGGAGTGAATTTTGCCTATTCCCTGCTCATTACTTCCACTTTCATACCAAAAGGTTTGGCAGCTGCATTATACATCATCTGGGTCATCTGCCATTTGAACTGCCACAAGCACAAATGATAATTACCTGTATTATTACATTTCCACTTCTCCAGGGAGAGTATTGCTCTAGCAGGTGCTAAGAATGCAAAAGCACTCGCTTGAAACAGGGGTAACCTGGTGGAAAGGAAAGAAGAGATGCTGACATGTCCCGGGGTCACACTACTGCCCCAGGCTATCAGTTGCAGTTAGGTGGTTACTCATCCTCAAAAGCATCTTTATTGGGGGTTATTAACAAAAGGAGAATTTCTCCTTCAAGAGAACAGCCAGAGAAACACTAAGACATCACAAACCCAAGACCTAAGAGAAAGCACTACAAGCATGTAACTATTAATACAATGCCTGTGGCAGACAATCACCACCAGCAAGCAGGTACCAGGTCTTGGTTGAAGTTTTAGGCTTGGTTTTGCCTTAGCAGCATCAGAGCAAGCAGCTGTGTCCTTGTGGACACACCAGACAGCCTGCTGAACCTGCAGCTTTCACTGTCCCATCACATTCAGAAGCACTTTGCTAGAGCAGTCTGCATACTCAGTGCCTTCCTTCTGCATGACTTGAAGTACAGTCATTGATACATTCATCTCTAAGTGTTATGTGTAAATAACTACTAGGTTGATAAAAGCTGATAAGATGTTCCAGGTGGCTACCAACAATAAATAACAAAGGCTGCAAGAATTTCAAGATTACATTCTTAGCATTGGTGGTTATACTTCCCAAAAGATTTCAGATGCTTTCCAAAGCATCTCCCAGCAGCAACTACGCATTTACTGAAACAACTGCTGCTTGTGTAACATCTCAAACATCCAGATAGTACTTAACTACAGAGAAGATGAACTTTGAACTAATCCGACTGTCACTAATTAATTGTAACAAGGTTCTCTTTAATAGCAGATCTCAAACTGCAGCACGTGGAGCACTGAGTTGCTGGAGTTACTGCAGGGTGGTTATGGCTGCTTTACAACTGCAGTGCAGCACCTCACTGCCACTGCAAACAGCAGGACAGGGAAAAGAACTCATCGGAGAAGATGAATAAAAGGATCAGAAAAGGCACACAGAAGGGGAAAAAAATCCTATACATACGTAACACAGAAAAGATAAACCAGAAGCACGGTACTACCAGTGGTTGTAATGTTGTCAGGAAGGAGGATAGAAAAGTTGTAGTAACATTGGAAAGGAGCTTGGGCCACAAGCAAGCTAAAAAGCTGATCCACATTCCACAAACGCTGAAAACTGCCTTTGAAAGTCAAACTTCAGAAACTGCATGAGCCCCCTGAGCAGCATGCAATTCCCTCCCAACTTTCTTCAGTCAGAAATCAAATCTTTTATCTTTGATGAAGAAACAGTTGGTAGCTCCAAGTGAATGATTCACCCTATTTTTCAAGCTCCATGAAGCAAAATATGCAATACCTGTAGCAAGCTGTTGCTCCTCTGTCCCACCTACACCTCTGTGCCCACTCTCCTCCCCCCGCCATCCCCAAATGATTTTGTAAATATTCATTGCAAATACATTCTCCAGAGATGAACTCTGTTGTGCTGAGACTTGGGTCCAGGCTGTGAGTTTTGTATCACACAGAATACCCTACAAACATATTAAAAAATAAGATCTTAGCACTTGTGGCTTTGCTATCCTCTCAACTTAACCTGGAATATTTACCAAAAAGTGCCAGTACTCAAAATATTGGGGTTTTTTTCCTAAGAAGAAGAAAAATAAGTTTGTGGGTTGTTTTTTGTTTGTTTGTTTGGGTTTTTTTGTAATTTATTACTCAAAATCAGCCAACCAAGACCTGTCTCTTCCTGAAGAGACAGCTACAATTTCCAACATGACTTAAGAAATACCATTCTCATTGCTAAGCCATTGTTAGAAAAAAGTTCTTTACCATGACAATAGTGGGAAAATGGAACTAGTTGCCCAAGGAGGTGGCTGAGGGCTGATGAAGGTTGACGTTGAGGCTGATGAAGCTCTGTGCAACCTGATCTAGTTGAGAGTGTCCCTGCTCAGCACAGGGGAGTTGGACTAGATGACCTTTAGAGGTCCCTTCCAACCCAAATTATTCTAGGATTCTGTGATTCATTGCCAGCTGGGTAAAGCACTGCCAGCTGTGATATAATTTTAACTTCATGTCTAAATTGTGAAGTTGCTCAATTTTGGCACCAGCTCCTGTGAAGACAGCCCTTTTATGTAGTTAAAGGCATCTGGAAATGTCTTCATTACATTTCACACAGATGTAAGAATCCTTAGAGAATATAGCAATGGGCACCACAGGAAAAACTAAAATATTTAGGTATATTAAAGCTGGATTTGATTGCCTTGGTCATACAAATTACTCTGAGTCTCTGCCAAATCTTTTTGGCTTATTACATAATCTAACAAATAGCTTGAATTCCTAAAATTAGGGTGGGTACCAAATCGACCACATAATTGAGCTAAATCCATCCTTAAGGACCTTTTAACCATGGAATGTGACCTTTTGAGACCGTGGTGGCTTTATTTGCTGAAATACTTCGCAGCTGACAGACTTGCCAATAAATACTTTTAAAATCTCATTTAGAGAACATGGCTACTAGATCCCAATCCCATCCTTCCATAAAACCAATATCACATGTTCAATAGCTATAAAAACATTAAACCATGGAAATTTTCTCCTGAAATACAAGCTCAATTTATTTTAAGATCCGAACACCACTGCATCTTCAGTGGAAGAGGAAGCCACTGAAAAGGGAAAAAAACCCAACAAAACCCACCACAAAGGGCAGAGGTGGGATTATACAGAAAAAGAGAATTTCATAGCGATGGGACCACACTGGTTTCTACAAACCCCAAATCACTCTACAGTGAGTAAGAGCCTGAGATCAGAGTATGTCACAGTATGACAAACTAATTTTGTGAAGAGATACAAGTCTCAAGAAGCATAAAACCTAAGATTCTTCTAAGAAATTTAAGGCAAAAGAATAAAGCTGGTAGAAGAACAGGAAAACCAAACTCCCTTTTGAGTTTGTCTCCATCCACAACTCCCCACTTGTTACGAAACTGGAAGATTTTAAACTTCAGCAAACCCAGGGAGTTTTTATTTCAGGGAGTATTTATTCAGCTCAAAGCTGAACAACAAAAGACCTTAACTTCCAATTCCTGCCTAGGTCAAAAAACCCTCAATTCCCTATATAAAGCAGAAATAAAAAATGGGTCAAAAAAAAAAATAAAGCACTCCCACTTAAGGAGAGCTTCAAATGACTCAAGGGCAGAACTCTGATCCTCTGCCTCCTTTCAGGTGAGGTAATTGAAAATTGATCATTCCAGCTAAGGGAAGCCACTTTGTGACCACAAAGAGCCAACAAGACAGGAAATATGATTATGAACTGCAGGTAGTCTTGACTGAAAAAGAATACAATGGACAATGTCAATTTTCTCTTTTTTGTTACGGTTTTTTGTTATCAGAATGAACTTTTCATACCAAACAGTGGAGTGAACTTTGTAAGTTTAGTAAGACAAAATAATAAAGGCAAGGTTTTCCAAAGGAAAAAAAAAAAAAAAAAAGACACGAAAGCTAACTAAAATACCAACTAGAGATTATATTGGAAAACCTTTAGTATTTGGAAAATTTTTGGATGAAAAGCTGATCTGCCGACCATTGGCTTCTGCACCCTATTGAGAGAACTTTTCCACCCAAAGATTCTGTTTCTTAGATAAATCTTTAAAAATGTTTGGGGTGTTTGTCCATTTTCTATTGGAATGCAAGATCTGGGCTCACATTGTTCTCAAGCTGAACTAAATGACCCATGAATCATCCAAATAACCATATGAGGGCACACTGCTAGAATATGCACTGTTCTTCTGGTTTTACTTATCACTCTTGTTTTATCCAAGAAGATGCAGAAATAACTCTGCAGGTTTTAGCTGTTCCCTGTTCTCACAGGCAAAGTCAACAAAAGCTGAAGTAAACATGACTAACATCTCCTCTGCAGAAAACTTATTTAAAAAAAGATTCATCTTCATGCTAATAAAACTGCTAACAACCTGTTCTCATCAACCCCAGATTTTTGAAGTTTGGGTTAACACCTGAATTGGTCTCTTGCATCCTCCTAAGGAGAGCAGATCAAGGAAGGGGTACAGGCATCCCTGTACAGGTGTTTCTTCCCAACTCAAGGAAAACTGTAACTCAGAACAACTAATAAATAAAACCAAATTATTTGTTAGTATCACAAGGTAACAGACTTGCGCAGTTCTGAGAATAAAAAGTTACCTTTATCATTTGTACTTTTTCAATTGACAAGCACTTTACAGGAAGAAGCACACGATCTGCTGTGACTGCCACCTAAACACCACTACAACCACCTAAATATTAGTCAGAATACAGTATCATTCAATAAACTACATTAAAAAATAAAAATTAGTTCCACTTTACCAAAGTTATATGAAATTTTCCTTTCCCCCAGAAGTACTTCTACTTTCTCTGTTCTCATGGATTTTCCTCCTACCTCTTCTCTCTCACTGCTCCTGCTGTGTTTTCTTACCCTTGGAATGCTTTCCCTCCTTTCAGATCCACTTTTGGGTGGGGGTGTGGGGGAAGCAGCTTTCCAAAAGCTTTCCCTAACTGCCCTGTATTTGACATGGTATCTTGTGTTTCATGTTTATCCTTTAAAAATAGGCTAACTACACCTCTTGGATCTCAGCCTGTATCGAAAGGCCAACAGATGTTTAGTCTTACCATCATCTCAATAACTAAAAACAACTCCCAAATCTCACCTGCACCCAAAAGTTGTTTGTAACAATGTAGTGATGCCCACGCAGAAGAAAATGGTCCCAATCAACTGGCTGGTAGCCCACTGGTCAAATCCAACACACATGGCATCAGCCAGCAAAAAGGGCACTGCTATAGTTCCACTGAAACATGTTAAGTAATGCTGTGAATAGAAAAAATGTTTGTTAATACTGCAGCCAACAGAAATAAGTAAATATAGTTATGATCATCTTTTCTTTTGCACTGGCTATTTTTGCTTTTGAGTTCTCCACCATAGGTGCTGTTTCCTGGTTCTAAACATTTCTTCAAGTATTTGTTTTCTAAGTTGAGCTACCTCAAGCCTGTTGCTAGTGATTGCTATTTCTGCAGGATAAACTGGGTTACTTACATAGCTACATGGTTACTCTTCTTGATGAAGATGTATCTAGGTAACTGTTGAAAACAGCTTCTACCCCAGAAAAGCAAATAACTCCATTCATTTTCAGCCATGTGAAAAACCATTATCTTACAAATGAACTTAAAGCACACACACCCCTGCAAATAAGCTCACAAGTACCAGAAACTAGACACTCATTAATTCTTTTGCAATTCAAACACATTAAGCTAACAAACAAACATGTGCCACCACCTTCAACAATGCTAATTAAAAATATAATCCCTACAGAACTTCCTGTCCTTGAGGAAAGGCAGAAATAAAAAGGCGGCTTTGGAATGTATTTGTTTGGAGATCTCAACATACTTTACAGATACTGACAAATTCTCAGCATTCCTGTGCGACAGATATTGTTACTATTTGAGAAAGAAAGGAGATGAAAGGAGCTGGTTTGCTTCACACAAGTGAAAGGCTAAGCTGGTAGTAGGGTCCAGCTCACTACTACAGCCCTACTCATTGCAGGAAGCACATTAAAGGAGTGCAGAATTTGCCTGCCCTGCTCATGAGTGAGCTTACAGGGCAAGGATGATGTTATCAAGCTTGCAGAATTGCAATTACCTCAAGAGCAGCTTAAATATTAGTTTTTCAGGACAAACCATTCTCTCTTGCCCTTTTTAATTCCAGAGGTGCCAAATCTCACTTACCAAAAACTCCCACTTAGCATTTGCTCGCTTATTCAGCAAGTGCTTTTTGGAAGACTAAATACTGAAGTGAAATTCACAAAGGCACAAGCAGAAAACAATAATTTGTTACCAGCACAGGAAATCTTTGTGATTGACTTCAGAAGAAAATCTGAACACTTTTCTTCAAATGTGTGACAGCATGGGGTGGATGAAATTATCACACACAAAACAGAACCAACTGAACAGAAAATGCCAAACGATCTTTAAAAGTTGGGAGGAAAAAAATATCAGAGCTGCTTTTTGAAACATACCTGTAGCCCCAAAAATATGCAGAGATACCAAGGAGGAACATCTTCAATGGTGTAAATCATGTCAGTTCTCTGGGCATCTAAACTGCCACTGCTGTCCAGTGTCTCTGCCAAGGAGCTCTGTTAGGACGGGAGGGTAGAAAAGGTGGGGAGGATACAAAAGAAGTGGGATAAGACACAAAGAACAACAGAAGTTTACTATCCTATATGAATAAACTGGAACTTGTACTCAGGCAGATGCTCCAATACTGGTAACAATACTCCCAAACAATGCTGATATTTTCATTTTTAAATATGAAAATATTTTACCTCTGAGGATGAGCTCATCTCCAGCTGTAGCTACTGAACTTGTACCAAACACCTTCACTCCTCTAAGCCATTCCTGCTTATTTATACTAAACGCAACAATTGTTCATTTCTGATATAACCAATCTGGCAGCCAAAAGGTACCACAAAAATGGGTTGATCATGACAGAACTGCTTATTTAAAGAGAAAAAAAAAAAAAAAAAAAAAGAATTGGAACTAAGTAGAAGAGTCAACACCAGCTATTTTCAAAACAGAATGGCCACCCTTGCATGAGAGACCAAAATCACAGGCAGGAAAGTTCCTCATTACTGTAATTGCTTCCCCCCTTAATTCTTACTCAATTTCAGTCTTGGTTTACTTTTTAGCCCCAAGATTTGTTATTTTTGCTTCCACTCCACATGCAAGCAGTCAACAAAAACACTCACCATTGTAACTGAAGGCAACCACGGCCAATTTATATTCCTCAAGCAGACTTCCTCCAAACCTACAGGAATCTAAGGCAACCACATTCTGGCCTACCAGGGGCCCTAATTTGCAGAGAGCTAAGAGATAGCTGACCACACATACATCCCCACCAAAACCCCTGCAGAATTCCCACTCAACCGAACTTCAACTCAATCATTTCTTCTTCACAACAAAGCGGAATTGCTTCGTCCAAACTCTCTGGTTATGAAACTCCTGAGAACAAAACCCCAATGCTCCAAAGCCCAAATATCAAAAACAAAAGCAGAAGGAAGTATCAGATTTTATCACTTCAGCTCAACTATCAAAAAAAATACCTTATATAACTATAGTTCTGACCTAATCCCCATAACAAGCTCACATGAAGCAGCCCTACACAAAGACCAGGAACTCTGCCAGACTCGTGACTTTGCCTCAAACTTCTTCAAAAATCAGCCACAGATGATGCTTAATCTCCACTTGTTTTATCATCTACAAGGTCAAGGAAGTGCAACTGAACCATGGGACTTCCCTCTTAACCTTCAATTTCTGTTGGGAAAGCAAATGCCATTGGATTAATCCAAATTCAAGGAGAGTGAATGACCACATGGCTATGGAAAGGTCAAGGTTATTAAAACACAAAAGCAAAATACAAACCCATTCATTTAGAAGACTCTTTTAAACGCTGTTAAACACCAATCAATCTGCTCACCAGGCTTACTTTAAACAAGGTACACATCCTAAGAGAGGAAGAAGGGAAACTGTCCACTTCACAAACAAACCATACTGCCAATTTGCAGCACCAATCTCATTTTTCATTGACTGGAAAAATGAAAGATCACCCTCCTGACCTGACTCCCGTAAAAAACAGAAAAACCAAATTTAAAAAAAAAAAAAAAAAAAAAAAAAAAAATCAGGAATCTGAGCTTTAGTTTTTCACCTCAAACTGGAGGGAGAGCACTGAGCAGCAGTCAACCTCTACACATCTGAGGTTGTCTCTGACTGAAATGTAAAAAATGTACATCCTCAAATTCATGAAGTTTTGTGTGGATCCAAGGCAGGGCACAAAGCTGCTGACCCACAAAGCCAGGCAGAAGGAGGAGACCCAACAGCCAATGTAGTTGAGAAGGAACAGCAGGACTTTTGGCATCACTTGAGGCTTCCTGGGAGAACTTTCTCAGGAAAACAAAAATTCATCCAGAGAAGCTCCTGGGATACTTTCAGTTGTTATAAAGCAGCTTTGTTAACCTTTCCCCAGAGACTACACAAACACACATACCTCCATATATATTTATATATATTTTATATATATGTATTAATATAATTTTAAATATATAAATGTACGTGCAGGATTGCCTCACCTCTTTATTTCACTGCAACACTTGTTCCACCTGAGAACTCTGCTCAGCAGTGAGACTGCCTGTTTACTGAACACTTTGCCTCAGAGGTCACCATATGCTTTCAGAGAGGCAGAGGTCAGGAAGGAAAAGTAAGAATGGTTACAGCATCCTCTCATGAGGCAGGAACAGACAGGTAGCAGCAGAAATTTACTGCTTGCTTTATCAGTCACATCAACATTGTCTTGCTGAAGCCCCCAGACAGCAGCACAGAATGAGGAGAGGAAACTGTGGGTTGTTCCCCACCTGAGTGAAAGACAACACCTCCCACCATACACTCAGCAACTGCATTGCTCCTCCCAAGGATGGACAGGAATGGGATTTCCAAAATTCAGGATGTTCCCATGCTGCATACTACATTGTTTAAACCTCCATTAAGTGATTTGTGCAGACTGGTGGCCCTGTTCAGACACCTGCCTTTGGAAAACTCATCTTTCAGCCTCTTTTCCAGCTTTAACTTTTCCAGGCCAATATCTAGTGGCTACTTAAGTGCTGAATGCTAATTTTTCTTCACAGGACTGATGAGGCTGCATCAAGTGCGTTCCTTAACTTTTCCACCTGCCCATTTATCCTAATACATTATATTAAATTATTATTATATTAAATACAATATTTGCCACATCTCCCATCATCTTTGGGCAGCAAAAATCAGAAATCATGCCCCATTTCCACCAGAAAGCAAGTTTATCAGTTTCTTCAGAAACTCATTTGTGAACTCATTTGATCACAAACTTTCATTTGTGATCACATTTATGGTAATATTTTGTCTGCAAAGAACAAGGAGAGCAGCAGGCACCTGGCCTAGGAGCAGGTCAGCTGGACTGTGGCACACAGAAAGCTTTCTTTGGCCACAGATCAACAACTGCTACCCAATTTAAGCTCTGTTTTTGAAATTCAAGTTAATAGGTCTTCTAACCAAAGAATTTCAAACTTTAAGCATCTTTGTCCTAGCTACA
Organism: Heliangelus exortis; assembly: GCF_036169615.1. Taxonomy (NCBI): domain Eukaryota; kingdom Metazoa; phylum Chordata; class Aves; order Apodiformes; family Trochilidae; genus Heliangelus; species Heliangelus exortis. The sequence continues at coordinate 4,377,118 of NC_092451.1, read as the reverse complement.
TCTTTTCTACAAAGCAAAGTGGTTGGATTAAAAAAAAAAAAAAAAAAAAAAAATCTAGGATACTCCTCATTCCTTCCAAAAACCAGACATTCTGCTTTGGAAAAAGAAGCCTTCTCCTTTATCAAACCTTCGGCAGATGACAGTTAAAAGGAAAAGAGACCAAGACTGAACAATGAGAAATTTGAGAAGTAGGGTGAGGTCTGGCTACCCTGCTGGTAAGTCACTGGGTAGTCACTGACCCTTTTGTAGCTTGAGCATGTGCCTGCTGGTTTAATACATTGACTATGTGCTGGTGCTTGCTAAGTGTGCCAAAGCATGCCCTAGGGGACTGCTGGGAATGAACTACACCTCTCAGTTTGAGATACTGATCAGAGACTAATTCTTTTAATTTTTAAATTTTTTATAATTGTCCAAAAGTGGGACAACACAAAAATTGAGGAAAAAAAACCAGCACAGAAGTATAAATAAGGAGGGGGGAATGAGACAGAGATAAAAGTCGAGCAAAAATTTTGGAAAAAAAATTCAAACAACCCAAGCCCATCCCAAAATCCAAAGGAGCAAACACAAACACCAGAGCATCATGAAGGCTCTGTTCCCATCCTTCCTAGTGAGAAGGATGTAAAGCAAACAGATTACCTGTGGGGAATGAGGCCTTCACAGAGGTACCTTTAATAAAGAGCTGACATGTTCAAATTAACTCTGTTTAAAAACAGCAACAGCTTCTTGTTGTCTATTTTATAGGGATGCAATGATACAGTTATTTCTCATCTATTGGTTTATTGTTTCAGTTAAAAATACTGGAAGAATGTAAGCACTGGGCACCCTCCAACAATTAAGTACATTTCAGTCTTCTTTGTTAAAGGCTTTTTATTCAAGGCCTTTCATTTGCTTCTTTTCCTCCACAAGAGGAACGGGAAGTCAAGAACAAACATGCTTCATGCACACTTATTTTCAGTGAAAAGCAGATTTAACTAGATTACCAAAAATATTACTTGAATGCATAAGGGTGTTTGCTAATTGCTACTGTTTGTTCCTTGTGAGCCCCAGCAAAGCTTTGACTCAAGCAGATTGGTTTGATTAAAAGCTCATGGTCTCTTTAAGGTGAATTATCACCACTTACAGTTCTGATCACATGGATCAAATGGAAGGGAGAAAAATATTTGTTTGGTAAAAACAGGCCATGAAGACAGGCTTTGATGTCTAGAGATCACTGATCTTTGTTGCACAATTTCATCCCAACACCTTTTTTTTTGCTCAAGGCTTTTAATCAGATTGTTTCTTTCCACACTAGTCTGAGCAGGCTCAAAAAAATTCAGCCATCACAGACACACATGTCAACAATTGCCAAAATTTGTCCATTAAAATATCAGTATGATCAAGATGGTAGTAGAGACATATTTGGGACATACAGGCAGACAATATGTAAGAGACAGAGCATACAGAAGCACATCTTGGCACTCACAACATTCCTCTAAAATGTAACATCCCAAGACCTCTGTCAGAATCACCTGCTTGAAGCACATTTTAAGCCAGAAATTTGGAAGTGAATTTTGACATCCGAGTCAGAAAACCTTAACTACACTCTTTGATGTCATCCTTGCCCCAACAGAAGTTACAGCCTCCAAAGAAACAAGCATCACAGTGCTCTTGCTTGGAATCAAGAGAGTTTTTTACTCCTATTTCAACTAGGACATCTGAAAAAATTGGACAAGGTAACCCCAAAGCCAATTAGACATAACCATCTCAGAAAAAGGTGCTGTTCAGATTTACTGTAATCCTTATTTTAAATAAAAGCTGGGATTCAGACCATCTCTGCTTGCAAGATTATTCATGAGCAGGCTTGGGGAAGAAAGGAATTGAGAAAAACACTAGGAAAAAAAAAAAATAAAATCACAATTGGTCTCCTTTGAGGCCTCAGCTGGGTCTGAGTAGCTACCATACAATCATTATTATCCTAAGGAAAAATGTTAAAGGGTTTTTACGAATGACCTGAAGTTCATTCATAAAGCTGCTACTCAGTAATACGCAGCCTCCAGCTTAGAAAAAGGACCAGAAAAAGAAAGCTTATGAGGTTGGGGCTTCTGAAGGTGCTCAACACCACCAGTTTACTTGACTAAATGCAGAAAAAATTAAGAACTGATGAACAGAACAGAATGACCTTATCAGGGAAACCATGTGAAAGGCCAATGGAAATGAAGAAATGAAGAAATTGCTTATTATGAATTTTGGTGCCAGGTCAAAGTGCATTAACTGCTTCTAACATTTGCTGAGTCATTCTCCCCTGTTCTGCAACCAAAATGTCTGACTGAAAGAGTCATGAGGACAGAACTCCTCCAAGCCCAATCTGAATCTGCAAGTCATCAAATTTGATTAGAGAAAGAAAAATCTCTTGGTCAAATTAAAGTACTAAATTAAAACAGGACAGAAAAAGCAAGAATGAGTTCTCACCTTGAGGGAAGCTGCTACATACCTTTTCTGCAATGCCATTCTCTGTAGTATAGATGGCCATCAGCTCTGTGTCTTCTGTGTCCTGATCACCACTTGATGTTGCTCCACCATTTATCACAACCTTAAAAAGAAGACACAAAAAGAAACACGAGGTCTTAGTAAACATTTTCTCTACAATCACACCCCCTGTCACTCAGCTGCACTTGACATCTTGTCAGGAAATATTACAAGCATGACAAGCAATTATTTCTGGAACAGCAGGTTTGGGAAGACAGAGAAACTTGAAAGATGTCACCCACTGCTCCTCAGAGCCCAGACAGTGACAGGAGGAGAGGGCACATCCTGAAGCTGTCCCAGGGCACGTTTAGGCTGGATATCAGAAACACTTCCTCATGGAGAGGGTGATCAGGCATTGGGATGGAGTGCCCAGGGAAGTGGTGGAGTCCCCATCCCTGGAGGTGTTTAAGGAAAGGTGGATGTGGCACTGAGTGCCATGGGCTGGCTGATGTGGGGTTAGGTCATAGGCTGGGCTTGATGAGCTCGGAGGTCTTTTCCAGTCTCAATAATTCTGTGATTCTGTGTTGGAACAGAGCATTATTCACACAGAGTATGCAGGAGCTGAAGGGGTTACTTACTGGCAGGGTGAAAAAGGTTGGATGTTTAGATTCATCCTCATATTTGCCTTCTGTTGAGCCTCCTGCCTCCACTGATTTGGCAGTGGTGTTCTTACCAATTCCCATCGTTTCCAGAATGTCCAGGACTTGGGTGCAGCACCCAAGGGGATGCTGCTGGGATGACAGGCCAGATCTTAGACAACAATTTCTTATTTGAACAGCAGCAGCACCTCCAGGAATCACAAGTGTGCTCAGTGACCCAGCTGGGACATGAGGGTTGCTTGTTTAAGTATCGTTAGCATCAATGGCACCTAGAATTGAACAGAGCAAAATTATTCTTTTCTTGATTACCCAAGATGTATGTACAAACACACACACACACAGTCCACAGCCTTGGTTCACTTTCATGCTCATGACTCACCAACTCTTATACTTAACTTTTTATTTCATAATTAGCAGATTATCATTTAAAGATAAAACTGATGGTATTTAAAATTCTTTCAGGATGGGAATACTGTGATTATTCTCTCATTCTTCTCCTGTGGTCTTTAATCATTAGTATGATTTTTGAAACTCTGCTTGTGTTACAATTTCACAGTCTTTTCTGGAAACAAAGTAGACCCATATTCCAGATATGCAGTGATACCGACCAGCTTGCAATTGAGCACCCATTACAAACAACACTTGTGCTTCCTCAAAGAGTGCAGTAAAACCTAATCCTTTCAAAACAACTTATTTTTAAATAAAAGCATCCATCTAGGAAGCTTAGACTAGATGGGCAAAAGCACTTGACTTCCAGGGAGCCTATTTCCATGAGACAGAACCGGCCCTTTCTGCTGAACACCCCTACCCAAAATTATACCAGCTGTGCAAAGAACATTCAAAGTAATCTGCCTGATGATGGTGAAGCAACTGCTTCAGGATAAAACTGCATTTTAATTAGCATCACTACTACTTTGGCACAGGAACAGGAACGACTGTACAGCTCACTGGTTTTCTTTTGTTTTTCCAGATGGGTCAGTGCTCTGAAGCTTTCCTACAATTGCTCCTTAAATTAGACTTGCAAGTCCATGATTATCCACACTTCTGCCATTTCCAAAGAACATGAATTAACAGATTTGAACCTAAATTTCCCACGGGACAGCATAAAAAATTCCACAACAAACCCAAGTTTTGCAGCCTGTGGTTATGGAGCTTCAAAAAACGAAAGTACAGCTGCAGATGAAACAAACAAAGTTTCAGCTGAAAGTACAGGACAGCACCTGAGAAATGGCCCCTCCAAAATCATAAAGTGAAATTTTCTGCAAGACCAGGAACACATTCAAAGAGCAAAACCCACCACACACCAGTGTTTCTTCAGTATCAAGTTAAACACATTTGCAATGTAATTCCTAGGTGAAAAAGCAGTGAATGGACATTAAAAAAGCAAAAAAAAAGTTACATATATATTAGAAAGAAAAAAAAGTCAGGTAAAGGTTCTTTCTTAAGCCTCCCTTCCAAAACACTGCTCAGTAAAATGCCAGCAGCTTGAATGTCTACTGTAATTGCAATAATAATGAAATTTGACCCTTCTGCTAGGGGCAATTTTGGACTGTTTGAAAAATTAGAGTACTAATATTTTAGAACCTCTAATAGCTGTTAATTGCCCATTTGCTAGAAAATGCTGGTTAAAGAGATATTAATCTTTCAAAGCAATGTAACTTTTCAAGAGAGAAAATACACTTCCATAAGAAATACTGCTCGGGCACTGACATACCATTGAAGCAGTCCTACTTAAACAGAAACAGGGTGGAAAGAAGTGCCTTTAAATAAGGCTTTAATTAAAACGTGTTTCTTGAAGTAAATATCAAGACAGCGTAATTAATTATTTCTCACTTGAACTTGAGATCAAAGGATCAGAGCAGTTTGATCCTCACACCATTCTGTAAAAAGAGAAATTCCCATGTGGACAGTAACCACCTCCTGAAGTGCAAATCTCCACACCCCAACAGCAACTTTGGAACAGTTTGTCTGCTCCCAGGTTGGTGCAGAAATAATGGGTGATGCCTCCTCAAAGCTCTACAGGAACCCTGCTCTCAAAGCTGCCTGTGCAGGTCTGAGAGGTGACGTTAAGAGCTGAGAGAGGAGGAGGAAGAGACAGACACTGGTTAAAGGTTTGTGGGGTAGTAGGAATGTCTGGGGTGGTTTGGGAGCTTTTTTTTGAGGGCTTTTGTTTGCTTTTACTGTAATGGTAACCAAGGGATTTTTCAAGCACACACACAAAACAATAATAAAAAAAAAGAATCTGCCTTTTTTCTGTCAATGCAGACATGTTTTATTCTCCAAGAAAATCAGTGATGGAGACAGGCATAGTTTACCCTGGCAGCTTTATCATCTCAGATTGGAAGGGAAAAGGGAAAGGACAGAATTACACCTCCTTAATAAAAACAGCCACACCAATAAACCAAACCAGCAGTGCAGGAGGAGTTCCACCAGCAGGAAAGGTGCCACTCAGGGGATCTGGTTTAAGGTATTCTGGCAGGGTAAACGTCTTAGTTAGCATTAACTCCACTGATGAAAAGACTACATAATCCTATTTTACTCTGCACTGCAAAACAGTAGGACTGCTATCTTCTCTGAGAAGATGTGATCAGTCCCTGGGAATTGTTCTTCGGAATTCCATCAGGAGAGCAGGCAAATAAGCTGTGCCTTGTAAAATTCTTGATATCTGAAACACAACAGCTAGACAGGTAATGTTTGGATGGGTTTTCCAAATGAAAAGCAACACGCAGTTCCAAATTAAGTGAAAAAAACAGCTTTATCTGCTGCTTTTCCTAAGAGAGGGAATGTGTGCGCACACATACGCGCACTGAAGTGTGTTGGGGTGGCCCAAGAATAAATGAGAATAAATTTCTCATCTCTTCCCTTTTCTGCTCAGCAATTCAACTTACACTTAATGGCTCAAATGCTAACCAGAGATTTTTGGAATTCCTTTATTCTGCAATCAGAAGTGTCCAATTGAAACAGCAATCCTTATGCAGCAGGAGATAAGGTTACCTGAAAGATACTCTTCTTCTCTATCCCACCAACTGAGCATAGCTTAACAAAGTGTACTTGGACATTTTCTAATTGCCTGTAACAACTTTAACTGATCAGAGCTGAAAAGTCACATAAAAAGATATAAAAGTCACTCGACATCAGCTAAGTACACATAGTACAAGGAATTATCTGCCCCTTTGGATCAAATGGGAAAGCTGGAAGTGAAATTTCCACTAGAACACCGATTAACATTCATCTCTTTCCATACCAAACTATCTGCAGTGCTCACACACGATTAACCCAGGAAAGCCAAAAGCTGACATGGGTTTAAATGCTTTAGATAAGATTAGGATTTAGACAAGCAGCCTCCCACAGGGGATAGTCCAGGTGCAAGTTCAGGAGAGGAAAACCCTCCTAGCCGAGGTGATGCCACTCTGCATCTTTGACACTCGTGCCTTTCCTCTGATATCCAAATCTTTTCCAGATTTGGTACCATCAGGACAGGACACCTCACTGCCTCCCATTGCAATGAGCAGATTTCCCTTCAGCCTTTGGATGAAGCTTGGTCTGGACCTCAGGTTCCCCTGGGACTGTCACAATGACTTTCAACTCTGAAAATTATTGTTCTTCCAAAGTTTAAGGATGATGCAGGTTTTATTCCCCAGAAGCTTTAAGACCTCTATGTATTTCAATATTTGCCAAACTTAACCCAAAAACTTTCTAAAACCGTAAGTTAACCAGTACCTGTGGTCCTCCCCTCTCCATCTCCACCATGGAAAAATCAGGAACTGCCTTATATTTGGTGGCCCTACACTGCTGTGCAAGGGAAATATTTGTTAAGGAAGCAAAATAGGCATGGTTATAAAAAAACCGAGGAAGGGAACAACACATTCTTAAAGAGCATACTGATGGGAAAGCTCTGAGGAGCACTGCTGTAGGCATGGCACTGGGTAAGCACATGTGTCCCACTGCCCCAGTGATGCTGCAGCCAGCTCAGGACCTTTCTGGCTTCTACAGATGGCTGAAAAGCCAAGAGAGCTCAGTCTGCTGCATACACTAAGAAGATTAGAACCAAATTAAGGTAATAGCTTAATTACAATCTTCAATTTATTATTTGTAATTGGCTGTCAGACTCATGTGAGTAACAACAACTTTCTCCTGCCAGCATGCAGCCAGCAGCTGTCCAGCCTTACACCAGCCAGGGTCAGCTTCACGCAGATTTTAAATCAATTCAAAACACTAGAGGTGAATAAGCTGAACTGCAGCAGTACCCCTGGAGTTCCACCACCTCTAACAGCAGTTTGAAGTGTGTGGCTTATCTGAAACTCAAGCACACTGTGTTTAAATACAAATCAAGGCATCCTCTACACCTGAGATTGTTTTTTGGAAACAGACACTCAACAGAAATGTAAAAAAGAGACTTGGACTCCCTGCGCGTCAGGATATTTTGTTGTTAAAGTGTACCAAGTCTGAACAGAAGATGAAACCAGTTTTTAAATCCTCTTCACTCTGCTCATCCCCAACACTGTGAGCACTTCAAAGCTGTTTCTGGAACGGGCAATGCTGCAGACTACGAATGAAGATAAATTTCTCAGTTCCTGTAGTGTTGGACAGCTATGAAGAACTGAAGCCAGCAACAAATGCACCACATATTACTCTGTGCTGCTTAAGAAGTGCATTTAGGCCAACCAGCTATTTGTACTCTACAGCACTAGGGCCATATTAAAGGAACTGCATACTGCTTACAGCTTGGTTCCCAGCTGATATCCACCAAGAGTCACAGAGCAGAGGGAGAGGCAGATACCCAGCTCAGGAGTATCCAGGGAGCTGCAGGCAACTGAAGATGATGGCAGGACGGATGCCAAGAGCTCAGGGAAGTTTTGAAAGGCACTCCTGTCACCAAAACACTGAAGTGCCAAAGTGATTTGGGAAACAGCAGCGCTTCTGCACTTCCAAGACTGGCAATGCAGACAATTTAAGGAATTTTGTGAAGGCTCCAATTAGACAAGTTTACTTACAAGACAGAGCTACCATCTGGCCAGACACAGAATTCAATAAAAAGCAAGGCAATTCCCAGTTTATTACAGAGCAGCAGCTTTCTCCAGATAGCCACAGGCTCCAGTTAAGCTCGCTGCACAAAATTCCTGTCCTGATTTTGTGCCATCCAGGTATTAAAAAGACACTCCTCATCCTGTTAGGAGACACACCTTGTCTTCTCTGCAGATGGGAGCCACAGGCACCATGGTTTGTAATTGTATGTGTCCTGACCTTTACAAGTCCTGAGTTACGCTGGTTTTAATACTAGAAAAACCTCAGAACAAGCTCCCCCTTTCACTCTTCCAGCCTGCCCACCACGGTCATTCACATATTATTTAACAACATTAATACAGTAAGGTGGAGAAACTGTTTGAGAAATTGCTAAAAATGAAACAATACATTACACCAAGGAGCTTTAAAAATATTTATGACCAAATTACAAGCCACCAGAACAGGAACAACTTCGCTACTCAAAGCTGTCTCAGAGTGCACCTCTCACACCCCAAGTTCCTTCCCACAAAATGAAACTGCACTGAAATGCTGCTGTGTCCTTAAAAAACTTTGGAATTCAAGGCTGTCCAAAAAAGTTGCTTGAAGTTTTCCTACAAAGCAAAAAGGTCCTCCCCATTTCAAAAGATTCATTGACAAGTATCTCATCAGCAAGGCTAATAAAGCCCAACAAGTACTTTATGTGATGCAATCAAAGAATTGCCTGCAAACCCAAACCCAGAAGTTCAATTGCTTCACAGGGCTGGCCATGAACATTTCATCTCCAGATGGGTACTTGGGTGCTCCTGAGGTCCTCTAACCCACAAATCATTCCAGACATGTAGGTGTGCCCCAAGGGTGTTTTTTCAGCCTTCCAAGAGATTTTGACCATCTTATAGAGGAGAAAAAAGCTGCACAGCAGCCACGTGTAATATTCTGTTGCTACATGTAAAAACAATCCTCTCACTTTACTCTTAAGTAGAGCTTCTCCTCAGGCTATTTTGAAACTAAGGCTAAAGAGGATGAAAAATACTCATTTGTTTTGTCTTTACCAGGAGCCTCTTGCACCCAGCATTCCTTCCCACAAAATGAAACTGCACTGAAATGCTGCTATCTCTTTAAAAGCTACAGAATTTTCTGCCCCTCCACTCAAGAGCATATTACATCCATGCTCAAGAAAGGGAAGTATGCCTCAAACTCCTGATACAACAAAAAAAAGGCGTAATTGCCCTTTACATGCCATAGAAGCAGATTAAAACTGCTATTTTAAATAGGCTCAAACTCCCTAACATTTAGGCTTTAAAAACCAAACAGCTGATGGACACTTTAAGAAGTTTCTGTGGTTCTGAGTTCAGTTTCCCACTTCACTTCCAAAGCACATCTTCAAAGCACAAACATATTCTTTCTGTGTAGGCACTAATGAATTTTTAAGTAGTTGGTGTTTTGCCTGCCATCCGTGCAGTGTCTTAACAACTGACCAACATTATTAGGGCATGTCCACACAAAGACACACAGGAAAGTTATGCCCAGCTCAAACCTTCCCTTGATTTAAAGCACATTAGCTAAATCTCATTAACTTCCTGTGTGAATGAACTTGGTGAAGAAAAGATGTTAAATCCAACTGAATGAGAGGCTGAACAAAGGATCTCACAGCTTTCAGAAACGTTTGTTTGCTGAAATTATTTCCAAAGTGATTATTTAGGCTGTGATTCTAAATAAAAATATCTGAAAGATGCGGATTTCCAGGAAGCACAGGTCAACCTAAAGGTGTGCTTAGACAAAAACATTATTGGTCAAGCTGTTCCTTGCTGGTCTTTCACCCCATTACTTTCTCCTTGTTCAACAGGCAACAGTTTTGCCAAATCTCTGTGCAGTGTGTGTGTCACCCTCTGTAAGAGATCCCATCTATGTGTGCACAATGGTCTGCATTAAAATCCTTAAAGAAATGCCAGGGAAGATGTGTACAGAAAAAGCCACAATATCACATTTCAGAAGTGCAAGCAAAATCTAGGAGGTAACAATTTTACAGCTTGACATCAAGTGCCTGATAACAAATTGCACCTGCAGTGCATTCCCTAGAAAGCAATGACGTTTAAGGTAAATAAAAATGAAATAGCCTATTGCTGTCCTTTATAAAACACAGCGCTACTTTATAGCCTTCCTCTCAGCAAAGTACACCTCTCCGACTGTTTATGGTACACATTAACTTGATTTATAATAGTACATAGTCCTTACAGCTTCCCTGCAAAGCATTAATAATCCAAGAATTCAGATACCTCCCCGTGATTATGGATGTTAATACACAGTTCATTAACTTCAGTCACAGCACTCCGAAAGCAACCTGAGCACACACTGCTCCTGTTCTCAGCTTGCTTTGTGCTCCTGCTTGGCACTTGGATGAAAGCTACCTTTTTCTTTTTTTTCCCAAGACCTTAATCACATTAAAACAAAGGTAAAGTTAAGAGACTCATCTAGGAAAAATTCCACTGATTAAGCGAATCAGGGTAACACGCCAGCTTTTTCAACTCTGAATACAAAGTTCCTTTCCAAAGGCTTAGGCATTCCCCACATCTGCTTCTGAAACAGATACTCCTTCCTGAAAGAGAACAATTTTAGCGCAGTAAGCAATATAAACCCAGTAACCAATTACACACTTGAAAAAGTTCACACTGAGTTGATTTATTAGGTTTCTCTCAAAATAAATATTTCACTTCCATTTAACAAAACTTAGTATCCGATCTGGAATTCAAGCAGCTTTCAAAAACTCACCAAAATGCAGTACTTTTGGGCTCAAGCATGCTTAAAATCTCTTTAATACTACACAAACCTCACATAAATTTCTCCCATTTTAAAAATTAAAAGGAATCCAAAGCTTACATGTAAACAGGGAAGAAGGTAAATACTTCTCTTTACAGTGATCACAATTTTTAAATTAAAAATTAAGTCCTCAAATTTTTAAGACATTGAAACTTAGTTATTAAAAACACAAGTCTGTCAGGTTTAAGTTTTCTTAATTAATAATGCCCACACCACAACAGCTGAATTTTTGTAATCATGCCCATTAACAGCTGAATTCAAGGCAGCTCTTACCTCCAGAAACCTGCACCAACTTCTAGAGCCTGTCCCTGCCAAGTCCTCCACTGTTTTCCTTCCAGCCTCTGCTCAGTGCAACAGCTCCAGTTGCAAGCTGCAGCCTGAGAGATGCAGACATACCCAGGGAGGTTTTTTATAATCTGGTGGGGCTCCCTACATTGTATAACTGTGCTGTGCCCAATCACCACCCCGCTGCCTTACACAACTGCAGAGATGTGCGAAGACACCACATGGCCAGAAACTGTTACTACACAGCTCTCAGCGTTACGAAAAGTAAGTTCTGAGGAACAGCCGAGTATGTACACAGCAGCCCGAACCTGGAGTCTCAAGTGTTTTTACATAAGCTGCTGCTTCACCGAGTGAAAACCCAACCCAAGCTCTCAATATTCCACTTGGAGAAGTATTTACATGCCTGACTCCAACAGCTGGTATCAGGATTGGGATTTTCTCCACCACGCTAGCATTTCCGTAAGCCTCTCTTGTGCAACTTGCACAGAAATATTTTTATTAGCAATTAGCCAGTTTTCGGGAGGGCCCAGATCTCAAAGCTCTGTTCCATAGGACAGGGTTTAGCAGTCCACAACCTCCCCAAGAACTGAAAACACACAAGATGAACTTGTGCTGGGCTCGTTCACTTTCCAAACGTAAAAAGGATGCTCAGGGCTGCAAAGTGAGATGCAACAGGAGGCAGGACTAAAACTGAGAGACCCGAAACAACAATAAAATAAACGCTTAACCAGCATGCAGCTCTTCTGTGGGAATGAGGTCTTCTCTCCCTGACCCACCTCTCTTTCTGCAAGAGGATAGCACTGTTTTCAGGCTGCCCTTGCACTTCCCATCCCTTTACAACTCATCACAGGCCCTGCCTCAAATTGTGGCTTGTCATCAAGTCTGTACCCCATCCCCTCACCCAGCAAGGGAAGTAATTACTTCTCCAAATCAAACAATGCCCACACTATTAATGAGGCACCATCTGAGAGCTCAAAGAGGCCCCGGAAAGCAGCACCCAGCTCCCAGCTGCTGCCTGCTTCCCCAGCGCTCCAGGCGAGAATGATGAGCTCAACTTTACCTGAAACGCACCTTTTGAACCCAAATTTGTGGTGGCAAAGGACAGGCTGTTGGCGCCATCTAGCTCCCTCTGCTCGGAGAGGAAAGTCAGCCCTAAACAAGCGTCCAAATTTTCCACTGCTAAAGTTTCCTTAATTGTCAGGACCTGAAAGGTGCGGAGTGTTGGCAGAACAAAATCGTGTGCTTGTTCTTGCATCAAAGAACCAACTCATGAATAGGGTGAGTTTAATTGAACGCTGACATTTATGATGTGCAGGGTTCTTTATTCATCCTTTCCTGGTAATGCGTGGAAGAAAGCCAATTATCTCCACCAATTATTTTATGCAATGTTTGTGTACAGAAAACTGCTCTCCATTCCAGCATTTAATCTCCACTGCAGAGATGTTGAAGTTTCCTTCTCTACTTCCCCTTTACCAATTATTCCTCTTCCCTTTGCTCTTCATTTCTGAATTCCAAATGTTTTCACAAAACATCTGCTAATTTCTATAAGGAGAAAACTTAAGAGTCCTTAATAAAAGCATCACCATATCTTAAGTTTTAACACCATAAAATATCAACTGCTGTAGCACAATCTGCCTACAAGATTACTCATCTATACTACTTTTGAGGAATAATGATGCAAATAATTTTATATTCAAGGCATTTGATGTTCTCACAGGGAGCTTCAGGATGAAGTGACTTCTGGCAAGAAAAAAAATGGCAAGGTTCTGGGAAAAAAAAAAAAAAGCCACTTGTGTTTTCACTCCAATGTCCTGAATTTACTTTAAAAAAAAATAAAAATAAAAAAAAATTTCCATTAAACAACATCAGGGACTCCAATGCTGCTCTCTCTATCCTAGTTCAAAGTATAATTGAGTTCAATGCAAATAACATGGTTTCAGTATCCAATTAAATGAGACTTGTGTATCTACCTTACAATTAAAGCTAATTGCTCCAAAGTTCATCACTGAGAAATGGAGAATTTCAAAACTCAAAAGATTTATTTCTGATTACTTAGTATTTACGCTCAATAATTTAGTTCAAATAAAACACCTTCTAACCTGGATACCTCTACTGAAAAACCCAGCTTCCATGATGGACAGATCTAATCATGGCTGTTTGGTTAAAATTCCTTGCAGTGAATAGATATTTAATCACTGTCAGACTTGTGACGAATGTTAATTCAAGATGTAACTCTTGCAACTGCTCTTTCAATACAGCAGAACATTTTACAATGCATCTGCAAAGTCCATAATACTGTAAAGACAGGTGGGAATAAACAGATGAGAAGCTCTATGGATTTTCTGCACTTTATTGATGGAAAGGAAATCACAGGAGACAATTTATGTCCTTCATTCAGTGCAAGAAGCATTGTCATGATGATCCTCCATAGCTAGGCATCATTTTTATGACCTGCTTAATATCCAAAATTCAAACTGATGGGAGCATTTCTCTTGCTTGAGAATGCTACTCCTAGGAGGAGTTCACTTCTGATTATTATGAGAAAATCCAACTTTTTTTGCTTTCTGCCTATACATACAGTGTTCAGTTTGAGGATGAAACAAATACTTCAGAGTGCCCTTGTCAAATCAGAAATTTTGCTGCTAGACAGACATTGGAAACTGATAATTTACAGGCAACCTTCTGAGTTTGAGTGTTTATTCTGAGGCCATTCACCGTAGTTTTGCAGCGCTGAAGAGTCAGGACAAAATTCTTCTTTGAAGTTGCTGATTTTCAGGGCAAGGAAACCCATGTCTTGTGTACAGGGATGGCACACAGTGGTTCTCTCACACGATCCAAACAATTATAATATGACTCAGTGACTGCAAACACCTGGCAACCAAATCCTTCCTTTGAGCTTTCATATATTGCCAGGTAGTAACAACAAAAACACACAACAAAAAGGCAAGTCTGATGCAATCAGTGAAAAAACTGAAGAAGAGCTCATCTGTTCCATAGCTTACCTTAAAAAAATAAACATAAAAAGCCTGTTCCAGCATAGCAGATGCCTCACAAATATTAAACTGTGGCAAGGCACCCTTCTCAGAGCAATGCTGTTGGAAAAAACACAAATCTTTGCAAGAACATCTTGTTTCTTCAGGAAGGTAAGGTGTAAGACTCATTTATGATGGACAAATAAGTCTTCTGACTCCATTTTGGTAGCAATCTCCTAATTTAAGTATTCTTCCTACCAAAGTCATAACAAATATGTAATCTCCTATATCAGTGAAAAGATTGCATTTATACAGCAGGCTCCCATGAACATCTTTCAGAATACACTTAACATAATACAGCAAACACAAGAAAATAGTATCACATATTAGCAGAATAACTTGGAACAGCAGAAAGACTTAAGCCATTAGGCTTTATCTTATGAAGACATCTATAAATCCACTGAATTATAAATTCCCTGAAAAAGCACTTACCAGAAGATATTCTTTAATAGGAAAACATCTACTCTGTTCTTCTCTAATGATGTATCAAATATACAGGAAGAATTACTGAGACTGCTTGGAAAGTTTACCATTTAATTCAAGGAGTAATCAATGCACAGTCCTGGGCACTAATTATCCATAACCCCAGCCCCACCAGAACAGAGACAGAGAGGCTGTCCACATGAAGTGAATTCCACTTTTCCAGTTAGAGAATGCATGCTTTCTGCCCAGCTTCTGTTCTTCTCAAAACCTGAATTCTTAAAACTTCTCCTGCATCTGTGTTTTTAAATGCTTGTGAGAAGTATCTCAGGTCTGAGATGTGTATCAAAGCAGATCGAGGGTTCTTCTATGTAAAGAATTAATTATAAGAGGAAAGTGCCTTTAAGAACACCTATGGCTGATTTCTGGGCAAGAAATAAGAAAACATTTTCAAGAAAAAACAATAGTGAAGCCAAAGCCATACACTCCCCAGACACAGATCAAAGTGCTTCAAAAATTAAAGAGGAGTAATGTGCTTTTTGTGACCTGCTATTGTAGTCACCATGTCCATAAAGTGAGTCAGATGCCTACATCTCTCCTCGACCTCCAGGTACATTTGTAATGAAAAGCAAAAGCTCAAATAATTTTTCAACTACAAACTGGCAAAAGTAAAACCTGTTTACTGGTCAACACAGCAGCATACAAGCCTTAAAGCATCATTACCCTCCTGTATCCCCAGATGCCCAGGGAAATGCTGTCAACCTCATCAAACCCTCAGAAGGCAACAGCAGCTCATAACCTACACCTCAAAAGCTACAAAAACTCTATAGTTAGGACTCCACATCTACAACTCCCATCTCCTCATTCCTCAAACATCACACCACAGAAGCACTCACGAGTTCCAGCCATGAGCAAAACCCCATGATCAGCCCAACAGCTCTGACCTATTCACTGCTGCAGACCACAAAACAGAGGAGATTTGCAAATTTATATACCAAGTCTAGACTTGAAACGTTTGCTGGTGTTATCTGCTAAAGAAGAAATTGTGTAAATTTTTGGTATTACTTTGCTGTTACCATGTGGT
Source organism: Heliangelus exortis (assembly GCF_036169615.1). Taxonomy (NCBI): domain Eukaryota; kingdom Metazoa; phylum Chordata; class Aves; order Apodiformes; family Trochilidae; genus Heliangelus; species Heliangelus exortis. The sequence continues at coordinate 4,361,375 of NC_092451.1, read as the reverse complement.
TAGAACACTTCTGTTTTAGCTTTTCTCTCACTTATTTTTGTGACTGCAAACAGTTTTAGAAATGTGGGATAAATCTCTGTGCAGAAAAATCGAGCTGTGCAAAGAACATGGAAAGTTCCATCCTTTAGCTGAAGCTGCTGTTATTTTCATTTCCTAAAGGCAAAACATGTTTATCCAAAACACATTCATACAGCTTTGCATTCAACGTGCCATTTGCTCAGATGCCTGAAAATCCACCTGCATTAAGTGCCAAGTGGCAAGGTTGAAAACTCAAGGTGCAAGACTAAATATTTTCAAATGGGGGTAGAAAAAGAGCAGATAGCTGTACTCTGCTCAGTTATCCTGCTGCCTCCTTCTCGGCTCAGTTAGCAAATGGCAAATGCAGCTTCACAGCACTTCCCAACTGCTCCTCCTCCCACTGATCCCAGCCTCCTTCATCTGAAATGAGGGGAAAAAAAAACCCAACCCTTTTAATCTTCAAAGCATGGCCACAAGTCAATCTCAAACTTAGCACAGTTTTTAATTTTCTTTTTAATTACCCAGTTGGGAGAGCTATGCCCTCCTTGCTCAGTGACCTTTCACTCCTTCAAGATTATTTCAAGCGATCTTTCCTGGGAATAACCAGCAAATTTATACCACTTGCAGAGGAAATGTTTAAAGGCTTCCAAGCACTGAGGGGGAGAGGTGGCAGGATTCTCTGTGTGCTTTTGTGCCGGCAGCCTTCACCAGGTTACACTGCACCCTCAGCTCTGCAGGGCAAGTATCTGCTGGCTTCAGGCTGCTGCCTTACTGTGAGCACAACCCCAACCCATCTGCTCAAATACCTTTCCAGAAAAAAAGTTGTCACCCTGCTGGCTTTGAGGCTCCCTGACTCCTCACATGGAGCCAACCCCCAAAACAGTGAAAGAATTTCCTTCTGCAGTAATCAGCCAAGGGCAGGGCACAAACAGATCGGCTGCTGTTGCCATAGAGCAATAATAGATGTTGTTATTAATTATACCAGCACTAATAGGTGCTATTATTATTACTTATAACTTGACCGCGTCCTTACGTCATGAGTTTGGGTCACTACTACGCCTAGCTTGGTTTCCCCTACCCACAAAGGAAAATTAAGTCATTATTGCCAGTAATGATTTTTAAGTTAAAGCAGCACTCCTTACTCTGCCCACAAATAACCGACTGGATGCAACCCTGCCTTTGATTCCCACACGTTAAGCCAACCAATTACCAATTCATTTCACAACGAGCCTGGAAGTGTTTAGACAGACAGGCTGGTGTTTAACCAGACCTGCAGGTTAACTTCCCATACTCCTGGTGCAGGCAGGCGTGGGTGGAAGTGTTTACACGCTCAGCAATCACCATCTACTTCTTCATAAATGTGGATTTATTTGTCCATCTCAGTCCAGAAGCCAACACCAGCTCCCTCCTCTGACTCCACGGGACAATTTATGAGCCAGGAGGTAACCAGGACCTGTCAGAATCCAGCTGACATCTAACCTGGCTGTCATGTAACATGTCACCCTGCAGAGATGTAAAATGTAATTTAGTCCAATAGCTTTGAAGATTTTTCTCCATCCGTAAGTGGTTAATTAAGAAGGCATTAAATATAGATGAATGCATTAAATATCCCTACAAGCAACAAAACTGCTTAAAGGAGGCTAAGTGAATTCTTCAACTGACGTGACTGAAATGGAACACTCCTCTTAATACCAAATTGATTGCTCAGGAAAAGCACCAAAAAAAGTCTAATATTTTGACAGAGTTCACGTAACGTATAACAATATTTATACCAATTCTACACTTCCATTGAAGGAAAGCTTTTTCTTTCAGCTAGACATGCCTTTTACAAAGAAGTATTCTGGCAACATTTAGTGAATATTTTTTGTGATTTTTGCCAGTAAACCAGTCTTTTTCAGCCAATATACTGTGGTTTCAATACCTTCCTGGTTCTTTGGTCTGTGGGGCTCTTCTGCAGATGCCTGCATAAGACTGCTTTAAATAAAAATAAATCATTGCAATTATTCTTCCCTAATTGGCATCACTTAAAAAGCAAGATTTATTTGCTGCTACTCTTTGGAGTAGTATCATTTAGGTGTACATTTTGTCCTCAGCCAATATTTTCCATCTGAATAATTAAGAGGAGAAAAGACCAATAGAGGTAGAGTCTCCTTTGAAGGTACTTGCACGCTGTGCTGTCTCCATAATAAATCCATTACCTGCCATTCAACACAACATTATCTGTCACAACAGCCTCCAGAACAAAAACAGTAATTAGACTGGGATCCTAGCACACTCAGCACACTGTTCTGGGGTCCACGATTCAGGAGGTTTTGAAAGCAAGGAACAGTGCACCTGAAAGAGATTAAAATTGGGCTACTACTTATCATAAAATCTTCACCAAGACCAAACAGCGAAGGCAAGCTCAGACAATACTTTGGGGTTTAGGCTCTTTTTGACTCAGAAACTTAATAGAAGGCTTAACTTGACAGCTCTGCTTGTTTCAATTGTGCCTTATTAGGCATCCTCATGAAAAGCATGAAATGTGTTTGATCCCTTCCAAAGAGGAGGAAGACTCATTAGCAATGGATGTTTACACATACCCAGGGCTCAAGATTACTGAAGTCCTTCCCCTCCTGCAGAAGGGGCTTTTCAGGTCTGTGTTTTTATTAGAAGGACCACATATGGGCTCCTGAAAAGCTCAGGCTTCCATCCTTTACTTTTTTTGGTATTTGCAAACAAGACAGAGGGAAGATGAAAACATCAGCTCCTGTGAAGGGCAGACTCAGTTTACAGACCTCAGTACCTCAGCCAGAGACATTCAAGTGACAGGACCAATCAACTCTGAAAATTATTATTTATACCAAGCCAGATGCTGGGTTTTATGTTCTGAAACAAATACAGCACAAATTGAGCTGTTCCCATTCAATTTTCAGTTTCTGGCTAGAGCAAATACATAGATACACTACCTTACTACAACAGGAACATAACACTTGGGTATTAAAACAAACAAAAAGAGCACCCCCTTCTCCATGTAAATTTTTTGTTTCAGTTTTAAAAGTATCTACCAGGAAGTTGAAATAAACCACAGGTAACAAACGAATGCTTGGCAGCCTGAGTAATCTAGAAAACAGCCCTGTAAAACTGTATTGATAACTAATATGTTCAGCATAATGTCTAAAAACTCCACACGCAAAAACAAATGGTACCCATGCAAATACATACTGACAGTATCAGAAAAAAAATGGTGGTTGTTATTGTTCCCAAATGTGAAAGACCACAGAATACTGTTTACTGTAAAATGCAATAAAAGGTACATATTATTGCAATAATTCTAATTACATCTCCCATTTTAATTACATCTTGCAGTCTGAGCTGAAAGAATAGAGACCTGGAGTTCCAACATCTTTCTTGTCAGAGGGAATCCAAATTATTCCTTTGGTTTGACCTTTACACAATCAAATGCTCATCAGGAAACTGTACTCTTTCAGCTTTTATCAGAAACTCCAATCATTAATCTATGGCCAAGCAAATGCTTCTTGCATCAGGAACATCTAGCTCAACTTTCAGAAACAATTATTTTGTACAAAGAAGGAAAAAGGAAAATAAAACCTGCCACATCTTGTCAATTAGCTGGTGTCTGTAAAAACAAGGATGCGTTTTCTTTGCTCAGGTATGACAAGGGTCTGAGTGCAGGATTCTCCAGTGCAAGAAATAAAAGGAGCAAAAATTGTAGAATTTGCAAATATATTTTTCTGCCACTGGGATTCAAACCTTACCACAGCACAGCCCATTAAGTGCTTTTAGCTCTGGGACACTTTCATTCAGCCCACAAAATAAGAAAGAGGTTGCTAACTTTACAGTGCAGCATTTTATTTCCACTCCAAGCTTCTAAATAAAAACTGAAAGTGGTGACATGGAGTCACATGCCTGTTTTTATGATACTCTGTATGACCTTGAATACTTCTAAGAACATTTAGACATTTTTTTTTCTTTAAAAGCCCAACAAAACAGAAACATTGAGGTATACAGGAGACCATACAGGGAAGTGATCAAGGTAACAAAGCCAGGAGAATAAATAAATCCTTAGATCATTACTGCTGTGCTTGATCAATGGAGATGAGCTTAAAGGCAGACTGAAGCAAAGATTTCCAGCATTTCCTTCCCATAGCTACCACCAGGTCAACAAGGACACCCAGAGCACTGGAAAAGTCTGGGATAAATTCAGGGACACACATTTAGTGTCTCAACACATAAACACAGCTCCCAGCAGGCTTAGCAGACCAAGTGTTTAAGGGACCTTCCCATTAAAGCTTCCCAAGTGCACTTTCTTCTCCTCACTTTTACAATCTTACAAGCCTCCTAAACAGCCACCATCCCACTAAAATCGCCCTTACTGCCCCAGGCTGCCATTTCACGGCCATGAAAAACAGAAGTAAATCCAATTAAAATGTGTTGTTGCATTTAGAGCCCCAACTCACTCAAAGCATCCACACACAAAGTTAATGCCCAGGAATGCAAAATGCCTGTCGCCCCCCTCAAGTCACTTTTTTACTTACTTACTCACCATGCCAGTGCTGCTGTCTGCCATGCATTCCCAAAATGCTTCAGCCAGCTGTCAGAATGACACAAGCACTGCTATAGTTTGATTTAAAAATTAATTCAGAAAACTCTTCCACCCCATTTGTATTAGCTTGCATCCTTTGAGCCATTTTAATCTAAAACAAAAATTAAATTTAAAAAATAACAAATAACAGTCCCTATTACCACAAAGGAGATGACAAGCAAATATTGGTTAAATCCAAATGTGTTCAGTCATTGCTTTTATACCACACAGAGCCTAAAAGTTCAGAAATACAGGCACCTGTGCTGCTGCTTCCAGCTCCTCAAACACAACTACAACTGAACTAATCTGGTCCCATTTGCTCCTAAAGATACAACTCTCAGACAGAGTTTGTCTTCTCTGGCAATTTGCTGATGCAATTAGAAGACCAAAACATCATTCATTCTGAGAAAGATTTATTAGTCACCATAATACAGGAGCTAAAACCCAGCTATACCAACAGCCCTACAGTGCACATGACACATTCTTACCAATAAACAACAATTTTATGATATGCTGAGTGACGGAGCCTTTTGGGATAAGAAGAAAATACTCTGGCTGAGATATGTGGTGAGAAAAAAACTCTGGAAAATCCCTTTCACCAGACAGGATATGGTTTATTCCCTCCTGAAGCAGGTTTTGTTGGTTTTTTTTAAATTAAAATAGTAATAATAAAGGGCAGACACTTGGATGGTGAGTGCATTTCCATCCTGCCCTCTGTAACCAGCACTTCCATCTCCTGGCCCAAGAACTGAGGCTCAAGGAGATTTAGATCACTGAATTTCTAATTATAAACCCGTTAAGGACGAGTTTTACAACTACCTCAAGCTAAGCCACTCCTCTGCAAATAAGAAAACGGGGTTGCCAGAGAAGAACAAAGAGCAATTCAATATTTTCCTGCAACACAAATGTGTGCTTTGGGACTCCCTTACAACACCCTGGCTGGGACCCCCGGGGTCGATTCATCCTTCCCAAAACCATCCCCGAGTTTTCAACCCCCAGTGGGCCCTGGGCAGAGCCAAGGAAGGAGTCACAGCTCTCTGCAGCCCCAAGGAGAATGATGATTCACTGTTTACCAGACTGACAACACTCAGGACCTAAAAAATAAGTTCAAACGGCTTAGAGAGCACCGGATTAGAAAACCATCCCCTTGTTCCTGATGCCATACACATGTTTATTGCTATGTTTGGCAACAGAAATTGGCCAAGATTAATGGTGAGCGAAAGGAATAAAACTAGAGCTGGAGACTTCTTAAGTAGGAGACTAGTTCTCCCTCCTACATATTTTCCCCACCAAGTGCCAGTGATGTTTCAACACTTTAATTCCCTTTCCCAAGGAGGTAGTTCTGCTCCTTTCGTGGCCAAATTACCATGGCAAGAAATCCACATTTAGATCCATCTCTAACAGAAGCACATTCAGGCAGCAGACATTCCCTTCCTATAACATGAAAATGGAAAAATATCACCATTTCTTTTTTTGCCTTCAAATACATATTGTCATAAGATGGCTTGTAACAACAAAAACTATTTAGCCATAAAGAAAATAATCTCCCCAGAACTGCTACAAGTATTATGCACAGTACCATGAAGTTAGTACAATGTCGTAATGCACTTCACCCGTGGGAACAGCTAAAGAACATGGCAAATAGTTTTCATTTTACATGACTTATCTTATTGCTGCCTTACAACCTCACCATGATGCACCTCCCTTTGCTCACCCTGACTGTCAATATTTCCTTCCTGCAGCTTTCAAGTAAAATAAAACACACACTAACTACTGTCAGACAATCTCATGACCAATAGGGCTTCATAAATAAGAACACTTGATACAAATGAATTTTTCCAGCAATATATAAACCATCACCTTCCATGGAAGAAAAATCATTCTGCAATCTGCACCTTCTTTTATAAGGATAAATGCATGAACTGTTTCAAAGTAAAATACTGAAGAAACAGCCCCATGGCATCTTTCTGGGCTTGAGTTTTCGTACTGCTTTTCTGATGTGGTTCACACAGACACTGACAGGAACAGCTACAGAACAAGATCTTCCAAAAAGCACCTTCCATGGGCCACTGGTTTGTAATCTGCTGTGAACTGGAAGAGCTCCCAAGGGCAGCAGTTGGGTGATTAGAGCATTTAACAGCCACTTCTGGAGGAATCCATACCGAGATGGGTGAAGTGTCACCCATTTAGTTTTAAAAAGTTTCCATCCACCCTCAGCAGCATAACAAAGCCACTTCACAGCAGAATCAGAAGGGTCATTATAATGAAGAAGTTAACAGATTTGGCTGCTATCAGGAAGGGGGGAAAAAAAAGCCAAACATACAGACTGAAGCAAAGAAAGCTCAACTTGGTTTAATTTAAATGTAAAAGCCTTTTAAATAGTAACTGCCTACAAAGGCAGAATGCAGGGAAAATACAGTTATCAAGTTTTCTGTTAGGAAAAAAAATAATCCTCAAACATTGCCATTATCATAAGCTCCCCCTTAAGAAAGTAATCTCCAACCGAACAATGTGGGCAAAGACCTGTATTTCTCCACTAAACTCCAACTCCCTTCCAGCATCACCCACACAAGACAGAAATCCTCAGATTAGCAGTCTGGAAAAAAAAAGCCACACACAGACATCCCCCAGTACTGCCTTAGGGCTGGACACACAGGTCTACCCCATGGCTACTTCCATGGTAGGGAGCAGGTAAAAAATCTCCAAAGAAAACTGGTTTCAACAGAAAAGCAAGGCTTTTGTGGGCTAACCCAAAAAAAGATCCCTGACCTCACCTCTGAGGCAGTGATGGATGGGTGCTGTCACCAGAGGAAACATTCGGTTTTCCTTCAGATTTGTTTCTGTATTAAAGATGCATAAGGAGCAAGAGACTCATACTCAGAGAGCCTTCTTGCCATCCAGCTCCTCACAACTGGTTGCTTGAGAAAACAGCTCACCAAAGCTCAGCCTATGTAAAAGCAGGTCTTACAGACATGTGACAAATTGGGATGGATTTCATCCCAAATGAACATGGCCTGTCAAGGAACAGCGGGAGCAAAGTCCCTGCCTCCTTCCCCTGTCCCCAGGACTCTTACAAGACAATTTCAGATCCTATATGCATCTCTACTAAAGCCAAAGACTTGTTTAAATCCATGATAAAAATCTAGAGGCTTGTTTAGCCTCATTGTTAGCCCAAAGTTTCCTTTATTCCAGTGCATCTCCATGTTAATACTGCTCTCACTTTAAGCTATCTGGATTGTGACTCAAAAGCCAAGAGCAGGGTTGTGAGAGCTCATCAACTGCTAATCCATTGCTTTACCGATCTCAAGGATTATTTTCCAGTTTACTAACCTGAGCTACTTGTTGCAATAATCCTTTCTCTAGAGTGAAATCACTGGGCAGATCAAGGTGTGCAGCGTTAAGTCCAGCTCTGGCAGTGGGCAGCACAGCAGGAATCACTCCACTATTTCTATGGCTTCTCCACTAGGTTTTACCCCCTGCATCAAACTCCAGCTGACAATAAAACCACTACCTTTTTTCACTTTTACGTTTTTGCCTCTAAGCTTCTTTAAGCTTAAACTGGGCAATTTAAAGCTTGCTCAAATATGACAACACTGCGCTGCAGTGAGGTTACACAGACATATCAAGCTCCCGGAGAAAATGGAGTATTTGGGAATTTTTTATTTCAGATAGTCCAGTTCAACAGCAACAAGGAGCCCAGCATTACCTGGCACTGAATTCCTATGAAGACAGTCAGCTCCAAGGAGTAAATTTTAAGATGGATAAAATTAACAGGTGATGTCTTTGCCTTGTCTTAAGTATATCTGGGGCTTTCCTCTTCCTGCCAGAATCTTCTGCTGGTTCTGCTGCCTGCAGCTCCCTGGGCTCAGCCCCTGCCTCTGCTTACCTGGCCAGGTTAAGGGACATGGGGACCCCAAATTGTGACAAGCATTTGTCTTCCCAGCCTGCAGAATGACAGTGACAGCTCCAAAATGAAAGGACAGGCATGAAACTGCACAAGCCCCTGCCTGCGTTCCCACCTTTTTTATGAAAAAAAGGCAAAAAACCACTGACAACAAAACTGCACGATAAAGGTGGTTGGGCGTTACCTGCTAAGGAAAGAAACCTTAATCGAAAAGCTTTCAACAAGCTTTGTCCGGGTATTTTTCTCTGCTACTTACATCACATATTTCTACCCAAAAATACACCTTAAAACAAAAGAAAACCACACATGATACCGAACGGAGCTCGCAGACCGAAAGCTTTAAACAGAAATATTTACCGCCCCGATTTGATTAAAAAAAAAAAAATGCCGACCAAAAAAGCAAACAAATGAATTAAAAAAAAAAAAAAAAAAAAAAAAAAAAAGCAAACCACCCTCAAAGCGTATCACGAGAACAGGATCAGACAAGAAAGCGAGGCCACCCCTTCAGGACCAGGGGAGAATTAACCTGCATTTCTCCATCCCATTTACAAGCTTACGACTCCGCCACCCATTTTGTTTCAGAATAAAGGGGGGGGAAAAAAAAAAAGTAAAAGAAAAAAAAAATAAAAAAAAATATTATCTCAACTGAACAGACGAAATAACCACCCAGAGAACAGGGATAAATCCCCTCCGGTACCTCTGCCTCGCAGGGCAGGTGATGCCGTCGCAGGTGCCCTCCTCGGGCATCCCGCGTCCGCCCAGGCCGTGCCCCGGCTGGGAGCCCCGTCCCCTCCGCCTAGCATGGGCTGGAGGCGATGCCGAGCCAGGAAACGCCAGCACGGGAAACACAGAATCAGAATGAAAATATATATAGACGAGAGGTAAGGAGGGCGCAGGGGGGGCTGAAACCGCGCGGCCAAGGTGAACCGCGAACGGGCAACATGGTGGAGGCTGCCGGGGAGCCCCGACCCACCTTCCCGGGAGGAGGAATGGGCGAGCCGCGGGGTGTCTGAGGATGGAGGGCAGCTCTCAGGCGGTGGCGGGGGGCCGAGATGGAGGTGACAGGAGGCGGGAGGCGAGAGCCATGACCGCGGCAGGATGAGGGGAGAGGACGGCGAGGGAGGCGCCGGCGAGGCTTCGCCCTCAAGGCGGGCGGGCGAGCGGCGCCTCGCCCGCGGGAGGGAGAAGGACGGGCTCACCTGCCATAGCGGGCTGGAGGCTGCAATGGCGCTGGGGGCTGCGGCTCCGCTCCGTTCGGGCTGCAGCGGCGAGTGTGGCGCGGCCGGGGCCGGCCCGGCAGGCAGAGCACGGGGCGGGCCGGACCCCGCTCCGCCCCCGACAAAATGGCGGCCGCAGCCCTCCGGCCGCCCTTTTTCCCTCAGGGCCCTGCAGCCATGGGCGCCTGGGGCGGTCGGTGGCTCAAGTTCCGGCTCGGGGGAAGAGGACGGCTCCGGGTCCTGCGGCGGGGCTCGATTCCCCTGGAGCACTTCGTCTTGGGCAGGGTCTCTCCCCAGCCCCTAATAAAACGGTACTCACCTGGTGTTACCCCAGTCCCTAATAAAATGGTTCTCACCTGGTGTTACCACAGGCTGACTGCCCTCAGCCCTGGCCCTTTCTGGGGATTTTTTAAAGGAAAAATCCGGCTTTTATAATAGGAGAGCAAGCCGGCGTTGGGGGCGGCCTGGGGGGGAGAGGAAGGCTAAGGAAGTTGAACCCTCAAAAAGATGGCACCTCCACCACACCCCATCCCTCTTCCTAAAGTCTCACCCATTTGCAGAGTTTTCTGGCTGCGAAGATGAGGCAAATCTGACAGGAGTCCCCTCCAGCACACGGGGTTGGGTCTTCTCAGCCACACAGCAGACATCTGCTGCTCCAATACTCCGAAGATGGACACTGCCTCTCTCCCGTCCCTCCTGGCAAAGCCTGAAATCCCCAATGGCTTTTGGTAAACTCACCTCAGTTTCTCTGCTGCCCTTTCCTGTAGGTGCAGTTCCTGGATGTGCCAAGAACCAGTGGGCTCCTAAACCCTTAACGGGCTCCTGAAACCCTTAACAGGCTCCTGAAATCCTTTCCAGGCTCCTGAAATCCTTTATGGGCTCCTGAAACCCTTTGCTGCTCAGTGCTTCTCTGGGACGCTGTGGCCAAACTCCTCCAGCTACCCTGGGTAATTTCTACCTTTTCTCCCTCGATGAAGCCCCAAACATCACCCTGCTGACTTATCCTTGAGATAATATTGATGGGTGCTGAGCTTCGTTATTTGACGAAGGTACCCCACAGGTCAATAGGAAAACCTCTGCTCCCCGGACCAGTGACACTGGTTGTAACCCATTGCATCATTTTACCCAGACTTGCAATTCTTTGTTATCTTTCAGGTCTTTGCCTTCATAGTTGCTATTTGTGCAGAGTTTGGCTACTGGGAGTGTTTACCAAGTATTTGTTCACCAGCTGTCCAGCCCCTTCCATCCTGCTGCCCCAATAAAGAGGGTTTCATAAGATCCCATTAAAACCCAGAAGCTTATTTTAAGTCTACAGACCCTACAAGGCCCCTGGAGCATTTGCGCTTCTTATCCTCATGCATAATTTTTTCCACATTCACTGCAATACTCTCCTTGTTAAGCTTTTAAAAGGCTTTCTAATGAACCATATGGAGAACTCTATAGGACACGGGTAAGTCACAGCACACCTCTTGGGTTGCTCTAGATTATGAATATTGATCCCTTAGCATTATTCAATACCTGGCTTTATCCCAAACATATTCAGTGAGTTAGAGCAGCTTTTAAATATTAATATCCTTTGTAAGGGTAGAGGTACGTGGAGCCACGATGTAAGGGACATTTTATAATGCAAGATTGATTGAGACTGCACCAATTTTGCTGTTAACACAAGTTTGTATGGGAAGATGGATCATATGTATTCAGTGATGCAGTGTCCCTGTGAGGACTTTCTGTGTTCAGAAATCATTGGAAGACACAGCTCTCTCCTTCCCTCTCTCTCTCTCTATATATATATATATATTTAATTTTTTTTCAGTGTTATAATTTCCTAACCTGCCATTCCTCAGTGAAGATGGCAGAGTGAAAAACAGGTCACACGCCAAGGGACATGCAAGTGTGAAGTTCAGATGTGTGAATCAGTCACATTGAAATGTAACAGATAAAGAGACCTTGGGGTCATGATAATCCCAAGGACAGCCAGGGCAAAGATGGTAAATGTGGATTTAGCACTTCCAGAATTGAATCTGACATAGCTAGGCCCCCCTGGAGTCCTGGGCTCAAAACCAGGAAGACATTTTTCAAGCCTCTATTTTTCTTAAGTATATAAACTACCTTGCAGGTGGCCTTCCGTGCAATAAAGTTTCAGAAATTACCCCAGAATTTCACTCATTTAAGGAGCCAGAGACCTTTTATGCTGTCACACTGGCTTGCTAAATAGGTAAAAAAAAATTTACTGGGAATATTACCATTTTTTATTTCTGCTAATAAAATCTAGTGAAGAACCATGAGGTATTTATGGAAATATTTGGTCACTTTCTGCCTGAATGACTACCAGCAGCACAAAAAAAGTTGGAAGAATCATAGACACAGGATGTGCACATGCACATCCTTTATAACAAGGCTATGAAGATAAACTAGATGTCATTAAACATTTATCGTGCAGACTTCTGAGATGCTAAAGATGACACTTTCCCTTTGTTGTGTTCTTCTCTTTGCTAAATCTAATCTTGGAGATTATCTGAGCACCTCAAAGGTCACTCAGAGATTTACCTGAACAGGTGAGGTGTTGCTGTGTCTGGACAATTAGTCAAAATGGAAGGCTTATGCCAGTCTTCCTAATTCAAACAGTGTAAAATATTTACCCATCAAAAAAATACAGCTTGAATTCCTCCTGTCATTGCCCTAACTGGCCTAAATTCCTACAACACTGACTTTTCATCTAGGAGTCCCCATTCCTCCCTCTGTTCTTTATACCAAGCAGTCATTATGGTTCCTTTAATAATGCAGTATAAATATTATAATATTACTGCAATCACAGTTGTAATGATTAAAGAGATCATAAACAAATAGTGCTTTGTGAGATCTGACAGCCTAAATCACTGCAACATCTCACAACAGGGTGGAAGCAGGGACTTGATTTTCTTGTGTAAAAGTCTCCATAAGAAAAGATTATTTTGGGACAGTGGAGCCAGGGCTGCCTGTGCTCCTTCTCTGCAGCTAGAGGATGCAAAATTATTGCAATAGTCTGAGCTAAGCTTTTATAAGAACATTTGCCAAGCATGCCAGCTTGCTGTTTGTTTCTTCATGGCTCTGTGCAAATCAAGTGGTAAGGACAGGACTACAGAGGGTCAGGGCTTTCCTGAGATGCAGCATGTACATTACTGGCATAAATTTAAAAGCTGAAACCTTTCTGGCTGCCAACTCTACTGTTAACTCAAAATTTCCACTTAAAACCAAAGTGTTGCCTCCACTGGAACATGAAGCATTGACCTGAGTACAGGAGCTCCAAAAGACCATATCAAAACTTCACATGAAGTTATACCCAGGGATTATTGTTTTGGAAGTGGGATCCATCACTCATTTCCAGTTTCCTATCTTGTTTTCTTAGTGTGTTTTGGTTTTGTTTTTCTTAACAACATAAAACAAGGAAACCTCACATCAAATTAACAATATTTTATGTGAATCCCATAGGTGGAGTCCAGGAATTAACAACCCAGCACAGGTGTATATGGATAACCAGAACACCTTCTACTGGATCACACAAAAGAAAAATGAAACCACTGATATTTCAGCAGCTGCCTAGGAGGTGGAAGAAAACTCCCCAAAGAAAAGGCAAAAAAGGTTAGCAACTCACCAACAGTGATATTTTTGCTTCTTACTCTGGAATATGGAACAGTTACTGTAAGGAGAAGAGAACACTGAACTGGACAGATCCTGGCTGGTTTTTTAACATAAAGCTCCTCTTAGGGAAAGAAAGAAAAAAAAAAAAAAAAAAAAAAAAAAAAAAAAAAAGCTGTCTACCACCACCTAGTGGAAAACACCACTGCAGGTTCCTTGACCTACATAAATTTATAATTTATCTCGGGGACAGTCGGGACTTGATTGCTGTTTCCTCCCCCATCTTATACAGAAATACAGTTAACTATATATATTTCTTTCTAAGAACTATTTCTAAAACTGAACCTCAGATTTCCTGGTCTGCCACCTAAGTCCTAGTTTTGTCATCTACAAAATTGAGGTAGTGAGATCCAGGAAGAATTGTATGAGGTTTAATTAGTGCAAAGTGTTTCTAATAGCAAATAAGGCTTTTAGTCCAAGGATCTCAGACTACTTTGGTCCAAGTACTCAATTTACTGAGGCTTCAGTCAGCAATCCAATAGGCAGATGTACTGCTGTGCTTGCTGTATGGAAGGATAAACAGCAAGGGTTGCAAAGTTGCAGTTGCCTGAATTCACATACTAAATCAATAGATGAGGAGGAGGAAAAAAAAAAATCTGCATAGTTGCAGAACTGTTGTGTTCCTGTTGTTGTATCAAAATGGTTTTTACTTCTGGTAGCTTTTAGAGAGAGAAGACCTTCCTTCAGCTTTGTATATGCAAAGTATTTTATAAATGAAGCCCAACCTCTGTCAGCCTGCACAGTCCCAAAACAGCTTCCTCTGCCCCTGGCTGTAGAGCTGCTCAGCCCCCCGTGGGATTCATCCAAATATTATCAGTCAATGTAGGGAAGAAAGAGTAAGAAAGGAGGCTTACAGTAACACTAACTCAACTGGACAGCTTGTGCTTTGGATGAGAAGCTCATTTTCTTGATGCTGTTGTGTCTGGTACCTCAGGGGCTGTACCAGGGAGATGAGATTTGCTGAGTCAGGAGATTTGGCAGAGGAAGGAGGAGATGGGCTCAGTCACCTCTTGGAGTTCATTCCCAGTGGGATGCACAGCCCCCAAACTAGCCAAGGGAGAGTCCTTTAATCTCTGGAAGAGTGGGAGCAGGAAGGGGCCAGGAAAAGAGCACACATTTATCCTCCTTGGTCTCTTTTTCTGATGGGTTCATCACCAATACTGCTGAATAACTGAAGCCTCCTCTGAGCTGTTGTGGCAGCAGAGAAGGTACTGCAAGAGCCCCTGGCTGGCAGCTCCTGACAGTTTTGCTTTGCTGGTGCACATTCACACTGGCATTTTGCTTGCAGCTACCCATCAGGTTGAAGAAGCCCCGGTCTTTTGCAGAGATGGTCTCCAAGCAGGAGACAAGCTGGATTTTGCCACCTTGCATCAAGTTAATGTGTGTCTGTTACTCAGTGCTGTGGCAGCTTCCTTTGACAGACACGTGCAGGCAGGATCTTATACCCATCAGTCATTATCACTTATTTCCACTTAATCTGCTTTCCAACGTGAGGATATAGTACACAAAACCATTTTAAAGTCCACTAGAGGAATTTTTAGCACAGGTTTTCTTAAGCCACCCCCAGTGGGAGTTCAAAGCAAGGTCCTTTCCTTTGCAAAGCACAGAACCCTCATGGTTACTGACTCCTATCTCAGCAGAGAAGTGATAGCAGAGAGAGAGAATCCCTGGCTTAACCTTTCAGTGCTTGAACCCACCTGCAAGCAATTCTGAAAGAGTATCTACAATCTGTTCAGAGAGGAAGGATGGTCTTGGATGTTGTCATTACTTTAATCCACTCTCTCCCCATGACTCATTTAATTCCTTGCAACAAAAGACACTGATGTCAGGAATGACAGGAAAAAAAAATGTTTGCTACAGAATCATCCTTCTGTGGCAAGGGACAAAATAGATAAGTGTGGTGCTGAGGCATGAGTTAAAGAAAAAAACAGGCAGCTCCACAACAATCCCTCAGCAGAGCTGCTTCTGAAATGGAACTGTCCCAGTCATGCTGGGCAGATGCTGGGAACTGTAATTTACACACAGCAAGAAAAAGAAGACCCTGAGGCAGGAAGGAGATCTGGGCCCAAACCAAAGCTCAACAGTCAAAAATCAAGAGCTGGAAACTGTGGCAGTACTTTTCAGTTCCTTCTTTCCCTGACAGCTGAACTAATGCTTGTCACAGGAGTGCAAAGCAGGCAATTATAGCAAGTGTGGATGCCACAGGGCTGGACAGGCTGACTATTTATAGTTCTCCCCAGCAGAGCTCTCCCACTGCACACAGGTTAAGGTCCATGCCTTGGAGGGCTCACAGTGTAAATAAAAATAGAAAAAGGGAGGATTAGCAGCCCCTCTGACAATGAGAGCCAAGGCTCAGAGGTGAAAGGATAAAAAGGAAATCCACAGCAGAGCCTGGAACAATGAACCCTAACTTCTCCCCCACAGGTTGCCTTTTATTTTGTTAACTCCTGCTCTGCTGAAGTGCCACCTCTTCACTGCTCATCACTAGCACCAAATACAGCATCACTGAGGTGTTCTTGCAAGTTCTGGACAGGTTATTTTTCCTACAGGAGAGCTGGGCTGTGCCCCTGCTCTTAACTCCCTCCTCCCTCCTGAGACCCAAGTCCATGACCCACTGGCAGGGTGGGAAGCATCAGACCAGGAGTGCTGGGGTGCTGACCCTGCTTAAAGGGGATGCTAAAGATCCAGGAGTGGAACAGGATGCCAGCTTCAAGTATTCAGCATTTCAGGCAACTGCAGATGCAAGTCAAAGATAGTCTCCTGTGTTTCATGGAAGGATTAAAATATGAGCTGTTTGTAAGTTGAACTTTAAAGTGTCGTCTTAGCAATTTGCAGTACAGTCAACCCAACAAAGAGAAACCTTTACAAATCCCATTTTTGTATTTGGAGTTGGAGGCCACCCACTGGCCCTATTTTTGGCACACATTTGAACCATGTCACAATCCGGCCTCTGTTCTTGTGCAATAAAAGGCAGAGAGGATTCACTTGACCTGCAGTATCAAATACAGAGAAAATGAGACATTTGTCTGGAAAAGAACCACCCAAAATAGCAGTAAAGATGTCATGCTGTGCCATGAACTGCTAGTGTGGAGAGAAGAAAAATAAGTATGATAGGAGCTGGTAGACTTTTTCTAATAACATATTAATGAAAACTTCTAGAAAATTACATGGTGATGCTAAGGAGTATTTGCAGGACCCGAGATCTTTCCCTTCTCCATTAAATGCACTACACTTGTAAGAGTAAGAAATAACCCTTGCTGAGATGACTTCTCAGCTTTCTTCAAGGATTTTTTCTAAATCCACCTGACATTTCCCTTGCTAAACAGGACTTTTAGCTCAAAAACTGATGCTGCTCTTGCATAACCAAAGCCTCCCCTGGCAGCTGCAGTTTGGTCAATTGGTTTGACCACTTGTGTTAAACATGATGCAATGTAGGACAACAAATTCAAGGGAACATCAGGCTGGAGCACCATGAAAATGCTGCCTCCTATCTGAAAGGGCAGTGGGGGGAAGAGGAATTATTTACCCTGGTAACAGCCCATGGAAAAGCACAAAGACCAAGGGGTAGGATACATTTGGAAACATCTCATGGTCTCTACACTTCTTACAGCCCCTCACTGCAATAATCTAGAGTAGACAATAATTACTATATTCATCTTCTATCTTTCCCTTCCTTCAAGAATCGGGAGAAAGAACCCAGAAAACCTGACTGCATATGAATTAACTTTCCCCTATCACAGCAGCAGGGCTCTTTGTACCACGCATTTCCCACAGACAAGGAAAGAAAGGTTAAAACCTTGCATGACAGGTTAACAGCATAATTTTCAGCAACAGCTTAAATAAATGGTTGCAGGCAACAAAGACTAGAAGGCAGCTAAATCTTTAAAGATGTAAAAGCAGCCACTACTTCAGTCCAAGTAAATATTTCAAAACAAAATTAATTAGTGGTCAGTAGTGGAATTTTTTTTCTCCTTCGTTTTAACAGCCGAGGCTGAAATGGTGATTCCACACAGAAATTATGCTTTCGGTGCCAAAACTGCTATTTCACTGGAGTAAAAAGAGTCCTCTCAAAGAAGATTCATCACAGTTTTGTTCCTCACAGTAACTGCAGCAGAACTGGAAAAGCTCTATCTGAACCTCACAGGTCTGTGTTAGTGAGAGACAAGCCCTGAGAGCTGCTCCAGTGGTGGAGGACAGCATCTTGGCTCAGGATCCAACAGGAGTGCAGTGTAGAGGAAGGAAATGTTGACTTCCTGATTCTTGCCATAAGCAAGGTCTGTCCATGCAGGTCACAAAAAAGGACGACCTAGTAACTGCCTTCATTCCAATTGAAAGAAATTTCTTAACACATTCCTAGACAGGAGTGAAAGGATATAAGGAAAGGCCTCAAAGCAGTAAGTACCTAACCAGCAGAAACCAAAGTCTGCCTGAGCCTGGGGAAGCCAGACAGTCTGCAAAATCATTTGGAAACAAACATTTCTAATCCACAATTAAGCTTTCTTCCCAAGATTTTTTTTTTCTCTTTTTTCCCTTGACCCGTGGCTCTGTCTCAGAACGAAGCCAGTTCTCTTGGGAAGGAGGGATCTGTCGGGGCTCACTAAACTGTCTGGACTATTTTTGGTTAAATCCAGCATTCCTAAAAACCTCAAGCTGCTTGTGTGTTAAGGGAGGAGAAAGGAAACATTGTGAACGTGCACATCCACGTTTCACATGGGGAGCAGAGAACCCAGCCCTGCAGCATGAAAGCATTGCTGGCCTGGATGCAGAGCTCAAAGGGAAAGGCAAGGAATGTTTATTTTCCCCAGGTAGAAAAGACAGAAAACAAAGGCAGGGTTGTGCCTTGCCCACATTGGAAGAGGTGAAACCAAAGGTCTCTGCTAGCTGTTGGCAGACTAGAGAGATCCCAGGGCCAGGAAATCTGCACTTACCCTGCAGCTCCAGAGCACAGAGGAAAGCACCAAGTGGAAAAGCAGCCAAGGAGTCCCAGGGGTGCTTTGCAGAAGAGATCTTGCTGGGAAGAGCAGGATGAAGACCCCCAGGGAAGGACCAGGAGCAAGCTTCAGGAGTGGTTTTGGGAGAGGCAGAAGCTGTCAGGATGAAGAAGCTGTTGTATAAACAGGGTGATGCTAGGGACTTTTAAGGACCAGGCATAAGGGGGAGGAGTAGGGAGAGGGCAGAGCAACCCATTTAGACCAGCACCTAAGTGGAGTGCAGGACAAATCTGATTAGAAAGGACAGAACTGTTGTGTCATCTCTTCCTGCCCTGCAGGGTTTTTACGTCTTTTCTGCTGAGCAAAATGCCCATTGTGTAAGAGAAGCAGCAAAGCACTGAGCCTCTCAGTGGCAAACGTTGCTGAATTTGGGTAATTGGAGTTGACAGAAAGCAAACCAGGACCGAGGGGCTGCTCTGAGTGTTCCTGCATGACGGGCACCAGAAAAGCAGGAGAGATGCTGCTGCAGATTGTGCTCCTTGCTCAAATTAAGCATTTGGTTTATGGATGCGTTTAGAGCATGGGGTTCGTGTCCAGCAAGCTCCAGGGGAGCTCCATCTCACCTCTCTCCTTCCCTCACCTCCACGGATGTTTTACACAATTTCTACTAAAATATTTTCATGACTTAGCTCAGTAACCTGCTGGCCAGCCCAGCCTCCTTTAACAACCACCCTGCTCTGTCATCCAGCATCCAGGGTAAGGTTGTCCAAAAAGTGAGAGGAAACATGAGTCAGTGCTGAGAAAGAAAACAAACAAGGAGCTGGAAACTCAAGTTTCCCCCTTGCTGCATCACCACAGGGCAGGCCCTGGGTCTTGCTCTTCTTCCCAACCTCCATCAGCACAAGCATATGGAGACCTTCAGAGAGAATAATCAACAGTGATGCCAAGGAACAGAAATAACACATGGAAAGTTGCTACCTGGAGTATTTCCACCCCCTTTTCCAGGATGCAGATGCTTGTCTGTAGAGGGAATGATGTCTCTTTACATGGACAGATCCAAAATGATGAACCTGTAAGAATCACAACACTGCTGGCTTCAACCAAAGAAGGATTGAGAGACCAGGAGAGGGCAAGAAGCCCTTCAGGGCTCTGGTTTCACTCAGACCTGAGGCTCACATGGTCTCCAGGCTGGTCAGACACCTCACCACCCCCTTCCCCACTTCAAGCAACCCACAGAAGCACAACTTCTGCCTCTTCTTTCAAGGGTTTATGAGAACCATTTACAAAATGCTTTGACTAATTCTGGCTTTTCCAGTTGCTCCTTTCCATTGTGGAGTTTATCTCCATCCTGCCTATTTTTGCCATGAGCCCCTTCCAGGCAGGGATCCTTCTCCAGGACCTCCCCAAAGGGGCATTACCCATCACCTCAGAGATGCAGCATTAGATGCTTGCTATAAACCCAGTGCCAGAGCTGACAGAGCCCCTTGCATGGCTTTTAGCACCATCTCTGGGTGAGAAGCTTCTCCTGGAAGCCCTCTGAGGTCCTTTGGTGTAGGCAGCAAGTTGACTCTTCTGCTGTACACTTGAATGTCACCACCTGGTGCCAGCCTGATGCCTGACTTGCCTTCTCAAGGGAAATGGGCCGTGGGAAGTGTTAGAAAACTAATCACATCTTTGAGTCACTACTGGCCATCTCCACTGGTGGCTTTTGCAGCACCAAGGAGCCTCCTGGAGAGGGGAGGAAGAGGCCCCATTCTGCCTTGGGGAACACAATATGCCAATAACAGTGAGCAAATGGAGCAGAGGGAGCCTTTCTGGATTGAGCATCAGTTTCCAGGGCTTGTAGTTAACATCTGCAGCTACCTGTGCCTCCTCTGCTGCCCTGTTTGTCCCTTCCAGGTTATTCACCTCAGGGTTTCAGACAGGTTGTCTGCTTCAGGGAAGCTCCTCTGCTGGGAGGATGCCTGGTAACTTCAATAAGCTTTGTTTACTCCAGATGGCTAAAAATTAATTAAAACCCCCAAGATAATTACTTAAAGTCAGTCTTTATAAATAATATACTGGGGGGAAATTTCTCTGGGATTGCTGGGAGCTCAGGCCAGAGGACTCTAGAATCACATTCCCAAGTGTCTTTCCAGCAGCTTCGTGGTATTAAATAAAGTATGTAATTGTATAAATACACTGTACAAGAGCAACAGAAGAACATCACTGATGATGCATGAATTCAAGCACTCATAAATTAGAGAAAAGCCTAAAATCTGAGTGCCTGTTCTTTCTCCAGAGCTTCTGTGCATAATAACACCCATCAAGCTATATAAATGCCAGCTATTTTTTTTTTCCCTCTGAGACAGCTGCCCTGCTGAGTGCCCAGAATGGATGATGCTGGATAAAGCAAACAACTACTCAGTATGATCCTCATCCATCAGTATCTGGCTGGAGCCTATTTTGTGATTCAAGACCAGAAACTTCCTATTACCCTCCTTGCTGTGGTGAGCCAGTCAGTTCTCTGCAAACCCACATGATTTTACAGAAGGGGAACTGAGGAGTAGAGCCATGAGCTGTGGGGTTTGGCAGCAGCATCTGCCACCTGGGTCAATAGGAAGGATGCAGCTCCACACAGGGGAGGCAGCAAAGGAGCCAAACCAGTCCTGCAACTCACACCTGCAGGTCCACAGCATGGCAGGAGTGAGAGGAAAATTAAAAAGACCCTCTTGTAATATTTTGGTGTCTTTGTGCTGATTCAACAGCTCCCAAATGGGAGGAAAGCACCATCCTTATGTAATGCTTTTAAAAAAAAGAGCTGACAGCACCAATTACACTCAAACCTGTACCACAGGAACCCCCCTGCTATGGAATGGACCAGGCTCAGGGAGCTTGGGTTTGGTTTTTTTTGAGTAAAATTTTCCAGTTGCTTCAGTTAAATGTAAATTCATGCTAATTTGCAAGAGAAAATCCAACCCTGGCTATTTGCCACACTGCAAGATGCCTATTACACATTTGAACATCTGGAGGCTTATACCGAGGAGAAAAAGCCATGCTTAGAATGCAGTGTGTCAACTCAAAGAATTAAATTCTCTGGATGTCCATTTTTCCAGTGGTCTCTATACCTTTTTTCTTTCCCAGAAGTGTCTCCTTTCTTCCAAATCGAATATAAAAACATCCCTGGAGAGAGGATAATTTCCCTGTAGCCTCATGCAGACAGCCCCATGGGCATTAGGGCAGAGACTGCTCTTTTTTTAAACACTGTGCTGCCTGAGGACTTTGCTTCTGTCAAATAAAAAATAAATTAATTGCCTTTTCCTCCAGAAATGTCAGCATATTCTTCTCCTGTCCCCTACATTTACTCATCCCTCTTCAGCAGCCCAGGCTTCCCAACTTCCTTGCATCCTATCAGCCCCACTTGAAGGTCTCTCCTCCCTCTTCCTTCTCCCATCTAAACTTCCCTCTTGCTTCATCTCCCCTTGCCCCAGGCCCAAATAAATCCACATTCTTGACCCCTAAGAGAGGCAGATTCACGGGGTTTGCATCAGCAGCTGCTCTCCTGGCCAGACACAGCTTTCATTGACACATTTCAGCTGCTGCTGAGCTCAGTACATGAGAAATTCTGGGAAGCAGAGCCCAGGGGAATGCCAGAAGGATGAGGAGCAGTGTGACACAGCAGGGAACGTGCCCAAGCTCTTGTCTTCAGAGATGGAGATCCTGAATTCAGTCAGTGACTCCTCAGAGCACAGCAGTGGGGCATACACAAGCCACTTAAGTCAAATGAAGGAAGAGATGGGAGCTAAAAAAAGATCTTGGCTCAGGCTCTGGGTTTAATCTAGAACACTGCAGAAGGAAAAAGTAGTGATGGGAAGAGCACTTTCAGAGCAAGGTGTTCATCCAGCACTCATCTCCCCATCTCCATGGGCCTGAAGGCTCCACGGAGTCTCCAAGGTGACCTTATAGAACCTTCCAATATCTGAAGGGGCTGCAAGAAAGCTGGGGGAGGGCTTTGGACATGGGGGTGTAGGGAGGGGATGAGGGGAAATGGGTTAAAACTTGAAGAGGGGGGACTGAGGTTGGACATTAGGAAAAAATTCTTTCTTCTGAGGGTGCTGAGCCCCTGGCCCAGGTTGCCCCCAGAAGCTGTGGCTGCCCCATCCCTGGCAGTGTCTGAGCCCAGGATGGATGGGGCTTGGAGCACCCTGGGCTGAGGGAGGGGTCCCTGACCATGGCAGGGGTTGAAACTGGGGGAACTTTTAGGCTCCTTCCAACTCATTCTGTGCTCTGCACCACCAGGGATCCTGGCCCCTCTTCCTTTGAAAAACCTTCCCTCCACATGAGGCACCCCCGACAATGCTGGAGTCAGTACCAGCACCAGGCTGTGATCCCACAGACATTGCTCCTCCTGCCTTGCACAGCTGAATATCTGCATCCTGAAACAAAGCAACCAGAGCTCTGGTGTCTTTGTACCTTTCATAAGGGCTGCATGTGAGCTGTAGAACTGAGTTCTCCTGCTGCACCCAGGGCACTCTGGAGGTAACTCCAGCTCTGCCCCAGCCCAGGGTCCTGGGGAGCAGATGGAACCACCCCAAAGCTGCTGGCTCAGCAAAGGCCAACACTGACTGCAGTGGCTGCAGTAGTGATTGGAAGCAGTGGGCACCAACAGCTTCAGCCAAAGTCTTCATCTGGTTGCCCAGAACAATCCTCAGTGCACACCCAGCTCTGTGAATGTGAAAAAGAGAAGCTTAGGATTTGTACACAGAATATAATGAAGTTTATTTGTAATAAATACATCCACTTGCAGCACTATGTGTTACAAATTTGTTTCCCAGGACACTTCAGGAGGCTAACAGTTTTTACTGTACCTAAAAAGAGCTTCCATTCTGTTTTCCCTGAATAACACATCATTGCAGCTAGCAAAACAATAAAAACGGGATTTACTCAGTACAAACTATACAGAGATTTTCTTTTTACTGGGCTAGGGAGTTATGCACAGGGACAAATATACATACAGACAGCTGGAATGCAAGTGTCTCCAAGATCCACCCCAGTCAAAACTAAGATTTCTGGTATTTAGACACTTGAGTCCTGGTCCAGATTCCAATTCTCCTCTCTGTATCCGTTCAGTTTGTTTAAAAATAAAAAGCAAGATACAACAACTGTCCTTTTAAAGGAGAAACAGATTTTGCCAAAAGTAACAGTGGTGTGGGAAACAGCTTCTGAAGAATGTTTTGTTGAGGAAATAAGCTTGGTCAGTCTGACAAGAGGAGCAAATGCACTCCACGTAAATTGTTTCATTAAGTAAAGTTTTCCTTTTCTTGTTCACATCTGACTTGCTTTGCTCCAGAAAAACACAGGACAAGTAGAATGAAGAAGCATGTCTGATAGAGAGCAAAAGGAGAACTTTAACTACAGTGTTTCTCTGCAAAGGTAAACCTGGTGACAACCACAATCTCACTGAAAACTAAAATAAAGTCTGGAAAACAGAAAAAAAAAAGCCAAATATTTTCATTACTCAAACTGGTTCATCTATTTTTCAGAAAACTTCTAGAAATGCCTTGCCCAAGAAGAACTTCTTACAAGCCAGCAACATTATGGAACAGAAAGAGGAAAAATACAATCAATCACATGGTTCTTCCCACCTCGTGTTGCAATCCCTTTGGTCAATTCCCTGGGTCAAGTCCCAGAAACCCCAACTGAAAAATCTGCTCCACCTCAAAACCAGAACTGGCATCTTGTGACCAGCAGATCCTTCCTCTACGATCTTACAAGCTCCCTCCTGAGGTCCAGAGTAGCTAATGCCAGCTCTTATCACCAACCTATCTATAAATGGGATTAAATATATGGTGTTCAATCATCAAAATCTGGGATATCATCATAGGAGTAGCCCCGGTAGCCTTTGGAAGCGTAGTAAGCGATGCGCAGGTGGTAGAAGCCTGGGAGGAACACGAGGATCCCGATGATGAGGACAGGGATGGCACGGTCTGTCCCCTGGGTCAGAAAGAGACAGAGAGTCACAGAATGTCAGGGGCTGGAAGGGACCTCAAGAGACCCTGGAGTCCAACCCCCCGCCAGCACAGATCACCCAGTGCAGGTCACAGAGGGTGACATCCAGGTGGGTTCCGAGTGTCTCCAGAGGGGACTCCACAACCTCCCTGGGCAGCCTGGGCCAGGGCTCCCTCACCCTCACAGTCAAAAAGTTTTTCCCTGTATTTACACAGAACCTTCTGTGCTCCAACTTGCACCCATTGCCCCTTATCCTATCATTTGGACATCACTGAGAAGAGCCTGGCTCCATCCTCCTGACACTCACCCCTCACATCTTTATAAACCTTCCTGAGGTCTCCCCTCAGGCTCCTCTCCTCCAAACTAAAGAGCCCCAAGCTCCCTCAGCCCTTCCTCAGCAGGGAGATGTTCCAATCCCTTCAGTATCTTTGTGGCTCTGTGCTGGGCTCTCTCAAGCAGTTCCCTGCACAAAGTGACACAAGTGAGAAGACATCTGTATGAGCAGGGGGCTTTTTTCTTATGTACTGCCTCAACTATTGATCCCCAAGGCCTGGCTAGCTGTCAAAAACTAAAAATTCATCTGAAATCTGGAACGTTTTCTTCAGGCAGAGCTCAAAGTCCTCTCCCTGCTATCTCCTCCTTCCTACAGGAAACCCTCAACTGAACTCCTTCAGATAGGAGGGGTGGCTCCTCCTGGCACTAATCATGAACCAAACCTGCCATGCTCAGGCTGGGTGCTGCCTGTCTGACTGAGGGAAAATTCCCCTATCTGGGCCTGGACAGTTTCCAGCACAGCCCAGAGGCTGCTGGTCCCACACTGATAAGCAGCAGCTGCCAAGTGTGAAGCAATTCCCTACAGCACCAGGTAAATGAAGTGGGCCCCAGATGAGCACCAAGTCACCTACGAGAAAACCAATCCCTTTTGCTCGTGCCTGGAGAGGTTTATTATTAATATACCATAATATCTTCACTAGAGGAGTGACGATTCCAGCATGAAATCTTTTTTCCAGGAAAGTAAGCTGACCTCTGCCAGATGGAGCAGTGAAATGAAACTCTACTCCAGAGGGGACAGAGACACTCAGCCCTCCCTGGCTGATCTCCAGCAGCTCTGAACCTGCTCCAACCTTGCTAAGCAAAGCCACCAGGTGACTTTGCTGCCAGAGGGACAGGGGTGCTGGAATCATACAACCACAGAATGTCAGGGGTTGGAAGGGGCCTCTAGAAATCATCCAGTCCAACCCCCCTGCCACAGCAGGATCACCTTGGGCAGGGCACAGGAACACATCCAGGTGGGTTTGGAAAGTCTCCAGAGGAGACTCCACAACCTCTCTGGGCAGATGTTCCAGAGCTCCCTCACCCTCACAGTAAAGAAATTTCTCTTCATGTTGAGATGGAACTTCCTATGTTCCAGCTCCAACCCATTATTCCTTGTCCTGGGCACCCCTGAACAGAGATTGCCCCCTTCCTCTTGACACCCAACCCCAGATCTAAGGGATCACTTTCTTACTCTGAATTTCTGCACTGACCAGCACAGCTGATAGGGGTGAGGCAGAACTTGTAACCCAAGTGGAAACCAAAGCACTTACCCCTTTGCTAATGTATCCTGCCAAGAGCAGAGCTCCTATGATAATGAGGAAGGTCCCGATCATGAAGAGCACAATGGCCAGAGCTATCGCCTTGTAGGGGATTTTTGGTGGGCTCTTCTTGAACTGGATGGAAAAAACCCCAACCATTAAATAGGTGAACTCAGCCCAGTCCCCCTCCCACCACAGCAGAGATGACATGGGACAAACTGCTAGAGCAGCTCTGGTGGCCCTTCTGTAGGAATCCTGCCCATGGAGACCCTGCTGAGCCAGGGTTTGCACCCTTTGCTGAAAGATCTGCTCTGATTTTAACCAAAAAATATATCTGAACCTATTAAACAAGCAATCTTGTTTCCAGAACAGGAGAAGGGCTGCAGAGGTGCCTGGCAGGTGGCTTTGCACCCAAGCTGAAGCTGCTTTTCTGGAAACTGCACAATGGTTTGGGTTGGGAAGGACCCTAAAGATCATCCAGGATGAAGACAAAAGCAACCTGCTGTGGAAATGCAATGTTACAGCAGCCTGTCCTGGTAAGTCCCGGTTCAAAGGAACAGCAGAGAGAGGTTTTTCTTCTCCAGCTTTTACCTGCAGGTCAATGTATCCATCATCAGTGCTGGAGAGCTTGGAATATTTGACTTTGCTGCTGGGAATCCCAGCAGACAGATTTGTACGTGACGGCATCATTCCAAGGAAGCCTGAGCAGTAGCTAGAACCTGGAAAAGCAGGAGCAGCAAAAAATCAGAGCAAACTTCATGTTGTGAGCCTGAGACACATGGATCAGAGAAATAAATGTCAGGCCTATAGTAACCAAAGGGCATCTTTGTTGATAAATTAAATCTATCAAACCTAAGCTTTGTATTTAAGTCTAAAATACAAAAGCATGGATATATCATAGAACCAGAGAATCACAGAATGGGTTGGGTTGGAAGAGGCCTCAAGACTCATCCAGTTCTAACCCCCTGCATGGGCAGGGACACC
The DNA here is from genome assembly GCF_036169615.1 of Heliangelus exortis. Classification (NCBI taxonomy): domain Eukaryota; kingdom Metazoa; phylum Chordata; class Aves; order Apodiformes; family Trochilidae; genus Heliangelus; species Heliangelus exortis. Next base: position 4,334,499 of record NC_092451.1, on the reverse strand, counting down.
TCCCACAGCCCAGGGTGCTCCAAACCCCATCCATCCTGGGCTCAGACACTGCCAGGGATGGGGCAGCCACAGCTTCTGGGGGCAACCTGGGCCAGGGGCTCAGCACCCTCAGAAGAAAGAATTTTTTCCTAATGTCCAATCTCAATCTCCCCTAAATCTTCAAGTTTTAGCCCATTTCCCCTCATCCTCTCCCTACACCCCAAAGCCCTCCCCCAGCTTTCTTGCAGCCCCTTCAGATATTGGAAGGTTCTATAAGGTCACCTGGCAGCCTCCTCTTCTCCAGGCTGAACAGGATTTCATAGAGCTGTAACAGGACTTGCCAATATTTGAAAGCAAAGTCAAATTAAGGCAGAGCTTGTGTTGAAAACGAGACAGAAATTCCAGAATAATATTTGTTGTGAATTTGTTGTGTAATATTTGTTTCCAGGAGGGAAATGTCTGAGGTCCAGTTATTTCTAAACAGGGACCCTAGCAAGTCAACCCAAACCAGAACTAAAAACAGCAGCTATTCAACCAAAAGGATATTTTGCAATAGTTTCATATTGCAAAAAGAAAAAACAAAACAAAACAAACCCAAAACAAACCAAAAAAACCCACTGGAAAGTAAACTGCAATGGAACTGCCACTGCTGGGGCAGCTCAAGTCATGACTCTGAGGGAACATGAGGAGGGGATGGGATGGTTACTGGATCAGGTAACCAAAGAACCCCAGCAAGGAGCTCCAAAGCGAAGCCACTTGGGTGTTGAGCTGTGAGGGCTCAGGTTCAGCTTTATTTAGTTACACCAGAGCCAGACCCTGCAATTTTCCTGTGCTTTGGAGCCAACCCCTGTGTGGTTTCACTGCCAGCAGGGACAGAGCCAGCTTCCTTCCCACCTTGCAGCCCAGCTTCTCAGGAGGTGAAACCTGGCTCCAGTCCTGCCCACACCTCCCCAGCTCCCCCAGGGCCTGACAACCCCTTGCTCACCCACAGTCTTCAACCTCTGCTCCACAGCCCAGGGCCAAAGGCAGAAAAGAGACTTCCCACCCTTTCCAACTTCAACAGATTTTTTTTTTTTTCTCTCACAAAGTATGGAAAGGAAAGAAACCAAAGTGCACACCCCAGCTGTTCAACAGGAAGGGACAAAGATGCTTTTCCCATAACACGGTAAGGCAGCTAAAGGTAACAGCACCTCTTCAACACTTTTAGTCCCCACTTGAAATCCTTTGTCTCCTTCCTGCACCCCCCCCTTTTTTTTTTTTCCCCTGTAGGAAACCCCAAGCACAGACAAAACACATTTCTATCCCCGTTGCTAATGGAAACATCACCCACCCACAGGGTGGCAACACACACCCTCAGCTCCTGACACATCCATGTTCCAGGTGACAACACTCAAACACCCCTCAAAGCCTCACCCTTGCCTGGGGTGGATGTGCAGTTATGGAACCCCCCCGTCAGCAGATCTGAAATGTATCAGATTTCCTGATTCTCCCCCATTTTACTCTCAAGCACCACAGGACTTCTTCTGACTCTCCCATTGTTTTATCAGGCTCATGGCTCCCCCCCAATTAATAAATGTAGATTTTTTTCCAATTTACACTTGCATTACCTGTCCTGCCCTCTCCAATATCTTGCTTGCCCTCTAGAGTTGTTCCAAACAGTGTTTATCAATATGGTGACGGGCACTTCATAGATACATATATTAAAAAACAAGAAAGACGCTATTAAGGACAAAGGCAAAAATAAAAAAATTCTCGGACCTCACACTAAGCTTCACCCTCCTTGTGCTCTACGTTGGTTCAAGCTCAGAATGAAGTGCTGTGCTCGTTAGGAGGAAAATAAATGCTGGATTGTGCCTGTTTCCCACCCCCCCTGCCCTGCCCGTCGTGTTCTGAGCCCACGGGCCCTGGGGGAGGCAGGAGCAGAACCTCGCCAATAAATGCAAACATTGCGCTTCAAGCTTAAATCCTGTTTACCCCCTAAATAAAAGCAGTGTTTTTGAGCAGTGTTTTTTTCCTACTCTCTCCGCCCAGGAAGAAGGAAGGAAGGGGGATGTCGTTTCTTGCCCCTTGGGGAGCTCCAATCTCCCACCTGATGCAAGAAACACCCCCGGCCCCCTCCCTCCAGCCCCGAAATGGTTCCTCTGTGCTGACCTGGAAGTTCACAACATGTCTGCGAACTTCCCCCACTATCCCCCCCAAATCCTTCCCCCCAGCTTCAGAACACGGATTCAAAGAAAGGGGCCAATAAATAAAATGCAATTCACACCACCTCCCCCCCGGCAGAAGATCCTCACCCCCGCCCGGCGCTGCCGCTCCATCCCATCGCTCCCTTCCGCGCCGCGGAACCACACAGGAAGTTTATGGCTCATGGACCGCGTTTCCTTCCAGGTTATGGCAGGGGCCTCTTGCTGGCTCAGCCCTGCTGGGATATTTTCACCTCCTGACTCAGCTGAGGGGCTGGGACGGAGCCGTCCTTGGCTCGGACCCACCGGGAGCGAAACCCCCGGGAGCGGAGCCGATGTCCCGGGGTGGGGGGTTGGATCACATCGCTCCTCCAGCGATAAAAATCAATTCGGGTTTCTAAAAGCAGATGTGAAATGACACGGAATGAAAGTGTCCGCCCTCAGGGCTCTGGTGACAGAGGGGTTTAACCAGGGAATTATTCCAGTCCCCTGGAACAATGCGGGCACCGGGGAGGAGGCTCTGCTGGGGATCTGCTTCCTCCAGCTGCTCCCCAGCGGGAACTGCAGGCACTGCCCCGATTCCAGCTCCTCTCAGGTAATCTGCTACACACTGGACTTAAAGCCTGAAAAACCTCAGCTTTTTGAAGTTTAAAAAAAAATTCCCCTCCCCCTTTATTTTTTTTCTAGTAAGAAAGTCTAAATATATTTAATTTCCAAAGCTTTCTCTCTAACACTGAGGAGCACACTCAGCATTTACTGAGCCTCCTGCTTTGAAGGTTGGTTTGGGTTTGTTTTTTTTAAAGGGAGCATCTAAAGATTGAGTATGTGGGTAGAGCAAAATAAATATTTAACCTCAAAGATTTATCCAGAAAGCTCAGTGTGCACATCAACACTTTAACGAGGATGTTTCTTACAAGACAAGACTACTCTATGTGGTCATTAGAGCTGTAAAAATAACTACACCACTTGGCTCATTTTTGAGGTGTTTATGAGCAGAAAGAGCATAACTAAGAGTTTGGTAAGCCCCACTACAGCAGGGGGTTGTGCCAAAAAGAATTTTCTTCCCTCACCAGCCCAGCTTCCTGCACACCATTGCAAATCAGAATCCTTCCCAATCTCAACACGAGGAATCTTCCATTCCTGCACCTCCTTTCTTTGCTGCACTCGTGGGTCCCACCATGGTGATCCAACCTGAGAAGCATCACAAATCCCTCCTGCTTATCCAAGGTCTCCACAGCTCCTGTTCTGGACAGTAACTCTGCACATGCTGAAAAGCTTTAAAGCAGCTGAAAGTGTGGGTTTTGAGAGGTTTTTTTCAAGGCACTCAATCAATTCATCAGCAAGAGGATAAATGGGGCACGGTCTGAGGACAACACAGAGCTCAGCATGGGAGCTGAAAACCAAGCAGGGACCCAGCTGCAGAAAACCCCAAAGTCTGAACCACCTCTGTTAATTAAGAAGTGCCACCAACAATGAAGACTCAAGGGCTGGGACATTAAATAATCCTGGAGCAGGAAGTTTGTGTCACATGGCAGCCCCATCACCCTGACACTGCAGGATTTGTTCTGTGATCAGTACTGCCACCTCTGGGGGTTCCGAACATGACTTCTACTGCTCATGCTCAAGATACTCTGTTTCTGGCTAGTGGGAAGTACACAGCTCCTAAAGAAGCACCAAGGAGCCTGTGTTTAGTGGGGGGTCTGGATATATGGCTGGTAGCAATACAGCCAAGCAAAGAAAAAACCCCACAGCTGCCTGAAACTGCTTTCAAATCCTCTTTTTCCTGGCCAAACCTCCAGTGTGAAACACGCTGTAAACTTGATCTTCATCATCAAGATATGAACACAAATCTCCTCCTTTGTGAGAGGAATTGCTGTGGCACAGGTGAGTCAAGAGGAGTGTCAAGTGTGGGACAAAAGCACCCAGTGAATGCAGCATGCAGAGACCTGCAGAGCTTAACATCTGCTGAGCCAGAACCAACAGAACCAGAACCACAGGGGGGTTACAGAGCTCAAGGACCTTTCAGACACCACCAGAGCCTCCTCACAGAGCAGAATGACAGCTACAGAACAGTACAGTTTTTTTAAAAAAGGCTCTGGGGCCCACCAGCAGTTTGACAAAGCCCTCATTCAAGCCATCCACATTTAAACAGGATAAAATCCATGAAATGCTATTTCTTTATTTCCACTTTCCAAGTTTCAGTTAGAATACGAGGGTAAAAAAACTAAGGCAATAAAATCAAATAAACTCATGGCATAACTGAACAGCAACCCTACAGTCAACTACAGCTCTGGAGGTGAAACAAGGAAACATCTTGACTCTAAAGATAAATATTGCACCCCTTCTCTAACCCAAGTTGAGGAGTATTTCACCTTAAGATAAGGATATTTCATCTCAAGGCAGCACCTAAGGGAGTACAAGTACAGGAAGAGCCTAGAAAAACAAGATTTCCTATTTCCAATGGCCCCAAGAATAGCAAAATAGTAAATTGAAAAATATTTACACAGGTATCTACACCACATGCCTAACAGTGCTCAGATGAAGCTCCAACACACTGAAACTGCTAATGACACCATTTCCTCCTCAGTTGTCCTCTCTCAAGAGCTGAGCAGATGTCCTCCCCCTCTATCCTACTCCAATTAGGAGCCTTCTTGTTGGTCTTCAATCTTTGGAGCCAGGTAGTATTTTAAGTGTCCCATATCAGCAATCTTGTACTCCACAACTGGAAAAGAAAAGAGTATTCAGAAGGTTCTTCAGAAAAGCCTTTGCATCATGAATTCCTAGTGGTGGGAAGCATTCCACAGGGGTATTTCTGAGGAGAGCTGAGTCTACTTACCAAGAGGAACATCTGCAGACATGCTGAGTGTGACTGTAGGAGACAGGGGAGTGGCTTTGGTAAAAAAGTTCAAGTACCTCAGAGCAAAGGTCAGCTGGACTGGCTCGTTCATCTCTATTGTCACCTAGAAAACCATCAGCCAAGGTTAGACACCAACAAATGCTACAAGTGCCCTCGAGTCAGGTAATTCAGACATCTGAAGCTGCAAACTGTTCTGCTGAGTGCTGCTTGCAGGCCCCAGGGGAAAGGACTTAAAAATGAACAATTTGTTGCCTCATCTACAAACCAAAGACACAACAGTCACACAGCTTCAGAAAATGTTGTAACCCCAACGCTGGAGACACAACAGTAACCACTAAAGTTCACTTACAGCTTCTTCCTCTTTATCCACGTTACTGGTCTGTGAGAGTTTGATGTTCCCATTGCCCAGCTCCCCATTAGCTGAGAATTTCACCCCATCTTTTGCACAGGAGATGACAACGGCGTCCCCGATGTGGCTGAGGTCCCGGCAGATGCGCGCAAATTCGGCCGAGGGCATTTTCACCACGCAGCTGTATTCCTGCTCCTGCCAAAGAAGTGTCAGTCAGACCCCAGCAAGATGGGAAGTGTCAGTCAGACCCCAGCAAGATGGGAAGTGAAGTCATTCCTCTTGAGTTTGTCTCCTCCTCCCTGGATGAGCTGGGGAACTGGGCAGAGAGAAACCTCGTGAAATTCACCTGGGGCAAGTGGAGGGTCCTGCACCCAGGGAGGAGCAGGAGAGGTTGGGGATGAGCTGCTGGAGAGCAGCTCTGTGGGAAAAGAGCTGGGATGGACACCAGGATGTCCCTGAGCCAAGGGGCACTGGTGGCCAGGAAGGCCAATGGCATCTCGGGGTGCAACAAGAAAAGCACGGCCAGAAGATCAAGGGAGGTTCTCCCCCTCTGCTCTGCCCTGGTGAGGCCCCAGTTGGAGAACTGTGTCCAGTTCTGGGCTCTCCAGGGGACAGGGAGCTGCTGGGGAGGTGACAGCAAAGGGGACAGGGACATCCCTGCTGTGAGGAAAGGCTGAGGGACTTTGGGCTGTTGGGTTGGGGGGTGTCAGGAGGAGGGGGCACAGCCTGTTGTCAGTGGTGCCCAGTGACAGGACAAGAGGTCACCCATTGCTGAGAGAGAGAGCAGTCATTTGAGCCACTACTCACTGGAATTCCAAGCTGCTCCACATCAAGGTCCATCAGCTTCATTTCATAATCAGAAACCTTTTCCTGATCTTAAGAAACAAAGCACACTTTCACCAAGTGTTACCAAGAAACCTGAAGTTCTGCCCCTTTCCAGGCCCAAGTGAAAACACTTCAATTATGGTAAGAAGATCAACCTTGATTAATTAGAGCCAGAAATCTAAAAGTGACTCAAATAGGGTCACTATATGTAGATTTTTCTCTTACAAAGAAAGAGCTGGGCAAGCTGACTAAGTTAAGTCTCCAGCTTGTTTTAAGAGTTTATGTATCTAGCGATTCTTTTCCTTCCAGAAGTATTCATTGTTGCTTCCTCCCCTTCCCTGTACCCGTGTTGTTTATGATACCTACTTAAAAACATAACCCTAGCGAAATATCTCCCAAAAGTAACACTCACTTGGTGCTTCAAACACTAGAGCCAACGTATCCGCATTGTCCTCTGCTCGGAGAGTTATGATATCTTCATTTCCAGCACATTTCAGTATTTTGGACATGCTGGGGAGGTTAGGAAACAGAGATCACTCAGAGGATTACACACAGACAGGAGGAACACGCACCCACTGCCCAGCACAGCGGGGAGAACGCAGCGTCCCCCCCCCGGAGCTGTGTGACGGGAGCAGAGCCGGGGCCCATAAGGGGGGCGAGGGCCGGGCTTTGCCGCCATGCCGGGCACCGCTCCCCGCATCCCCGCTCCCGCCACCATTTCCCGCCATGGCGCGCCCGGCAGTGACGTCACCGCGGCCGACGGCCTCAGCTGAAAAAACGGCGCGAGAGCTCTGAGGAGAATGGAGGAGGCGGGAGAAGGGGCCTGGAAGGATCCGAACCGCCCCGGCAGCCGCTGCCCCGGGGACGGCGACCGCAAAGGCTTCCCCCACCCCTCACGCACGCCTCAGGCCCCGTCCCGCTCCCCCAGCGCCCGGGCGGGCCCCGCCGCTACCTGGAGAGGTTGACGCCCATGGCGATGTTGCGGTCGCAGCGGTAGGTATCGAACCCCTCGGAGCGCAGCGTGAGCTGCACCAGGGAGACGTGCGAGGAGTCCATGCTCTGCAGGCTGATGCCGCCGGAACCCAGGTCCCAGCAGGCCTCGGTGATGAGGTCCTTGAGCGCTTCCAGCACCCGCTTGAGCACCGAGCCCTGCACCAGCCGCGCCTCGAACATCCTGAGGGGAGCAGCGAGCGGCAGCACCAGCACCGACACCGAGCACAGAGCGAGCGACAGGCACGGCCCGCCAACCGCCCCTTTATATACCTACCCCGCCCCGCCCACCGCCTCGCCGCAGCCAATCGCCGGCGGCCTTCCTTCCCCTCAGTGACACGTGACAGGTGCACTCCGCTCGCTGACCAATCCCGCCTCAGCTTCTTCCCTTAATCCCGCCCCCCCTTCTGGCGGGAGCCAATCGCCACGCGGTTTACACATTCCGGGGCGGCAGCCCGCGTCCCACGGGGCCGTGACGCGATGGCCGGCGGGGCCCAGGGTGTAAATACGGCCCACGGAGGCCGCGCTGCTCCCGCGTCCCCGCGGAGGAGCCCCCCGGTCCCTGCCGCTCCTCCCACCCCCCTACACCGCAGCGCCGCTGCCACGCTCGGGGCGTGTCCTAAGGGCAGCTCGGCGCGCGTCTCCTCGGGCTCTGATACTGTCAGGAACCGCAGTGAAACCCATCCCCACTTTGCCCTTTGAGGCAGATCCATCGCGATTCCTTCAGCGCCCGCCAACTCCCCGGTCGCGATATGACGACACTCCCCGCGACACTCCCCGGCAGCAGCTGCGCACTCGCGCCCACCCATCATGGCGCCGGCGGGAGCACATCCGGGTACACCTGGGCGGAGCCAGTCTGAGGGAAACCCCGCCCCCGCCTCCATCCCGCGCCGCTGATTGGCCGGCGGCTCCGCGCTGCCCTCTGGCGCCCCCTGGCGGCCGCGGGCGGTGCGCGCAGCGGGCGGAGCAGCCGCGGGCGCGGAGCCGGGAGCGGTAATGAGCGAACTGCGGCAGCGGCCCGGGCGGGAGCCCTGCGGGGAGCGGGACCCCGAGGAGAAGGTGGGATCCGGGCCGAGAGACGGAGGGGAGAGGCCGGGAAGCGGGGCGGAGGCGCTGCGCGGGGATCGGCGGGACGTGAGGGGGGGGGGGGGCCGGGACGGGTTGGCTGCGCGGCCTGCAGAGCGGGGGGGAGGGAGGGACCCCCCGCTTCCCCTCAGAGACCCCCGCACCCTGCGCTCCTCCTGCGCTTTGGGGACCCCAAGCTTGGGTTATTTCCACCTCCTGACATCCCCGACCCCGAACCAGCAGAGTCCGGCGCTGGGGGAGCCGCTGTCCGCGGCTGGAAATCCCGTCCCGGATCCCCCCGGCAGCGCGGAGATCGGGGGGGGGGGTTCCGGGCTTTGAGGGGGTGTCCCCAGGGGAGTGACAAAGCCCCACAGGTGTCTCCCACGTTATCCCTTCCCCGGCAGCGCGATGTGTCCTCTGCATCCATAGTTCCATAAGGTTTAGCGGCCCCGTTTCTCCCAGGAAGAGCCCCGAGGAGAAAACCGAACTCTGGTTTTACTCTGATACCTTTTCTGTCCCAAACCCAAGCCCGGTTGGATGCTCCGAGCTTGGCAGTTGCTCCCTCAGTCCTGTCTGTCACCTTTGTCATCTTTATGTGCTTCCCCAAGGGGGAGAGGAACAAGAGGAATAAGCAGCCAAGGAAAAAAAAAAAGCCCCCAACTTTGTAAATAATATTTGCAGGGTCACAGTGAGCAAAAACTGGAGGGAAAAGTGGATCCTCGTGTTGAATACAGAGATCTTGAGAGCAACCCAGTGTTCGTGCATTTGCCTTTAGTTGTGTCCTGTTGGTGTTTCCTCTGCTAAGGCAGGAAGCACCAATTCAGAGAAGTGTGAAATCATCAGGAAAAATGCCTTTTGCAGTTTAAATGTCACTTTTAAGACGGTTTTGAATGCCAGTTTAACAGCTGTGAGGAGCTGTGCCCTCAGGTTTGAAGAAGAGAGGGGACAGAAAGTGCTGGCAGTGCTGAGAGTGGGTTTCCTGGGTAAGTTTCTGCCTTTTTTGTTGCTTACATGAAGTTGACATCCATGTTCTCTGGTCTCTGTTAAGAGAGCAATAAGGTGGATTCTGTTGTGTTGTCGTGCATGGGGCAGGCAAAGCTGTTTCCCTCCAGATAAGAACATTTGTCTCAGCTGGAATTTAGTTTGCAGCAGAAAATCTTCAGGGACTTTTATATTCAGGGACTTTGGTGGGTGCTGGAAGATGTCCCTCAGCAGCCTGGAAGGACAGGACTGCTTAACCAGAATGCAAACAAACTCCCTCTGCCTTGCTGGGATCTTGCTTTGGCTGATTGTGATGTGTTCCTAAAGAAGGTCAGAGGGCTCCTATTTTGAGTGCAATCTTGTTATCTCCAGGCAAGTGTGTTTTTTACATATGAGGAGCCTTCTGAAGGGCTCCTCTGATATCACCTTTTGAGGACCTGAAGAGAGGGGGAACATTTCTGTGGTACTGCTCATCCTAAAGCAGCCTAAATGAAAGAGACAAAAAAAAAAAAAAAAAAGAAAATATGTTTTCCAAGGAGTGAAGAACAGCTCCTCCAGGGTCTGTTAACAATAGAAAGCACTTCAGGAGGCAGAGAATTTCCCAAAACTGTGAAAATCAAGCTGGGTGGGAGGTTACCTGGCAACAGTAACCCTGCCATGAGTACAGCCCCACGGTGTCACCCTGTGCTCAGTGCCAGACTTCTCTTTCCTCCCCCGAGATGAAGCTGTTGTGATGTTAGTGCTTGGGAAATGCCTGACAGATCCTGGGAATAACATCAGGATAAAGGCAAGGCAGCAAACTTGCTGCTGGGCATCCTATTTCTCAGTGGTCTTTGCCTGCCCAGAGTGGTGCCTGCTGGTATTGCTGTCCAGAGGGGAGATTCCTGTTTCTGCTTTGTCATTCAGTCAGCCTTGCCAAGAAAAAACATTTAGCCACGCTTATTGTTTTGTAGAGAAACCCTTGGGTCTTCTGAAAAGGGCTCTCAGCATAATCAATGAGCTGAAGTGAGATGTAAACATCCAGGCTGGTTTTAAGGTTAGCCCGGGAAAGCTGTGTTTTATTCTTGTTCCTGCTTTCCTCTTCTGATAATGGAGAGGCTGGTTTCACTTTCTGGTCCTCCGACCCTTGCACAGTGTCACAGCTCTGATGTTTTTCCTCCCCACTGGCACAGGGCAATGCTTACAACTGAAACTGGGCTGCTTCAGGCTGTCGTGCCAGAGCAGCTTCAAATCGATTTTTGTTAAAGTTGTTGAGCAACATGCAGTTCTTCATCTCAAAGAGAACAAGGCAACATCTGTTTGCCCTGATCAGTGGGCTCCTTTTGGTCTTTTCAGTGAAAAAAACCTCTTGCCCCAATGTTGTTTGTGCTCAGTACCCATGTTCTTAGCCCCAAAGACTAAATGTTGTTAATTGTTGCTGGTTTTGTGAAGGTATCTGAGGTTAGATGACTGAAACAAGTTAGAGTTTCTTGTTACTTTGCAGACCCCTTTATCATTTGGTCCTTGCAGACTTTTTCCTTTGCTTTGCAGACTCATTCATTATCTAAACCCAGGGGTCAGTGCCTTCTCTGTTGCATGCATCCCATTAAATCACATTTTCTCCTTCAGCTTCCCAAGAGAACAGGAAAAGTGCAGAAGAAAATTGTTCCATAGAGCTCCTGAACACTTATGCTTGATGATTTTAAGATAATTTCTTAGTAGCTGTTTGGACTTGGTGTCACTCAGCTGTGAGGACAGAGGTATTTTTCCTTTTCCATCCTCCTTTTGCTGGGATGATGCAGGAGCAGTTGTCTGAAATCATGGGGCTTCTCTGACGTCCCTTGGCCCAGTCCTGTGGAAGGGAAGGAGGGCAGGTCTGGGTCAGGGTGATTGCAGGAGTGTTGCTTCACTGTTTGGAGGCCTTGAAGTGTGCAAGGGTGAAAAGTTCCCATGCCTAGGAAGGGTCCTTGTTCTTGCCAGCATGGTTTCACAGTGGGCTGATGATTTATCTGCCTCACTCTGTATCCTGGGGTACAAAAAATGAAGGACTTTGCCTTCCCAGCCTCCTGATTTCTTGTGCTTCCAGACGTTTTGCAAGACTGTCCTAGTGATCTGAAGTGTTTTGGTGAGCTCAGTAAATGCCAGGTGTTTGAGGTGTTTGAGTCGTGGTAACTTAGGTCTGCTTGGGGGGATGAAGGGCAGAGATGTGGGGGGCTGCCTGGTGTGTGCTGCGAGAGATCATCAGCTCTGATTTCTGTGTTTGGCTTGGGTGAGGCTGTAGGACATAGAAAAATAACAGTGCTGGTACTCTGAAGATTTAGGCCTTTTCAAATCCCGTTACTTCCCAGGCTGTTGGGAGTAATTGTGAGTTTGTGAGAACAATGAGGTTCTTGTAGGACCAAACCCAAAAAATCCCATCAGTGATGCCCCTCATCATCTTCAGCCATGATGAAGAGAGACCCACCCTGAAGGCTTGGTTTTTTACTAGCTCTTAATATCATTTTAGGCTTGATACCAAGCATCAGTTTGCTTCTGCTGAAGCAGGAGCCTCATTTACCCCTGATAGGTCTGATGCAGGAACACATTTCAGCCTTCTTTGCTCTGCCTGCTGAGTGCATTCATTGCTGTCTCTTGCTGTTAATTGTGGCAATGAGAACTGGGACTGATTGCATTTCTAATGGAGCTCATTATTTGACCAGCTGTCAAATTTAATACCTTCACCAGCTTCTGGCCTGATCTGGGGCTGATGAAAGAGCTGCAGGCTGCTCGTTGTTCCCTTTGGATGGTGTTTGACTCCTTCTTGCACAACGTGCAGGCTCCCCACTGAACAGCTCAGTTCCTTGCTTGTTTGCAGTGATGCCAGAGGAGTTTGATGCCAAGCAGGTGTAATTTTAAGGGTGGGTTGGATGACTCCCCCTCAGGCTGTTGGGTGCTTTCTTTCCCAGTCTGCAGGGAGCTGGGTGCAGGACTGGGGATGGTGGAGGAGCACAGATGCTCAGGTTCAACCCCCCAGGTGCATGTGGCTCTTGTGTTACTCAGCCTTCAAGATAATTCAGAGCTTGCTTCTGTTTCCCATCCTTACTAACTGGGCATTTTTAAAACCTTCACCACTACCTATGAGGTATTTCACTGGGCGGGTGCTGAGCCCCTGGCCCAGGGTTGCCCCCAGAAGCTGTGGCTGCCCCATCCCTGGCAGTGTTCAAGTTGGATGGGACTTGGAGCACCCTGGGCTGTGGGAGGGGTCCCTGACCATGGCAGGGCATTTGGGAATGGATGAGCTTTATCTATTCCAACCCAAGCCAGTCTATGATTATTTAAAGCCTGTGTTAGCATGTCTCCCTCCTGGTGATCTGCTTTACTTGAGTTTTCTCTGATATATGTTTTCTAGGATTATAAAGGACCATGAAGATTCAGATTTCTCTAGAATAGGTTCCATGGGGGTCTGTAGGTTTATGAGGATAGCTGTGACTTGAGAAAAATCCTGATTGGAGTTCATCAGTTTTACATCTGGCCACACGTCCCAGTCCTACCCAGCTCCTTCCCTCGGTTGGTTCAGATAAAGCCAGCAGTACTGACCAGCTGAGGACTGTGAACGAGGTTGTGGTTCCCCCTTAGAGTCAGCAAATTAAACGAGCTGGTAAGATTTTTTTTTTTCAACTAGGTTTTGGAAAAATATGTGTAACTCCAGAGGAATTGAGGGTCAGAAGCTGATGGCCTTGGTGTGATCCAAGCTCTCCTTCTGGGGGACAAAACCTGACTTTTCCTGCAGTAACCTTGCCAATACAGGCAGTGTAGCTGTTGCTGCAGGGCTGTTTGTTCTCCCTCTTGGTTCTCATAGCTCTTCCAAATAACAACAGCTGGAAATGACTGGGCAGGGTTGTGCAGACACAGCTCCTGTCAGATCCCAGAGGTGCTCAGGAGCTTTGCTGCCTTGTTTCTGTCCATGTTCCTCTGTCTCTGCAGGGACACCAAGGTCTGGCATGGCATCATGCTAGCAGAGGGAGCCCAGTTAGATCCAGGGAAACCCAGCACTGGATTCTGTCTCCAAAACATCTCCACCCCGTGTTTCAGAGCAGGAGGCAGAGCCTTCCATAGCAGGAGGAAATTCTGGGGGGATGCCAGAGGCAGCAATCTATTTTTATGCTCTTTTATATACAATAGCTTCTGTAAGGGACTTGGAGCATGATGGATTTACCTTCTTGATTTCCTGGAATAAACAGATCCCGGAGGGGGTGCGGTGCTGGGGGACAGGCAGAGGATGAATTTGTGCCCTGTGAGTCACAGGGAGATGTGACTTCCCATGAATCAGAGATTGCTGATGCCAAAACCAGGCTCTTGTATCAGACTGTTGTTCTGCTAAATGCAAGCTGTGCAAACCTCCCCTCCCAGCCTGCTGCCCAGCTCAGCCTGCTTGTGTTCCAAACAAAGCAGTTGGCTTTGGGAACCTGGGATGGCCATGGGAGTTTTCGTGGTTATTTCAGCCACTATGCAAATATTTATGCTTTTTGTGATGTTATCTGCTGAAGGGGTCCATTTTTAGGCATTCCCTAATTTCCGTGCATGCTTTCAACCGCAATATGATTTTTCTGGGGGGGAGGGAGGGGAGTCCTATATAAACATAAATGAAACCTGACCTTTGGTTTTTCAAGACAACAGATTGAGCAGGTACCACCAGCTTGGTGGGATATCTTGAGGGAGGGACATAAGAGAATTGCATTTTACTGCCCTGCAGATAACTTAGAAGTTCAAACACTTTCCCCTAGACCAGCACCAGGACATGAGCTACCTTGTGCTCATTTGCAGGGTGATTTTTGGGGACCTTATTATGAATCAAACCTGACACTTGTTTACTTCTTCATTCCAGTGTCAGTGGACTCCAGACTTCCCTCTTCTTTCAACTTTCTGAACTTTTAAACCTCTACAAGAGAATATCCTGTAATTAGGGAGTAATGGGAGAATTTTTTTCCTTGATGTCACCTTGAGGATGGAGGTTTTGGTGCCTTTGGGCAGCTGTTTGGAGATGGGCAGGTGCTGTGTGGATCAAGCCATGGAGAAGGGAAGGGAGCAGACAGTTTTCCTGGATGTAAGAAGTAAAACCACTTTTGAAAACCACTGAGACTTCCATAACTGAGGCCACTGGGTTTGTATCCATTAGAATAATTCTATTGGCCTTGGTCCTGCAAATGTGCTTAGGGGGGAGAAGAGTCAAGGCTTCAGTACAGTTGGTCCCTGCTGTTCTAGCTCTCAATTTTATTGCCTAAAAAAAGCAACTATATTTTTCCCTTTCAGCAGTGCATTAGCATTTGCCATCACTGCTTTTTTTGTTTGTTGAAATAAAGTAAACCAATGCCTTGCTTCAAGAAAGGTGCACAAATAATGGGATTTCTTGAACTAATTTAATCTGTGTAACTCTATCTCTGTATTGGGCAAGAAATTTTTGGCAGGGAGATAACTGACTTGTTTCTATGACAACTGAGATCATGTCATGGATACTTGGGGAATAAAAACCCTGAGTGCTCACAGCTTCCACTGTGAGAAAACCTTCTGAAAACTGAGCACAAATTTCTTACTGCACTCTTGCAGGAGTTAAGCTGCTTAAAGAAATCTAAGACAACCAATTTCTCTGTTTGTCTTGCTCCAGGGTGATAAAATATTTGTTCCCAAATGTTGCTTAGAACTAAAGAGTTTTACTCTTCTCATCATGACTTTGTAGAAATTGATGAGTTAGGATAAAGTGTGTCTTGATTTTATTCCTGTATTACTTTTATCCTTGATTCTTTAAGAAGCCTTTGAGGTGATAAACTGAAGGAGCACTGAGCTTGCTACAGGGCTGGTTGGGCAGATTTGCACAAAAAAGAGCATTTCAACATAATAATTACTTGTTGGTAACAAAGGCCAGGAAAACCTTCTGCTTCTGATTGTGTTTTAATAGGCTTACACTGTAAAAGAAATGGAAAAATAAAACTCTATTGCAAGGTAACTGGAGGGAAGGTTTGCTGAACAACTTCAATTTTACGAAAAACCTAAACAACAACCAAAAATAAGGTCTATTGAAGGGTCAAGGAGGGGGTATGGTCCTGTGGCTGGGAAGGGAGGCAAGTCATGGTTTCTGGGTTAATGTTTTGCAAGTTTTGGTCTCTCCAGGCTTTTGTTTCAAGGGCAGAAAAAAGAGAGAACAGCCCAGAAAAGGCATCAGACACCTGGTGTTTCTTAGGGGAGCAGCAGAATTGGTGCCAGAATTCCATTTCTTAGCCCCAGCTTCCTTGGAACAGTTTGTGCTGGCATTGTGGGACGTGGTGTTGGCAGCCTGGGGCTTTAACCCAGCCCAAACCTGCCCCAGGCTGTCACAAGCTCCTTGCAGAAGCAGAACCAATTCTAACCAGCTTAAATTTTCACCAGGGATAGCACTGGGTGAGTGTGGTTCAAAGCTGCTGAAGCTATTTGAGGAAAGCATTGCTGTCTGGTGATCATCCCTGGGGATGGGGTCTGGCTGGCTCAGGCAGGATGAGCAGGACACAGAGATGTGCTGGAGGCTGTCACCAAGGCAATGCCACAGCTGGATTAAGGAGCCCAGACCAGGGTGCATCATGCTCAGGCTTAAACAAGTTATTTAGCAGGCTGCTCAGCTGCTTAAACTGGTGATTTGTAGGCTGATGGTTGTAATTTGCATAAAAGGTATAAAAATAGTGGCAATTACTGAGTCCTCTCCATAGCCTGTATCTGGCACAGTGTCCTATATAATCTCAACACTCTGCTTCATGTAAGCAGGGAGAAGAGCTGATTCCTGACACTGCTCCCTTGTTTTCAAAGTGAAGATGTTACATTAGCCCTCACCTCACTGGTGATTTCTTCCATCAGGAAAAATGTTTCCTTCCATCTCCCATCAGGCTTAAATTGAACCAGCAAGGCATTTTATGTCAAACCCTAATGAGGTCCCTTTGTATCAACAAATGTCTTGACTGCAACTTTGGACTGTGGAAGTAACAGGAAGATGTTTGTTGGAGCTGTGGGTATTGTGTGTCCTTGGCACAACCTCTTCTGCTCCCACTGTTGGGGATGGAGCAGGGAAGAGCTGCTTTCCAAGCTCAGAAGGTTGAGAAGCTCAGCAGGGTGAAAGAAGGGAGAGAAGTTTGGAGACCATTAACATTAGAAGAAACCAGCGTGTGCCCTGTGGGGCTGATCCACTGAGGCTTTGCTCCTGGAGAAAGAAACATGAGGTTTGGTTTGGGATTGCACTGAAAGCACAGCAGGTCACTGGTGATGTGCTTTGCATGGACTGCAGCATCACAGCATCTTGCAATTAGTGCAAGAATTGGTGGGAGAGCAGCTCGGTTGCAACATTCAATCCCTCTGTCTCCTGATCCCTGCAGCTGCTTTCATCCTTCCTGTTCTTGGCCAGGAGTGGAAGGGAGGAAGGCACCAGTGCTCTTTCCCTTTCTTTTGGTCTCTGAGCACTTTGTGAAATTTCTGGTCCTCTGGGCAAGGAATAATTTGCCTGCTTTGCACTTAGCCCTGCAAAGTTAATTATTTGGGGAATAAATGCAGGGATGCTGGCTTGGATCTGCACCCTCATTTCAGTGCTCAGTCCTTTTCTTACACAGCTGGCAAGCCTGGAATGTGCCTGGGGGGTGGATACTTGGATTGCATTAGAAATCTGCTTGAGGTTTCTGGGTTTAGCCTGTACAGATGGTGGTGGTTGCCCTAAGTACCTTAGCACTTCCCTTGCCCATTTGGATTTGAATCCATCACATTAATTTTTCTTTTAGAAATGTGCAACAAGAGAAGCAAAGCCACCATTTCCTAAAGATAATCCAGCAGGCCAGAAGAAGAAACTGAGTTTGGTCAGGCTGGAGCTGAGGCTTTTCTCTGCTGTTTAGTTTGCTCACAGGGGAAGTCCTCAGAGGGTTTTCTTGGAGAAAGCATTGCAATGGGAGATGTGATCATAGCTAAACACAGTGCACTGATTTCCCAAAACCCACTCAAGAACAGGGCCCCTGACCTCTGCTCTGCTCTGCTACAGGATGCCAAGCTCATGGTATTCAGGGAGTTTTATCATTTCCAGTTTTTATGCCCACTTCTTATGGGTTTGATCTTCTGTGCATTCCCAGCTAAGTAGCACTAAATCTTCCTGGAGTCTGAGTGCCAGCTGGATTTTACAGGTCAGTTAAAAAACAGCCGAAGAAAAAGCCAAGTTGTGTTCCCTTTGCCAGCTCTCCAGACCCACCTGAGGGGTTTAGTTTTGCTTTCCTCTTCCTTCCCAGCTGATAGAAGGGGATAGAAGGGAGTGAGCATGGGACAAGGCAGGGGAAGGCAGAGGTGGCAGAGAGGCGATGGCCCCGGAAGTCATCTCTGACAGCACCATTGTATTTTTAGCTGCCTCCACCTGCCAGTGTCTCACTGTCCTTGTCTGTTTTAAGAACCTGGCCTGCAGCCACCCATACATCACAGCTTGGGGAGTAATTATCTTTTCCTTCCTTAAGTAAAGGAGCTACTCAAGTCTTACTGCTCTAGTGAACTACAAACCCCCCCTGGTTCAGTTGCACCAAACCAGTCCCAGGGGATGTTTGGTTTGGTGGGGTCCCCCCCTCTCCCAGCCTGGGGCAGCACTGCCTGGGAGCCCACAGGGATGAAGTGTTTTTGTTTGCAGAGCTTCTGGTGTCTGGCAGCTTGGATCCCTCCTTGCTTTTCCTGCAAACACGCTCTCTTTTCTGGGAGTTTTAAAATAGCTCATGGTCCGAGGCCAAATGCAAGGGCTCTGCCTTGCCTGGTGCACAAGCACTCCCCAGGGAGAGGTTTTTCCTTCCTTTCTTCAAGGACTGAGGATCAGGATGAAGTTTAGCCACTGAAATGAAGGGCAAAACAGGGAAATTTGGATTTATTCTCCATTCAGGAGCTGGACTGGAGGAAAAACTACCACTGGGAAGAGGGCATAGGACTGCCTGGAACCAGGATGTTGTTTGTAATCCTTTTTCCACGCATTTTTGTAGCCCCTAAACAGAGGACTTTGCTCTGAGGGAAGAGCTGGAGTGGTGTGAGGGGTGGGGAGTGTGCGGGTGTTCTCTGAAGTTTTCTCTGGTGGCCATGGAGGGTGGTTGGACCCAAGTGATAAGCCATCCTCTTCCTCTGCAGCTATTTGAAGATGGGTTCAGTGGTATTTTTAGTGCCCACATGTAAAGTCAGCACTTGAAAAGTCTTTCTGGAAGCTCTTGTCCACTCCGAGGCCTTTCTTTCTGTCTAATATGGGTAGGGTTGCATGCTTGGAGATCTGCCTGGGGGTTGAGAGACCTTGTAAAAATTCCTGCTAACAAGCCCATGTCCCTGAAGCACTTTCTGCTCTCAGAGGCGCTTATTAATCAGCTCTGAGGTATCTTTACCTGTTCAGAGGGACCACATCCTTTTCCGTGGCTGCTGCTGAGACTGATAGAGAGTAAAACCCACCATGTTTGTCACCTAAAAACCCACTTGGTGTTGTTCCTTCTGGGTATAACTCCATGTAATACCCAGAATATTTTCTTTCTCTCATTTATACAGGAGCAAAGTGGTGGTAGGTGTTAGATCCAGTGGGCTGGTCTGAGTTTCTTAACAGAGGGTGTCCATGTGGGAACTCCCTTTGTCTCTCTTCAACGTGCAGGAATCAGAGTCTGAGAACAAACTGGATGGAGAGACAGCATCAGACAGCGAAAGCAAATCTGAATTTGGAGGATTGCCCCCGGTGCCAACATCAGATGACACCCCAGAGGTCTTGAACAGAGCCCTCTCCAACCTCTCCTCAAGGTAGCACTTGCTGAGCATGGTTGCCCTCTGCTGCCAGGGCTCCTGTGCCTTCCCTGCAGGGTTCTCAGCCTTGCTGGGGCTGCTGGAAGCTCTCCTGGGAGCAGGAACTGCCCCTGAGGCCACAGGAAAGAGAAGATGAGGATAATGCAGGGCTCAGGGGTCTGTGGGAGGGACACCTTGGTGCTGGCAGGTGAAAAGAGGGGCAGAAGACAGTTGGGTTTAGCTTTGACAGCACTCTCAGACTTAACTGTGGTGATTTTTAAGCACTGGTGAGAGCTATGGCTGCTGCAGGAACACGTGAGGCAAGCATGCTGGTAAGGACAAGATATAAAAACAGATCAGGAATGTTCTCTACAGGCTGCTCTGGGAAAAAGCATTTTATTTATATCACGGGAGAAAGTGTCACTCCTGGGGGTGCTGTGGGGATGGGAGAGGCTCAAGGCAGGATCTGTTGGAGAGTGGCAAGGGTACCACATCTCATCTTGTAAGGAAATACAGAGAGGGATCATGGTCTCCAGTTTATTTGAACTTTTCCTGCAGCTTGCCCAGGGTGTGGGAAACCTGTAGCTGAACAGGAGCAGCTGCTCTCCTGTCCTGTTTCAGTTTCCCTGGGGATGTTCTGCCTCTGGACAGTGCTCTCTGCATTTCCTGAGGTTCATAGCAGGGGAGACTGAGCTGAGCTGTAGCCTTGCAGCTGCTGCAGCCAGGGTATCATCAGTGGATCAGATCTCTGCAGCATCAAAGAGAACTTGGGCTTTCCAGGGCTCAGTTTCCTTCCTGTGATGTGCAGAGAGCACACTGCTTGTTTGCTTTGTTTTAACTTTCTCTATCTCCTTTCCTTCTTTCTGGCCTAGATGGAAGAACTGGTGGGTAAGAGGCATCCTCACACTGGCAATGATCACCTTTTTCTTCATCATCATCTACTTGGGACCCATGGTCTTAATGATGATAGTAAGTGCTCCCTTATGTTCACAGTGACAGGGGGGAAGGTTGTTGAGACCATCGCTGGGGTGGGCAGCTCAGAACCTCATATTTTAGAGGTCCTTATTCAGCTTGCTGGATTTCTCTCTCCATGGAGGAAACCTGGAAGGAATTTGTAACCACCTGCTCTGGCAGTCAGCATTCAGCTGCAGCTGAAACCACTAAAAGGGGTTTTTAGAAACCTCCTGCAGAAGAAAAGGGTGGAAAAATCAAAATGCTGAGCTTCTGTTGGGTTAGGAGACTACTGCCAGACTGATAGTGATTGCTGAAGTATCTTTTGCACTGCACATGCATGTGCTTTATCTCCTGGAAGAAAGAGATATTTAACCAACATGTATTACAGCTTCTGGATGTCATTTTGTGCAGGTGATGTGTGTACAGATCAAATGTTTCCATGAGATCATCACCATTGGCTATAATGTGTACCACTCCTATGACCTGCCCTGGTTCAGGACTCTCAGCTGGTGAGTAAGGGGCTGCTCCCCTCCCTGGGCTGCTGCCAGGGGACATCACCTCATGCAGACAAGCAAAGGGATCATCTGCTTACCTCCAAACCAGAGACCACAGGATTGCTGTGTCTTGACCTGTGTTGGCAGCTCTGTAAAAGAAAAGCCTCCTCAAAACCTTGACAGATCCATATATTGAAAGCCTGTAGTGATAAAGGTTTGGTTTGTCCTTCATGAAGCACAGAGATTTGAATCCCATGAGC
Source organism: Heliangelus exortis (assembly GCF_036169615.1). Taxonomy (NCBI): domain Eukaryota; kingdom Metazoa; phylum Chordata; class Aves; order Apodiformes; family Trochilidae; genus Heliangelus; species Heliangelus exortis. Next base: position 4,313,827 of record NC_092451.1, on the reverse strand, counting down.
AAGGGGCAGCGTCGACCACTTAGAGAGGGACATGGTTGCTTGGGTGGGATGGGAATTTTTAGGTGGTTCTGAAGCAGAGACAGGAGGAGGGCTGGGGAGAGGGCAGGAGCAGAGTTGGTGCTGTTGGATGCAGAAGTTGGCAGAGTCCTGTTGAGGAGTGCCACCTAAAGGCAAGAAGTCTTTGTGCATCTGAAGGCCAAAACCAAACCCTAAACTCTGTGATTCGTGGTGAAGTGGAGCTGAGGGATGCAGCCACCAGTTGTTAAATGAAAGTGACATTTCCAAACTGGGGGACATAAAGCTCTCTCTGGCAGTCACTGGAGGGGAGCCTGTCTGCAGCTCCAGAGTCATGCCAAGACCTTTGAGATCAGATGCTTTCTGTGTTCCTCCAAGAAGCAGCCCTTTAGTGTTCCTGTTCATGACCATCTGAATCCTTCACAGGTACTTCCTGCTCTGTGTAAACTACTTTTTCTATGGTGAGACTGTGACAGATTATTTCTTCACCCTGGTTCAGAGAGAGGAGCCCCTGCGGATTCTCAGCAAATATCACCGCTTCATTTCCTTCGCCCTCTACTTAACAGGTACAAACCACACTTTCTGTTGGTTAATCTTGTCTGGGCTGGAGGCAAGAAATCTGCTTGAACTACTCTTGTTCTGAGTGCTGTGTCCAATGCAGGATCTTTGGTTGGAGTAGTGGCTGATCTCTTACATGAGTCTCTGTAGAAGAAAACTCCCTGTTCTGTACAGCCAGGCTTGATTGTTCATCTCTCCAGGTGTTATCTGTAGGCAGTGCTGTTTTGTGACTTGCAAAGCAATGTGTTTTCCCACTCCTCATTGTTGCTTTGCTCAAGAAAAATCCTAAGGAGCTGTGCAATGTCATGGCAAAATGTATTTCTTACTATTGGAGACTATTTACTTTTCATTTTTACTTCTGTCTCTCCTCAGGTTTCTGCATGTTTGTCTTGAGTCTGGTGAAAAAACACTATCGCCTCCAGTTCTACATGGTAAGGTTAAATTCAAGGCCTGGCTTCCCCCAGTTGGAGGGGGCAGGAATAGTGTAGGCTGCTTGGAAATGTTGTGTAGGGAACTACAAGTCAGTAGATGCTTCTCTTCTGGTTGTGCATTGTAGTGCTGCCTGCAGGATAGGTTACTGTGAGCAGACTGGACTTTGAGGAAGGGGGTTCTGACTGTATTTCCCTGCAAACATGTTTTCTCTTCTCTCTGCACTTGTGGGCACTCTTAAGAAACTTTCTGCAAGCTGAGAGGACTGCACAAGGCTATTTGCCTCCTGCACTGAGGGTAGATGGCCTCCAGGGTTAACTGCCTGTGCCCTCCTTTCCCCAGGCTTCAGCAGGGCATTGATCATGTGTTGCTGCTAGTTTTGCTTTCCAGCACATTCAACGCATGGGGATGCAGCTTGGATATCTATTTGTCTCCTCCTCTTACACAGTCAGAAGGCTGAGGGAGATGTATGGGACCAGGGGGGAGCTAAAGAGCATTTGGTGCAGCAGAAGTCTTCCCAATGAAGGTCACCTCAGGGCCTGAGTTGAGGAACATGCCCATAGAGTACTGTGGGTGGCTGTTCCCTGACTCTGGGGCTTTGTCCTGGTGAAGTTGCATGCTAGAAATGCAGATGTGCATGAGCTGAGAGGCAGCTAACAGCATCTGACTGCAGGCAGTGGTGTGTGTGGTGGGGGTCTCTGAGCAGGCTGGACTGCATGCTGTCTTCTCTTCCAGTTTGGATGGACCCATGTGACGTTGCTAATTGTTGTTACCCAGTCACACCTCATCATTCACAACCTGTTTGAAGGAATGATATGGTGAGTTGCTTTGATTTCTGCAGCCTGAAACAAGTGACCCGGTTTGGAGCCCAAACCCTTCTAGAAAACAGCCAGGGAGAAGGTGCTTCCTGTGAGGGACCAACCTGCTCAAAACAGAAGAGAAAGACTCAGTGACAGGACAAGGGGAAGCCCCTTCGGTGGTCCTCCCAAAACCAGCAATGCCAGGAACTAATTTTGGGTGCTCTGAGACTTCATGTTCCTCTGCACTCCACAACCAGCTGGAGTGAGTGCAACCAGCCTGCCTCCAGCTAATAGCAGCCTCTCGGGGTAAAACTGGGCAGCAGTCTAACAGCATGTCATATGTAGCGAAAGAAAATGAGCTTAAAACAGCCCATTCTGGGTACACAACTCACTTGTTAGTCCAGAGCACTAAAGCCCAGCTTTCCCTAGGAGCCTCAAGTGGTTGCTCCTTGCATTGCGTTGGAGGGGGAGACTGTGCTGGCACTGCAAAACATCCCATGAAGCAACTGCTCATTTAGTTAAGCCTTGGGGTGGTTTGGTCTTGGCCTTTTTGCAGTGATGTGAATGTTTTCCCATCCAGGTTCATTGTCCCCATCTCCTGTGTGATCTGCAATGACATCATGGCCTACATGTTCGGGTTCTTCTTTGGCCGCACCCCACTCATCAAGGTTTGTAACTCTGTGGGCAACAAAACACCCACTTTGCTTCTTTGGGGCTTAGTCCTTTGTCCCCTCAGCTCCATTGTTGTGTTTTTTTGTGGGTCTGGGTTCAGCTTCCAAATTACACTGTGCCAGTCTTTGGGGCTGTGAAGTGACCAACTCCAGACTGGGATGTCAGTGCCAGATTCTGACCACTTATTTGGGGCTTTTTGCATCAATTTGTATTTGCCTCAGCAATTCACAAGCAAAGAAAGGCTGCACAGAGGTATGTGGTGGTGTACAGGGAGGTACAGGTTGTAATTCTCTCTCTTTCTCTCTGGCAGCTCTCCCCAAAGAAGACCTGGGAGGGTTTTATTGGAGGATTTTTCTCCACAGTTTTGTTTGGATTACTGGTAAGTGGGAATCATGATGCTTATTTCATTGCTCCTTTCCCTTTGTAGGGTGACAGGGTTTTGTCTAGAAGATGCAAGCAAGCTTTAAGCTCTCCCAGCTCTTGTCAGAGACTTCACATGTCCCTTACTGCTGAGGATTTGAACTGGTCCATGGCTGTGCTTTGTGCTATGTGCAAGTCCTGCAGATGGAGCAGGAAGGTCCCTGTTAGACCCTATGACATGTTTATTACAATAATTATCCTTGAAACTTTCCCTCTGCTGCTGTTGGATGAATGCTGTGCATAGTTTCAAGGACTGTGTGGGGGATATTCTTATCTGCTTTGATGATGATCTCTGTCTCTGGTTGTTTCTGTCCTCTCAGCCTCTTTCAGCCTGTTTGTACAGGCTCTGAGCAGATGCACTTACTAAACAAAAATGCTTACTCTGCCTTTAGCCACTTACTGCTTCTCAGGAGAGTAATCTTCTTAATGAAGCTGGGAGTGCAGCTTCCTCCTCACTGCCTCTCCTTGAGTGGCCTTCTCCCTTGAGATCCAGCTCTGCTGCATTGCTCAGGAAATCAGTAATCCTGCTTCCTGTGTCTCTTTTCCTCTCTCCTGGAAGCTTTCCTATGTGATGTCCGGGTACCGCTGCTTCACCTGTCCCGTGGAGTTCAACAATGACACCAACAGCTTCACTGTGGACTGTGAACCATCTGAGCTGTTCCAGCTGCAGGAGTACAACATCCCCCTGGTGCTGCAGTCTGTGGTGGGCTGGGTAGGACTCTCTGTTTATTGGATCTTATTTATTAGGATAGGAACACCAAGAAAAGAGATCAGGACTTTATTTTTGTGGTCTTCATGGGATGAGGGCATAAAAAGGGGGAATTTAGCTCTGTTCCCAGGTGGTTTCAGAACCACTTGAAAACCAACTGGTCTGCAGGCTGAGAACAAAGAAAGAAGGCCAAGCTGTGGCCAGTACTGTTGTCATTAAAGTTCCTTTTCTGTCCTTTTCTTTCTGCAGAAGACAGTCCGGATGTATCCCTTCCAAATCCACAGCATTGCACTCTCTACTTTTGCCTCCCTCATTGGGCCCTTTGGAGGGTTCTTTGCTAGTGGTTTTAAGAGAGCCTTCAAAATCAAGGTGAGGATGATGCAGGCCATTTCCATTTTAGAAATGTTTAAATGGTTGCCACTACTTTAAACAGCTCCTGTTCTCCCAGGGGTGGCAGACTGGGAGCTTTGGGAAGGGGAGGAGGTTTGTTCAGTCACAGATAAAGCAATGGGGCAGGATGGTTTTTTTTTTTTTGAATGAGTGGGGAGACACCTTAAAATTTCAGCACTGATATTCTAAACCCCTCTTTGGTGCAGAACTTGAGGCAGAAGAAGAAAGAGCCAGTCAGGAAATTTTGCAATCTGAGGCTTCCCTTGATGTCTTGAAGGCAGGTTTTATGTACAAACAGTCTGTGTTCAGTTAAGATGCTTTGGAAGACAAGAGAGGGTTGGAGGAGATAAACATCAGCCTTCCTTGACCTTTGAGTGACAGAGCTGAGTTAAGCCTTGATGTCCTTCAGGCACTGGGAGTCTTGAAGAAGAAACTTCAAAGCAGGGAGAGATTAAACAAAATGTCTTAGCCAGGCTTTCACTTCCTGGGGAGAATTAGAGCAAGGGTATGAGTGTCGTGTGTGTACAGAGGCAGGAACAGATAATGGGTATCTGAGGCTGCTAAACACAATCCCTTCTGTTTTTCCAGGACTTTGCCAACACAATCCCAGGGCACGGAGGTATCATGGACCGCTTTGACTGTCAGTACCTGATGGCTACTTTTGTTAATGTCTACCTTGCAAGCTTTATCAGGTACTTCTTGCTTGACAGTGAATTTTGGGGGCCCTGCCAAACTTGAGTGAGGTACAAGCTTGTAATAAGAGACAGTTTTTGTCCCTCTGAGATTAACGTCTCCAAACTAAGACAAAGAGGAACTGGTGAAGGAAGGGGCAGCGTGGCTACAGCCCGTTCATTTGATTGACTCCCACTTGGGTTGCCAGCTCAGTCAGGCTCAGCAATGTCACTCATTGCTAATGATGCTTTTGTGTTTCAGAGGTCCAAACCCAAGCAAACTGATCCAGCAGTTCTTAACCCTGCGGCCAGACCAGCAGCTCCACATCTTCAACACTCTCAAAGCACACCTGGTTGACAAGGGGATGTTGGGAAGCTTGGAGGACGTGTAGGGTGACTGGAACAGGACTGAAACCAGCCAAGCCTCTTTGAGGAAATTCCTGGCTTGTCTGGCTTAAGACAATAACAAGGCCTCATTTCACTGTAACTTTTCTTCCTTTCTTGGTAAATGTTTGCATTTGTGGGTTTTTTAAATAATATATTTATATAGCTTTGGTTCAAATGAGCAGATCTTGGCTTTGTAGCCGAAAAGAAGTTAAGACTTGGAAGGACTGTTGGGTGAAGTAGGAGGGTACAGCTGTCCTCGTGGTCTGTTCTTAACTTTGGATGCATGTAGGCAGAGCTGAACTTTCCCTGTGAGTGTGTTTACACAGGGGATACACCGAGCCTGGTGGGTACAACCTCCTCTGCACGTGGGAACCTGCGGGAAGCCGTGCAGCTCCCCTGGCCCCTCTGCCATGATGTTCATGATGGTAACTCTGGGGACCAGCATTTTCTCCAGTGGTAACTGTGGATGCAGTGTTCATTTTCCCAGAAAGCCACGTTTAGGCCTGTGTGCAGCCTCCTTGCAGACTGCACAGTGAGCACCAGGCACTGTTAATCAGAAGAGGATTTTACTAATCCAGCCACATTTCCTCTGCCCAGCCAGGCATGTGCATCTGTTTTCACTTGCTGGTTTGTTTTTTTTTTTTTTTTCAGTGCCTCTCACATTCCCTCCTTGTGGCTCATATTTTGTCAAATACAATTTTTCTAACCCATTCAATCAGAAATAGACCAAGGACAAGAAGTCAAGAAACTGGTAGTTGCTTATGGGAATGTGGGAGGTGCAAATTGCTTCAAAACTGAATCAAGTAAATAGGTTTTAAAGAACATTGAAGTTTTAATGAGTAATTCCTGCCAAGTAAGAACAACCCTCTAAATAGCTTGGGTCATTTCTCTTCCTCCACCCCCTCAAATAACCTTTAAGAAACATTGAACCACTCTTTGGTTGGAACCCCCCCACTGGGATATTTTAACTGATTTGGAGAGCAGTCTCCAACTTGGTTTGCTGGCTGGGGCTCCAGCACCCCCTTGGTGCTCTCAGCTGGGTATTTTTTTTCTTTCAGGGATCATGTCTATCACCTGTTTGTTACTTGAGTTCTAGGTGTTGTGCTGCTGAGTTCATCATGGTCTGTGTTACATTTCAGCCTAGGTTCATTTACCTGCAGGCTTCTCTCCTGCTTCACTTACTAGATCTTGTCATAAATAGATTGTACTTAATAGTTGTAAGTTTTATCTAAGTACTTAGCTTTATTTTGTCATACTTTTTTATTATTTAACAAGGAGAGCCCTAAAGATTGTAAACTTTTTTTTTTTTTTTTTTTTTTTTGTGACCGGATAGTGAAAATATCCCTGGTTTACACCTCAAGCAGTGTTCCCAAACACAAGATTACTCTTGATTTTTCTTCTTTCCATAGTTTGTGCATAGGAGAGATACTTTACCTTTTTTTGACCTGGGGAACAAGTGGCAGGGATAGATAATACAGAAGTACATTGCTGTTTTCAAATAGCTGCTGACACAAACCTTATCCACCAACACCCCCCCAGTATGGAGATACATACGTGCTGCCAACTAGCTCATCACTGACAGAAAATGAAACACCTGAAAATACTTTGTAGTTCATACTCTGGATTGAGATTCTGCCATTGCTTTCATTTACCCCGAGCAAGTGTGTGGAAATTAAATCGTAGATACCCACCTCTCCCTGACATTTCTATAGGAACCCTGAGGCAGAAGTTTCTCCCCATCTTACTGCAAATTCATATATTTGATTGAAAGCACTGGGTGCAGAGAAGAAGGGTTGGTTTCCATAAAGTATTTTCAGCATGGGGCTGGCAAAGTTGCAGGAGTTGGGGCAGCTCTGATGGAGCCCGTGCAGGATTGCGTTTGCTTGATGCCAGTGGTGTACCCAGAGGTTTTCCTGGACTAGTTGTGGGACTAATCCCTGATTTAGGCTGAGATTTAGTTTCTGTTGACGTGAAGGATGTTGGTCCAAGCTCCTAACTGGAAAATTGGAGGGCAACATTAAGGTGCTTCCATCTTTCTTGGCCCAGGTAGAATATTTGGTCTGTGTTTCATGCCAATTCATGGCTCCGTTGGTTGAATTTAGGTAAGCAAAGTGAGGGCACCTGCAAGGAGGACCTGGGCTGCAAATAGGTGTGGAAGTGACAGGGTTTTGTGTAGCCTCTGGGAAGTAGTTTGCCCTGTGTGGTCAGCCAAGCTGGTGTTTTTCTGAATTCTTCCTGCCTGTTGCTGACGTCTGCCAAAATCCCCCGTAGTGCGCTGTTGGGTCACCAGAAGAAGCTGTAGTGTTGATAAACCTTACAAAAGTGTGCTGCTCTTTATATTAAGAATTTTTTCATATGGGTCTTTAGTCTCCTTCTGGTCTTGCTTTAAACCTTTTGTACCTCTTTAGTTGTAACTAGCAGGGTAAAAACCCAACACCAAGCTTTCCTGCGTGCTTTTCCCCTGCAGTGGCGTTTGGATGCTGCTGCAGTGCTGGATGTGGACACAGGAGGGCAAAGCAGTTCCAATTCCTGGTTCCCTAGGGCTGGGCCAAAGGCAGCAGCAGGAATCTTGTGTGTGACTTTCCTGATGAACTCACAGCTTTCTGCTCCTTTCCTTCCCAGCAGTGCAGTTAAGGGGTGGGCTTGCAAGGTGGGTCAGATCCTGCAGGGTGAGTGTGGAAAGGGTTGAGGAGCCTGCAGTAAATCTTGGTAACCTGAACAGGAACATCCAGTTGAGAAAGGGAGGGAGACAGATGGGCACTGTGAAGGTTGTTTGCAAGCTGGACTGCTGATCTTGCTAGGAAATACTGGTTGTGTGTCATCCATTGGGAGCTGTGGCTGGCAAACCCACTTCTACACCACTGGTCTGAATCCTGGGGGTGGTAGAGCTGAGTGCTTGGTGACACCAAGCTGTCTGGGAGCATTTGGTGAGCTCCCCATCAGCCCAGCCTGAGAGCAGCTTTAGTTCACCAGAAGTATTTCAAGTTAGACTTAGAAAATTCAGGGAACTGGAAAGCTGACATTCCTGCCTCTGGCTGTGCCTGCAGGAGTTAACTGGGATACCAAGGGATGTGTAGCAAGAGGTGTTGGACCTCTCTTGGTTGCATTCAGCCTTGCAGGACTTTAGCCACCCTCTAGCTCTGACAAGAATTTGGATTTGGAGGGAGGCTGCTGGAGAGGCCAAGATGCCACCAGGGAGGTGTAGGGATGGTGATGTGGGATTGATGCTCAGGAAGTTTCTCCAGCTGCAGGGCTCGAGCTCAGTGTTGCACAGTGGTTTTTGTTTACAGTGGGCTCCATGTCTGGAGAAGTTCCTTCTGCTTGTGCCCAAAAAAGAGGGAAATAACTGTGAGAGCAGACCAGCATGAGGAGGTCCTGTGTGAGCAAGGAGGTGTGGTGGATTGGAAGGAGGAGGAAAGCAGAATTTGGCCAAGGTGGAACCTCTGAGGGTGAGACTGGTGCTGGTAGGGGACAGGCTGATGTAGAAACCAACTCATCAGGAGCACTCACTGCTTGTCCAGTTGCAGCAGACAGGGAAGGATGTCAGTGTATTCAATGAGCAAAGGGGATGGCAAGTGGCTAGAAAGTTGCTTCTGCAGAGCATGAGAAGCTGGCTGTCCTGGGGAGGTGATTCTAAAATTCATGACATTGGTTTGCTGGTGGGTGACATAGTGATATGGGTCAGATGCTGGTTTGATCCCCAGCCTGAGGGGCACAGCTGGGCCAGGTCTGTGTGGATGAGCACTTGGCATGGTCTGATGGGAATTTGCTTTCCAGAGTCTGGTGGTAGCCCAGCTGAGTTTGCAGATGGGATGCCCAGCTAGCCTCTGGCCTGCAGTGCTCAGCAAAACATCAAAACCTTTCTTCCTGTGGTCTCCTGTCCCATGCTGACCAGCATATAGCATGTATTCTTCAAGGTGATGGGCTTAGTACTGATCTGCAGGGGTTTGTGGTTCCCTGTGTGGCTCATGAAGCTGCAAGTCCTGGAGCATCAGCAAATGCTTGGCACCAGGCTGTGAAACACCATCCTAGGGATGTCTCCTGTGCCTGATGGGTGCAGTGAGTTCCTCTGAACACAGCTGTGGTAGGACCTTGGCATCTCTTCCTTCCCCTTCCTCTCCTGACCAGCTCTGGGTGACAGGAGGAGGGTGAAGCTGTGGGGAAAGCATCCTTACAGCCTCTCCAGACCTCCCTGGGGACAGACATTTGTCCCCGAAAAGCATTGCATGAAAGCGCCTCTGGTTCTTGCCCTCTGTAACCAGCCCCAGAGTTGCATTTTGTACTACTGTAATCTTTGTGTGCTCCTGTTCTCCAGACCTGATGCGTTTCTTCCATCTGCTTCTTTCTCTGTGCTTTGTTTTTTTGACTCATGTTCTAGCTACACACGTAGAGCTGCCTTTGACCGAATGTCCGAATGTGATATATTGTATATTTTAAAGTATTTACCCTATTTATATACTATATGTCACTGTTAAATAAATATAAGTTCCATTATCTGGAGTGGGGTTTTATTCAGTACTGGCTGCAAGGAGGAGAGATGCTGAAAGCCTCCTTTTCATTCTCTGGCAGCTTGTTTCAAACTCCAGTTTCCCCATTCCTTGCCCTGTAGCTCTCCAGGGACCTTCCTGGGAGCAGACCTGGTTGTGGCCAAGCCAGGAATGCAGCCTGCAGGATGGCTGCACACACAGGCAGGATTGAACCACCCCATTGTCCTGCACCAGGGACATAAATTCCTTTTTTTTTTCCAGGGGGGGTTTGGTGGAAGCTGTGATGGGATCTTACAGGCCCATCTTAATCAAAGATGAGGGAAGTGCTGGCCCTGCAAATCAGCTCATTTTGCCCTAAAGATTTCGTTAGAAATGTGATAAACTGTTGGAATTTCATCTAGCATAAATTATTGCTCTATTTCAGTCGTTTCTCCTGACTTGTGAGGGGCTAGGAGAGCATAATCCTTCTGTTTACCCAGCAAAATTTACTATTTTTAGCTCTTGTGTTACTCTGTCTGGTTTTGACTTATCAGCTAAGACAACCCAACCCATCAGCAGCTCTCTTTTTGCTTCCTGTCACACTCTGGGGGCATTTTCAGATAAGTGAATCCTACAACAACACAATCTGATGCTTTCTCTATAGCAACCCTGCAAAAATTGAAGGCCCCAACACAGGGTTCCAACACAGGGCTGAGATTTGCTCTTCTTAAGTTCCCCTGGGGCATTTGGTTGAGGAACAGGCAGCCCAGCTTGATTGCTATGAGAAAAAAACCTTAATCTTGTGATGTCCTTTCCCAAATGCAGAGGCAGCCACCAAGTACCTGATAGGAGGAAGCTGCAGTGGCATTCTGGGTGCTTGCAAAAGTCTGGTTTTGGGGTGCTGGAGAGGGCTGAGCTGTAGCAACAGAGCATTGGGCTCAATTGCATGATTTTGGGCTCAAACATTTGCTGTTTCCTCTTTAGAGGAAGGCAAAGTGCTGTGTGACATCCTGTTCACACAGGCAGGTGGGGAAAGGTGGCTGCTCACAGGCTTGAAAGAGAAAAAAAAAAAAAGGATCAAGACACATGACCTTCCCCTCTGGCTTTCTGCAGATATTATTAAGAAGAGGAGACAACGATGCTTAAAATTCAGGGCTCAGTCCACTTGTGGTAAAGCAGAAATGGGGTTAACTCAAGCAGTTTGGACCCAAAGCAGGTTTTGGGGTTGATCTCATTCTGGCCTGGGTACCAGCTGGGCTGCTCCATTGCCATAGCATCTCTTCCCATGCCATCATCTTTGGACTTTCAGCAGTGGAAGATGTGAGCTGGGAATCTCTGAGCCAGCTCCAGCCACTGCTAAAAGCAACAAAATTCCTTTTTTCCAATGGGATTAATCCCAATGAGCCCATCCTGGCTGGGCAGTCGGTGCAGGCTCCAGCTGCTTCCCCAAGAAGCACATCCTCAATTTATGCTATGGCACTAAAAAAAACCTTTGCAAGCTGCTCAGTGCATGCCAGGCATGACTGCTGGGCTGCAAATCAGAACAGGAACCAGTGGCCACATCCTCTTTCAGCCCAGTGCTTCCCACGTTGCTCTTCCTTCTGTTCAGCACAAAAAGACTCTCCCCAGGGCTGGGGGGTGAAAAATGGGGGCTGGAGCCCTCCGTTAGGTCTTTGGGGCACATTTCTATTTTCCTTTGGAAAAAGACCTTCAAATTACATGGAACAGGATCTACACTTGATGTTGTGAGTGGGAAAAGGGACTTTGCTTGATCCAGTGGCTCTGGTGGGGTCCCCTGGCCCTCGCTGCTCTGACATCTTTCCTCCACAAGAGCCTCATTTCAGCCCCGTTTTCCTCCTGGCTCTGTCACCAAGTGGGTGTGCAAACCTTCCATCAGCTGTGGGGACCACACAGCACTTGCAAGAAGAAAATCCCCAAGACACCCAACATCATCGGGGCCGTGCACAGGGGGATTCATCCGGACATCCAAGAGATGCCACCATGTGCTGTTTGGCTCTGGCCAAAGCCTGCTGAGCTTTGGAGCTGAGCAAAATGTCTCCTGCAACTCCCTGCTGGGCCGTGCCCCTCAGCAAGTGATTTTCTGGTGTACCAAGGGCCCCAAGAAGGACAAGCACTTCCTCAAATGCCACAAATGCACTGAGAGCAACCTCGGGGCAGCCACGTTTGGTGCTGGCTGAGTCTCCACATCAGCCACGAGGGGCAAGAAAAAGGGGAGCAAAAAAGGGGAGCAAAAAGGGGTGGCATCACCTCGGGGCTGTGGGGGAAGCCAGAGGAGAGCTTTGCAGGAAAGCAGGGCAGGAAAGTACTTTTATGGGGTTGTTCACAGCCACTCTCTGAGGAGGAAGTACCTTGGTAAATCAACCCTTGCCGAGATCTCCGTGGGGGGGGATCGCACCCACGGGACCATCAGGGCTTTGTTCCAGCCTGTCTCCTAAGCAACGCCCCCCTACCCCCCAAAAAATACCAAAACCAAAAGTCCCCTCCTGATCCAAAATGTCCCTCAAGCTGCCAAGGAACTGGGATTTCAACCTGAAAATGGATGCTGCAAAAATAGGTACCGTGACTGTTTTATTTCTGCCTTTTTTTTTTTTCTGCTTCAGCCTTTCAGGTGCACACTGGGGGCTGCCCCTGGCCAAGCTCAGCAGCAATTTTGGCTGTGGCACAGAGCCAGACCCGGTGGGGGGACCTGGCTCCCAGCTACCACTTTTGAGAGAGCAATTGGTTTGCAAATGATTTGCAAGAAGTGATTTGCAAAGTTGTCACCAAGGGGATGCTGTGGGAGCAGGGCTGGGGCTGCCCTAGGGGGGTGGGACAAGGGGAGCAGGCAGGGTGGGGCTGCTGCCCACCCCAAAGCCAGGTTTGGGGTGGGATTTAAGCCCCATGGGCTCATTCTTCTGGCACAAACCTTGCAGGAGGTGAAGTGCCACACACAAGGAGCTGTGCAGGCTGGAGGAAGCAATCTTGCCCTTGCTCAGGTTTCTTTGCCCACCCCAACGTCACCGTTTCCTCTCACTGGTGGCCAGGAACCTTCTGATGCCCAAACTGGGCTCTCTGCCCTGGGGTATCTTCACTGTGGCCTTTCCTGACTTATCTCCTGCCTCTGACCAGGCTTTGCATGGCTCTCCTCTGCCAGGGGATCCATCTCCACCATAACAATCAGGATAATTAATTTTTTTTTTTGCAGAGAGGCTGCAGAGCAGAGGGTAAATTCAATTGGTAGCTCAGAAACAAGGACCAGGGGACACTGAGCCTGCTGACTGCAGGCAAACAGAGAGAATGGAGATGGGACACAGGCCTGAATGCATTTTCTGACCAGGAATTGCTTTTTTTTTTTTTTTTTTTTTTTTTTTCAAGAAAAAACTTCCCCTGATGAAACTCTGAGTACCTATTGCAGCTTGTGGCTGCTGCCAGCCCAGGACACAAGGGCTGGGTGTACAGGGACCTGAGTGCTGGGCACAGCCTGGTGTCCTCAGGGTTTCTGGCTGCAGGGAGCAGCTGCTGCCATCTTCAGGGGTGCAGCAAGGATGTGACTTGCTTGTGGAAAATAATTGCAAATTACTCACCACCACCCCTCTTCCTGGCTTTAGGACACTTCCCTCTCCTTGTCCCCAGCCCTGGCTTCTGCAAGCCCCAGGGCAGTGCCAGCTCCTGTGTGCTTCCTCGTGCTGAGAAAAAACCCCAAATCAACAAAAAAGCATTTATTTCAGTGAAGAAGAAAACAACATTTGCAATTTTCATCGCAAAACCTGTTGTGGCACTTTTGCTTGTACTGGTTTTATTCCCAGGACCTGACATCCCTCCCGTGGGGCAGGAGGGAAGGGGATGGCAATGAGGGCTCCTGCCCAGGACAAGGAATTGGGGCAGAACCCAGCAGTGATGTGGTCACCACGGGAGCACTCAATGCAATTTCTCCTGCAAGCTGCATTTTGTCAGGGCTCCTCTTTGCAGGGACACGGTCACCCTGCTGTGTCCAGTCTCCAGGGCTGGAGGAAAAATGAGGATGTTTTGGAGGAAATGTTCAGCTTCAGAGGTGGTTACCACAGGAGATGCTTTAGGGGGCACCTCAGTTGCTCTTAGTGGTTCTTTCCTGCACTGTGAGGTTGGCAAGAAGGAGCAGGGCCAAATGTGTCAGGGATGTGTTGGTGAAGGAGGAGGTGACTGCAAATGCTGAACCACCCTGGGGAGAGACAGGGGAAAAGGAGAAGAGAAGCTACTCAGAACTTGAGGTGGAATTTGTAAACCCCAGTTTGGTTTTTGCATCAGGGTAGCCCCCGGGACCAGCTTCCCTGGATAGACAGCCTTTCCTATTTTTCTTTAGCTTTAAATAACTCTGACTGAGGCTCAGCACCTCTACCACTGATTTCATGTAGTTGCCATGAATCTTTGTTTTAGGCTTCAGAGGTGTCCCAGTGGACAGGCAGGTTCTTTTTATGTCAGTCATTTGTCTGACAGATTTCAGCCTACCTGAGGACAGAACTCATGCTGGTCTGTTTTATCACAGAAACATTGGAGATAATAAGATCTCTATTTTTTTTTTTCACCTTTCTTTTATTTCACTTATTATCCTTTTAACTCTGGTAAAAGCTGGTAAATCCAGACTGGAACTTTTTGCCCCCTCGGAGACTTTCCACCTCCCTGTGTGAGAACTGCCCTATTGGAAACACCAGGCAATGCTCTCTGAGGGCAAAACTTCAATTTCCAAACAGTTTTTTTTTTTGTGAGCCAGGTTGGGTCATTCTGCTATCGCTGCTGCAGCCTGTTTGGGGTGGGTATCAAAAAAAATCCACACACACCCTCCCATGAAATAAAAATAAAAAAAATTATTTTCTTCTCACTTGCAAGACAATTACTCCCACACAGGAAAAAGGAAGCACACACTGACAGATACTGCAGCCACTTCCTTTCAAAGCTCCAGCCAGTTTGCCCAGCACAGGCAGAGGGGCAGGGAGCCCCTGGCACTGGTGCAGTTTAAAGCAGCCCTGGGGCTGGTGGGACCTCATCCCTCTGCATCCTCCCCATCCTCTCCCTCTCTTTCCTTGGCAGCTCGCTCCAAAAGCGTGATGAGCAGTGAGGCTGGGGGCACCCAGCCTGCCACCCCCCAGCCCCTGGAGAGGCCCCAGAAGGTGGGGTGGCTGAAGAAGCAGCGTTCCATCGTCAAGAACTGGCAGCAGAGGTTCTTTGTGCTCAAGGGACAGCACCTTTACTACTATAAGGAGGAGGAGGATGTCAAACCACAGGTAGGACGAGGCCAGTGGGCTCTGCAGGTCCCCAGAATCCCCCTTCTTGCTTGCAGGGAAATGGTTTGGGAGGGGGATGGCAGAGGGTGTTCAAGAGGTTTCCTGCCTTTGGGCAGTAAGGAACCTGATCAGCAACAGCGATGCAATTGAATTCTGAAAATGCCTTCAAGCCCTGCAGGGTTTTTTTTAACCCAACTCAAAAATTGCTCTCATTCTCCAAAAGAACAGAAACAGTCTGGGAAGGAAAAAAGCTTGGTAGGTCCCCTTTTTCTTTTTCTTTTTCTTTTTCTTTTTTTTTCTTTTTCTTTTTCTTTTTCTTTTTCTTTTTCTTTTTCTTTTTCTTTTTCTTTTTCTTTTATCTTTTTCTTTTTCTTTTTCTTTTCCTGTTCCTTTTTCTTTTTCTTTTCCTGTTCCTTTTTCTTTCCCTTTTCCTGTTCCTTTTTTGTTTTCCATTTCCTTTTCCTTTTCCTGTTTCTTTCCCTTTTTCTTTTCCTTTTTCTCTTTCTTTTTCTCTTCCTTATAAGAAGGAAGGAAAAAATTGAAAGAGTGAAACAACCAGTGTTCTTATTCTGAGAATTACTTCATCAGAAAAACTGGCATTTAAGAAGTGTCTCTTCTTGTTTGAAAAGTCATTTTTAGCACAGAAATATATATAGGCCACCAGCTTCTGCTTTCAGTTTGAGAGCCCCACAGAGCTGGGTGTTTGCAGCTCCTGCTCTGCTCTGTCCTAGGGCTGCCTGTGTCTCCAGGGAAGCATCATCAAGGAGGTGGCCAGCAGCCCCGAGGAAGGAGGGAAATTTATCTTTGAAATCATCCCAGGTGAGGATGCTTCACTTCGTTTGGCAAGGATCCCCACAGTGCTGCCTTGCCCAGGCAAACAAATGTCTTCATTTCAACATTGACACCCCAGGGCTGGAGCAGGGTCCTGTGTCAGAGCCCACACCCCATGCTGAGCTGCAGTGTTAAAAAAATGTTAAAAACTCAAGAAGTTTCTGTTCCTTTCTCCCAGCCCTTCAGCAAGTGTGAGATGCACCAGTGCTGCTCCATTTCACTCAGACTGCAGGGAGGCAAATTGGAGCCAAAAGCATTTAGCAAAGAAGAATCTGTCTTTTCTCCTCCAATCCTCTCTGTAAATGATGTATAAATGTTTTATTTTGCAGGGGTCTCTGGAGACCAGACCCGGGCAGGGCAGGACCCCTGTGTGCTCATGGCTAATTCCCAGTCTGAGATGGAGGAATGGGTTAAATCCATCCAACGAGTCCTGGGGGCATCCTCAGGAGGTAAAGGGGAGCAGGGAATTCCCTACAACCTTGTGCTGTGCTTTGGTCAAGGATTTCAAAGCTGGGCTGATAAATCCTTGAAACTGGAAGCTGTGAGGTGAGGTAACACCTTAGGAACCCACTCCTAGACCCAACCCTGTGGTGCTGGGGCTGCTGCAAACACGGGCAGTGCTAAAGAAATGGCATCCAAGTGTGAGTAAAGATTCCTGGGCTGGTTTCGAGCACTGTTGTGAACTTCCTCATTGACTTTTTGACCCCAGAAACTGTTATTCTTGAAACCAACTCACACTCAGGGATAAAATATTGAAAAAGCTTGCTTTTTGCTTGCCTATTTCCTCACTCTGCTGTGTTTCCAGCACATCCCAGTCCTCCTGCACTCATTTTCTCTGCAGAATCTGCCTTGGCCACGGATTTGCCCTCTCCACACTCCAGCAGGGATTGCAGTGCCTGGATCCTTCCTTCCTTTGCCCTTGGGTGTTCACTTCTGCCATTACAGCATTGTGGTAGGGGAAGTGTGAAACATGAATTGATCAGAAAGGAACAAGCCATAAATTTGCCACCAGAGGCAAAGCCCACAAAGGAAGCCTCAAAGGTCCCTCCAGACACTTTTCCTAGAAGGATGAACTCCTACAAGCAAGATCCCCCTATGAAGCAGGGCTGGGAGTCTTTTAGCTTTCTTCCAACAGAGAACTAACCTGGATCATCATTCTAAGCCTCTCCTCCCTCTGTGATTTGCCCTGACTATTTAGATTTTTTTTTTTATAGGGTCCTTCAGACCTTTCAGCTGTACAAGACAGGAATGATGGAGCTCAGAGAAGTGTCCCCAAATGAACAACTCCGCCAGCTTGCAGCTAAACAAGCAATTCATTATCAGAGAGAAAAAAAAAAAAAAAAAAAAAAAAGCTATTTGCCTTTACTGGGCACAATGACAGATTTATAGTCATTATTTAGAAGTGTAAGTGAATCATAAATGAAACACCCTCATGATCAGACAGGTGCTGACAAGCCTTGTGGTTCCAGTTGAGAGTGTTTACCTGCATTTTCCTGGTCTGGAAGATGAACAGGAATTATTTTAACCTCAGAGCACAAGGTGAAGATACCACAGGCACTGCTGGGGTAAAAATATGGTAGAGGACCATTAGGACCCTTTGCCATTATTATCACAGCTTCAATTTGAGTTGGGATTTGTCTGCTCTTACCATGCCCCGGGCTCTGAGGAGGAATTTCTGGGGTGCAGGCTGCTGCCTTCCCACCTTTGAGCTCTTCTTTTGCTGGGAGTTCAGGAGGAAAAAGCCATTGCTTGGAAGGAAAGGTACCACCTGCTGCAAAATGCTGCTGCTCATTGCCCTGGGGAGTTTCTGGAGGGTGAGAGGAGGGGAAAGGGAAGAAAAGCCATTAAATCAGTATGACTTCCAGCTCCAAGTCTTTGCAAGGCTGCTTTTCTTTTTCTTGGTGGTCTCCTGTGCTTTCTGTATCCTTAAGGTTTGTGTGATGAGCATCCCTTCTCTCCCTGTGCCCTAGCATTACCTTTCCTGCTGCTCCTGCCTTGCTCTGTATCAGCACCCTGCTCCGAGGCAGGCAAGCAGCCTGGAAATAAACCAAGCCTCACTGCTTGGTTTTAATCATTTTGAGAACTGTTAATTAATTGGAGGAGGAACAAGGTTTCATTTTGCTATAACTTCTTTGAAGGGAGTTCTGCTTTCCCCTCATTTGCAGACTTCTTGGAGCTCCTCTTCTCCCTGCAGAGCAGGTCCGGTGTCACATCTGTGCCCTCAGCAAAGCCTCTGGGCTCCTCTGACCTCTCTTGTCCTTTCCCTAGTGGTGTTTGGACAGAGCTTGGCAGAGACCATGGCTTATGAACAGAAATTTGGGCAGCAGCAGGTCCCCATCCTGGTGCAGAAGTGTGTGGAGTTCATCCGGCAGCACGGGGTGGGGGAGGAGGGAATTTTCCGCCTGCCTGGCCAAGACAATCTGGTGAAACAGCTCCGGGACGCCTTCCATGCTGGGGAAAGGCCATCGTTTGACAGGTATGCTGGATTCCCCCTCTCCTGTTCCCCAGAATCTGACTCCAGCAGTGCCCTGCAGGAAACTTGGACCCTCCAGAAGGGCTTGGGGAGGAGGGAGGATTCTGCACAAACCCCGAGTGGAGGCAAAAGCAGAATCAGAGGGTGTTGAGATGGGGTTTGTGGAAACAGAGGGAAGTGTTTAGGAAAATCCTGCCCCACACAGCAATTATCGTTTGCAGGAGCAGCCAAGGAAGGAGGCAAAGGGAAGAGCCAACACAGCCCATCAGCTAAGGGCAAAGGGTTAGAGAAAGGGAAGCAAGCAGTGGGGCACAGAGAAGCTCAGAGAACACCCTAAATACACTGAGTTATTTCTTTCCCTGCCAGCTCTTAGCTGTGGCATTTTCCTCCCCTTGCTTTTCCTTACAACATGACAGAGAGATGAGAGAGAGATTTTGGCTGCCCCAGGGCTGTGTCCTCCTTTATCCCTTCCTTTGTTGGGCTAAGGGAGATGAGAAGCTCCCTAAATCTGAGAGCTGCCTCTCCCTGTCCCAGAGGGACATTTGCTGCTGCTGCCTCTGTGCAAAATGAAAGCAGAAAAGTAAAAACCCCTGGTACATCTCAGCTGGGTCTGCAGCTGCATATTTCTTGCTTTCTGGGTGCCAGAGTCCTGCTGAGAGCTTTCCTGTTGTAACCTGCACAGGGGTCAGAGGAAGGTGAAGCCTTTTTGTGTTTGTTTTCCATACCTGATTTTTTGCATCCGGGCATGGGGAGGGAGCTTGGTCCCTTTCCCAGTGCCCTGGGACATAAACTCTGTGTATGAGCATTGCTGCAGTGAGCTCAGGGTGACTCTGACCCCCCTGCACTTCAAGCAAAACATTTTCTTCCAGAGGCTGAAGGCAAATAGTGGGGTACCCAGGGACCTGAATGCTGGAAGATGCTGGCTCGACCTCCAGTGCCATCTTTGCATCCTGTTTGGGTTTGCACGGGCACAACTTGTGTGTACAAGCATGGGAGGATTGAGTGGGGAGTGTCAGAAAGCTGCCCTGGCAACCCAGGCATTCAGGGTGGTTTATGGTGTGTTATTGGTAGGCCCTATAAAAGCACAGCTCTGGAAAAAAAAAAATCCTCTATGGTTATGTGCATTTGTTAAAAATAATAGTATTTGAAAAAAACCCAACCAAATCCTAAAAATAAATGACCTGGGGGATTTTTTCTAGAAGTTTATAACAGTTGAGTGACTTCAAGGTAGGTCAAGTTAGAGGCTTATGATCTTGACAGTGTCCTTTTGACAAAATGTAAACAATATGGGATGCAAAGCTGCAAACATCTGTCCCAGCAGAACAACTTCAGTAATTGCTGTTAATCTTAAAAACCCCAGAAAAGCTTTGCCAGCTCTGCAGAGAGTGAGGGGAGCCTGCCAGACATGGGAACACCAGGCAATATTTCCATACAAACCCTCATCAGCCTGACACAGCCTGGGAAGGCTCAGCTGGGTTATGAGCACCAGAGATCTGTGGGGAAAGCCTCCAGTGAGCATTTATTTCCATAGAATCATAGAATAGAATAATTTTGGTTGGCAGGAACCTCTAAAGGTCATCTAGTGCAACCCCCCTGCTGATGCTTGAGGTCCCTTCCAACCTGAAATCCTGGGATCCTATGATTCTATGACCTGGATCATCCTTAAGGCCCCTTCCAACCCAGACCATTCTATGAATCTGTGATTCTGATACCCAGGAGCAGGGTAGGGTTTGCTCACCAGCTGGATGCAAGTTTGACACAAGTGGGTTTTTTGCTGGTTGCAGGGATACAGATGTGCACACTGTGGCCTCTCTCTTCAAACTCTACCTGCGGGAGCTCCCTGAGCCAGTTGTGCCCTGGATGCAGTATGAGGATTTCCTGCTGTGTGGACAGGCACTGGATGGGGATCAGAGAAAGGTAGAGCTGCATTCATTTCTCTTCTCCTGGCCTTCAAATTATCTGTGCTGAAGTGGCAGGGCTTTGTGAGCTGGAGATGCTGGGTGGGTACATAGCTCTGCATTATAAATTGTGTGTTCACTGAGCTCCATCAACTGGAAAAAAGAAAGAATGGAAAAAACAAACAAACAAACAAAAAACAACAAAACAAAACAAAAAAAAAAAGCAAAAGAAAAAAGCAAATCTCATAAAGACATTGAGGTTTCCCAACTCAACAACATTGGTTTATCCAGTTTTAAGCTTAAATTTCTGGAGCAGATCTAAGAGCTGCTCAGCTCCTTTTTTTTGTTGAGCCCTTGCAGCAAACAGTGAGTGTGAAAACCAAGAGTGGAAGGAAACAACCTCCTGCAACCTCCCTCAGCCTGAGCTGAAAGCAGAAGGCTCTGGGTGAAAGCAAGGAAGGAAACAGGGATATGGCAGAAGGAGAAGTGAGAAACAGGAATGGTCTTTTCCTAGCTATGTATTTTGATGGAAAAGAAGCCCCCCTACTGCAAAAACCCCATAAATCAGGGATGCTGTTCCTATCCCCAGAAAAAAAAGGCAAGTCTTGGTAGCTCTGTGAACTGCAGTGTTCAGCAACTGGATTTCAAGGGCAAATGTTTCTTGTAGGCTGTTTTGCTTCAGGATTTTTTGGGGATTAAAAATGTCCTAAATGTTTATAGACAAGAAATGCACGTTTAGGGATGATCAGCCCTTTCTGAAGAGCTCATCACAGGGACTCTGCAGTTTCTTTCACTGCTGTGGCAGCAGCAGTGCTGGCAATGGGCTGAGCAAAAACTTCTCCATGTCCATGCTTGGTCTGCCAGGGAAATGTCATTTCCAAGGTGAGCAAACTTCCAAAGGTCAGCCCATACAAGGATGGATAGAGTGACCAAGAGTCCAGACACACCTCTGAATCCTTACAGAGCACTTTTTTAACTTGCATTAAGGGCCATCAAGAGCTCCTGAAGCAGTTGTCCCTCCTTCCAAGAGAGAACTACAACCTCCTCAGCTATATCTGCAGGTCAGTCCTCTGCACAGCTCAGATTTTATGTTGGTGAGTAGAAATATCATTCCCAAGGCTGAGACTGACTCCTCTGGAGAGAGCCCTCTTAAGCCATGTTTTGGTTCCCCTCAAGTCCCCAGATTCTAACCTTATTTTAGGGACAGTTTAAACCACCAGGGTCAACACCTTGATGAAAAGCCTACCCTAAAACTCACCTGCAGATCCCTGAGAATTAAGATCAAGTGTAGTTTTCCTAAACAAAGTCTTGTGCAACAAAACTTGGTGATTTTTCTCAGTTTATTAAATA
Organism: Heliangelus exortis; assembly: GCF_036169615.1. Lineage (NCBI taxonomy): Eukaryota > Metazoa > Chordata > Aves > Apodiformes > Trochilidae > Heliangelus > Heliangelus exortis. The sequence goes on along the minus strand of NC_092451.1, from coordinate 4,292,500 downwards.
TTAGATGGAGGTTTTCTCCTCCTTTTTGATTTTTTTTTTTGATGAGCAGCTCATCACACAGTGGTTTTTCTAAAGATACCAATAAGACCCAGCTCTGGTTCACAGTTACAAGGCAACTGTATGTTTCTGTTGGGAAACGTAGAGGAAGAGTTGGATGGATTAATCAGGATTTTATACCAGTGGGTGTGTGTAAGGCTTTTTGCAGTCCTCCTACTCTGATTGAAATATTTGCCCTTGGATTATGGCAGGTTTCTACATGAAATACAGTTGAACTCTAGTGTCAACAAGATGAGTGTGGATAACCTGGCAACAGTGATTGGAGTGAACCTAATCAGACCCAAGATAGAGGATCCTGCAATTATTATGAGAGGTAAAAAGGACTCTTGGAATATTTAGCAAAGAAGCACATTGCTATGTTGAAATAGTTGAGTCCACAATCTTGAAATTAAATTTTTTCTATGGTAGACCCATGGGTATAGCCAGATGTGTGCCTGGGAACAGTAAATACAGCAGGGTAGAGTAAAGCCACAGTTTAGTTAGGCTATAAATGTATTTATGGTGACAAAACCCCTTAGAAACTGCCTGGTGTGTTCCCTCTATAGTTTTCAAGCAATTCAGGAATCTGGTGACCTCATCTTTCTTTTGCTTGGAGCAGGAAGGTGTGAAATTCTTCTTAAGGGAAACAAAGGAAACTCAACAGAATAGTTGAGCCAAACTGTAATCCCATGGGTAAGAACAGATGCAGCAGAACTAATAGAAGAAATATTTTCAGGCCAAAGACTGCTCTGCTCTACAGACATCACTTGCAAATGATCCAGATTTTCATTTGCCTGCTCATATAAATGGTACTCACAGCTTCTTGTTCAGCCAAAGGAGCACAGTTCCTGGAATGGAGGAGCTGAGCAGACTTCTGTCTTGGTTGCTCCATGTTCTACTTCTGCTCTTCTGGAGTGATATAAAAATCTGTCCCTTTATTTGGCTTTGTGATTGTGCTCCTTGTGTTCACCTGCATTTCTGGTTGCACCTCCATTTGGGACACCAAGAAAAATCAACCAGAAATGCAAGCATGGGTGGAGCAAAGCCTGTCACACTGAGTTTGCCACTGACATGTCTCTAATTTCTTCCAGGCACGCCACAGATCCAGAAAGTGATGACTATGATGATAAGTGACCATGCAAACCTCTTTCCCCCATCCAAGGATGTGTCACCCTCCCCACCTGCTCAAACCAATGACAAGAAAGCCCCAATCCCACGCAGCTCCGTGGGCTGGGGTGCTGCAGAGGACCCTGCAGTGCTCAAGGCAGAGAGCTTGATCCTAAGGCAAATGGTAAAGCTAGAAATAATAAAACATAAGCTTAATAAATATGCAATGAACTATTGTGAGATTTAATGGGTCAGGAGCCACTAAGTGTGCTTGCTATTAATAGGGTAAAGAGCTGTAACTGTCATCCCTGGAATATCTGTGTCAGGAAAACAATGTAGATAATTTTTCCACCTTCCTGTGGAAAATCTGCTGTTCTGGGGAAAATAAAAACTTCTGAAGTGTTTTGGCTAAAAGGCAGAATAGATGAAAGCTTTTCAGCTTATGCTGGTGAAGTGAAAACATTGAGGATTAAAGGCTTTTCTCAGAAAGAAAGAAAAAAAAAGGGGGGGGAAGAAAAATGGAAATTTCTTTTTAATGGAAAATACAGAACAACCCAAACTAAATTTTTATGGAAAACTTGTGGCTGTTCCTGCCAGGATGTTAAAATATTCCCTTTGTAAATATTGCAGTCAGAGCAGTTGTGGCAACCTGTCCCTGCTCCCAAAGCAGGAGGGGGCTGTCCTGATTCCAGGGTTCTGTTTTACAGAGAAACAACCTGAATCCAAGGAGTGTCCCTGGAGCAGCTGCGAGCTCAAGTGCCCCCGGAGAAGACAACGAGTCCAAGGATACACTGGGAATGTGGAAAACACAGTCAAGGAAAAGAACTCAGACTTTACCTAACAGGAAATCTCTCCTGGCAGCTCCTGCTCCGGGGGAGAAAGGCAGCAATGACAAAAATGATGTTTTTGCCAGTGAGTTTTGGAAAAGCTCCCCTGGGGGCAGCACACGCTCCGTGGCACCTGATGGACATAAGAGGACTTTGTCTCATGATCTTTTTAAGCTGCTCGACCTTCATCGGGCTTCCACCTATGATAATGTTCCTACCTCCCAGGCAGAAAGTGGGGAAGTCAGCAGCTCCAGCCCCAGCCCTTCCAGCAGCATCTCTGATAAGGAATTCCTGCCCTGCCCCAGTCCCAGCCATCAGCAGAAGGAAGAAGCCAGTCCTACCAGCAGCCCTGTCGAGGTCTCCAAGCCTGATCAGGAGAGCAGGGAGTTCCTGAAAAACATGATCCTAAAGCTGGAAAAACAAATGGAGATACAGAAAAATGACTACGAGGAACAAATTAAAAGGTAACCTGCTGCAGAGGGCTGATGCTTGGAGAGTACTGAGGCTTCAGCTCCTGCTATTACAACACTTGTATTGCACAGATTGATTTACCAGTGATATTAGAGAGGCTTTAAGAGCAGTAACTTATTATAAAATACAGTATCGTATCTAAAAGACAATGCTCGTGTGCTGTACTCTCACCACAGTTGCGAAAGTTATATTATTAATATTATATTATTATATTTTTACAATATTGACACTGTGGTTCTTACTGCATGATTGTATGGCACTGTAATACCTCTGCATTAATCAAACTGTCACAGTCCTTTTATTCCTGCAATACGGTTCAGTAGGAGCATTATCCATTGTAACCACCAGAGCTTTAGCTATACTTTAGCTATAGCTTTACACATTGTTGTATCATTATATATTGTGTGTGTTGGTTTATTGCATCGTGTTACTGAGTGTCAGGAGATCAGGGCAGAATCTCTGGATTATATTATTGCTTAAGGACACAGTGGGCAGCAATGACTTCCCAGCACCCTTCCAATCTTTTCACACTCCATTTCTCTTTGCAGTCTGGAGAAGGAAAACAAAGAAGTCTGGACCAAAGTGGTGAGGCTGAATCAGGACATCGAGAGGGAGAAGAAGAAATCTGAGGAACTGGAGCTGAAGCTGATGAACATGGAGCGTTCACAGGAAGCCATGGAGAAGAGAAACGAGATGCTTGAGGAGGAGATAAAAAACTTAACTAAATCCACAAGCAAAACTGATGCCAGAACCAAATAGGACCTGCTTGTGCAGAACTCCACAGCCCCAAACCTTGCAGAGGGATGGGTCACCAAGGTCAGTGTGACCTCCACCAGGCTTAGCCACCTTCAAACCTGAGCTGTCCCAACCTCACCTTCCCCATCACCTCCATGTCCCACATGCTGTGGCACCCTGAGGTGACCCACTTGTCTCCTGAGGTCTCTTTCAAGCAACACTAACACGAGTGGTGCTGAAAGTCAAAGTCCCCACCATGCACCAAGGGACCCACATCAAAAAGTCTCCAAAATTCCTCAGAGATGTTTTTTCCTGCCATCATTGCAGAGCATCTGATCCCGTCCCTTTTCTGTGATTCCAGATGACCTTGGCAGTGTTTAATTATTTTTTTACCTTTGCAGGGAGCTCATTCCTAATCTGGGTATGAGGCTCAGGACTCGTTTAGGGAGAAACTTCTCCAAACATCTGGGCTGGAATGGGACCTTTCTGCAAAGATCAAAAGTGTGAAGAGGCAAATAATTCCCTCACGACCCACAGTGGAGTGTAATGACGTGAAAAAGCTTGGCTGAGGCTCAGAAATCTCTGTGATTAGGACAAGTGCACATTATTTTAGTATAAACTGTGCATTCCTCCACTTCCGCTGCAGATAGGCAGGAGAACCTCTATCAGACCATGACTGTTTCTGAGGATCAGAGTAACTGCTTTGAAGATATTCCACCCATTAAAATTTGGAGTGTTTATAGTGGTCATATTTGAGAGATAGACTTTCCAATAGAGGTCAGGTGGGCTGGAATTCCTAAGTACATGAGGCTGGAGGGGGGGTTAATAGTAACATCTTAGGAGCTGAAATTGCTCTTGGGTTCTGTAAGATAAGGAGGGGTTTTCTTCTTTTAAAAAGTGGGCTTTTTGCAGAGACAGAAAAGCATGGGTCTGCCCATGCCAGCCCTGTGGGAACTTTGCATCCTTTGAATGGGAAACCCTCTCAGCTCAGCCACACAAAGCCCAGAGCCACACCTGAACACTGGCAGTGCCCAAACCCACCCCTGGATTTAATGCAATTTCAGATCTTCTGTTGGAGATGACATCCCTGTAAACTGACAGATGCACAACCTACATTTCCTTCTTCTCTTTTTCCAGCCAAGCCATGAAGCTTTTTCTGGAAGGAGTAGCAGGAAAGTCTTTCCTCGCTATTCCTGTTCCTGAAGCAGGGGATGCTGTTCCTCTGTGCTGCAAGGAGCTCTGTAAACTCACAGGGGGTTGTTTGGTGGCTACTTTTCAGCCCAGCAGAGTTTAATCATTGATTCTGGACATCTTAGGAAGTGTGAAACTACTGGTAAGAACAACAAATCACCTATCATATAGAATATAGAATAAAGCCTGTAGAAAAATCCTTTTCAACCCTGTTGAATCTTGGGCACTGTACACCCAATCTTGGGTACTGTAGACTCAGCAATTTTCCAAAAGTTTTCCACCCCTCCTTCATCCTCACACTGCACAGCCAGAGGACACAAGAGCATCCCCTTCAAGGTGATGGGAGTGTAAGATAACCCACAAAACACACCAAGGATTTTCCTCTCCCTTTAAATGTGGTAAGGCTTTCCTAATTAGAGCAATTAAACCATAGATCTGAATGCATCTAAACCTGTTAAAACATACATTATGAGGTGAAGAGATGACATCTTTTAGGATGCAGTTTCAGTCCTGCTTTTCCTGTCTAGCTTTCTTTGCATTAGAGCAAAAAATCTGTTCTGCTCTTCTTAGGTATTTACTGCCTTCATTTAGGAATTCACCTCGTTATATCCAGGCACTTGGTAGGCGTGAGAGGCTAGAAAGTAAAATTATCCTTCCCACATTATTCTCTTTGGATCCCAAGCCAGTCATGCTTATGCTGACTTACGCCCTCACATTTTATCAAAGTTGCATTTTTGGCATGATAGTAACTTTCCTTTTTTAGCTTGTCTGCTGCATAAAATAGCACGTTGTTGTGGGAGGCGAGGTGGACGTGCAGGAAAAGTGTCCAGCCATTATTTAGGGTAGTTTATAGGAACGAAAGAAAAGCAGTGAGAACATCTTGTTCTCCCCAGAAATGACAGAGTAATGCAATCCCTCCTTCCTTTATGTGGGAGCTGAAAGATACCCCAAACCAGGCTGCTTTTAAGAAGATGCCAAATTGAGACTTCATGTATGAACAGACTGGTCACCAAGGTGTGGAGGAAATAAAGTCCTCAGACTCTCAGCCAATCCTTCCCTGGAAGCAGTCCCACTATCCTGCTTTCTTGGTGTTTTCCTGCCACCTTGCTGCAGCACAGGGATGCTACGAAGCCAGACTGTTCCTGGAGGAAAAATAACCTGGCAAAAAAAAAAAAAAAAGGAGCACCCTGAGAAAGCAAAGGTGAACACAGGGGCAGGAGGAAGCAGCCAGGTCAGCAGGGACAGGAGGTGTCTGAATAAACACTCCTTTGGAGAAAAAAATTCATCTATTCTAGCACAAAAAACCCTGTAAGTTTAGGAATTCTGAGTTACTCCAGCAGATCATGGTGAATATTGCACAGAGGCTCCAGCTGGGACAGCTTCTTCCTTGGATGATGCACACTGCCAACAGCTCACTGCATGCAGTCTCCACCAAGGATATTTTACCCTTTAAGCTGTTTTCCTTCACAGGATTTCTCTCAGTAGGTAACTCCCATACAGAGAAGTGCTCATCAGGTGATTGGGAACTTGGTTCTTAAAAACCAAAAAGGCTTAAAATTTCAGTGACCAGGTAAGTGACATGAATTCAGGGAAAATTTTTTTACCTCTAAGGCTGTGGAGTGGAGCAGAGCCCATAGTGATGGTGCTGCCACTGCAAAACTCCAGGATGTACTCAACCTTTAGCAAACATATGAGATTTTTTTACCCAGCTGAAAAAACCCCACAAGCAGAGAGCTCAGTGAGAAAGAAACACTCTCTTTACCCCTTGAGCCCAACATGTAAGGAAGCTTTTCCCTTTTCATGCACAACCTTACCCAAAAGACCCCCCCCCAGGCCCCTATGCCCAGCCAGCCCTGGTGAGCCCCATCAGCAGCCACTGGAGTGGTTTGTGAAAATTTGCTTTATCACGTGCAAAAACCCAATGTGATATTTTGGCCCTCTTCACACAGTGTCCTGATAACAGGAACTGGGGACAGGGGAATGTTGCTTTAATCTCATCACGTGGCCAAACCCTGTTTGCTGCATCCAGGGAGCTATTTCCAAATGAGTGCATTTTAAAACCAGCCAGCAAGGCAGGGGCCAGGCTTTGACCTCTTATTGAGAAAAGGAGGGTGAGCATCAGCTTGGCATCTGCTTTCTGAGCATGTGAGAGGGAGATCTGTCCTTTCCCCAGGAGTGTTGCCCTGTTTCCTCCCTTAGCCCCCCGATAAGGGCCAGCAGAGGCTGCCAGCCAGGCAGAGGGGCTCTGCACACTCTGCAGGATCCCACACTTGATCCCTAAGGCCAGGGCAGGATTTGAGTCCTTTCAGTGACACCTTTACCCTGTGTATCCCTTCCTAGGGCTCAAAGGGTGGATTTTCTAGTGCTGCCAAGTGTTCCCTTTGCCTGCATCCACCTCCTGATGCTGCTAAAAACCTGGTACTTGTTTTGAGTGCTGAACTCTATGGAAATGCCAATCCAGGAGGAGTCAGGAGGTCATCCGAGCACCCCAAGGATGACTGTTCCCAACACAACAGCTACAGGCAGCGCCGAGGAGTGAAAGGTCAAATGTCCCCTGGAAACTGGAGTGTTGTCACACCCTGGGAAAGGATGTTTCCACTGTGGGAACATCCTGCTCCCTCACTACCTTCCTCCTATCCAGGGCAAAGATGTCTGTGTAAAGGAGGCTGAAACGGGGATAAAATCACATTTACAGTTGGCAGAAGACCTGAGGTACATGTTTAGCAACTCATTAGCTCCAGAAGACTGGATCTTTCCCCTAGCTGGCAATGGAAGGGCATTGGCTGAGGGTCAAGGATAGCACAAGAAGCTATGGAAAAGCAACAGCAGATTAAATTGCTGTCACCCACTCTGACCTGCTTCTGCTCACTCAAATATAAAGCCCCATTGATAATGGCAAGCAGGATGGCTTTTAAAGGTAAAAATTGTAGCAGAGCCTTTCTTCCATTTTGTAAGGCTGTTAAAAAAACCACATGAGGAACACCAGCTGGAGTGAGTCACCCTGGCATCCCATCACAGCGTGGGGATGGAGCACTTCTGTGGTTTCCATCTATAGTGGATTTTTAGGAGAGTGTTTTAGGGCTCCCCCATCCCCTGGAAGCTGCTGCCTTCCCCTGTGCATGGCAGCTGCAGCAAGCAGCAAGGCCTGGCTTAGCCACCAGCTCTATTTTAAAAGTTACTCCTTTCTCTTGCAGTAAGTGCAGGGGTTAATGCAGCCCTGGGGAGCTCAGTGAGGCCCTTGTCTAAATTGTTTGCCTGTTCTGGAGCTCATTAGCATTGCATGCAGTGCCCTGAACAGTGTCATGGAGGCAGGAGTGTGGCAGCCCCTGTCAGGAAGGCTGAATGCCCCACAGCCATCCCTGCTCCATTAGCTCACTGCTCAGGGCACACTGCTTATCTCTAAGGCACTAATTAGGGTGGACAGAGGAAGCACAAGACATGCAATCAATATTATTGGGCCAAATCTGCAGCTGGTTTAAGTCGTCGATTGGCAGAGGAGGGCGAGAGAACAAGAAAAGATGGAAGCCAGAGAAATCCCATGGGGAAAGGAGGGACTTCAGCAAGGATCTCAGCTGTGGTTGAGTTTATTCCTGCTTTCTCCTGCAAGAATGACTTCCAAAGTGATACAGAGCTATAAGTGAAATTTTGGATAGCAGGTTGTAGTTGTACGTTGTCACTCTATTTTGTGACTGTCTCAGAATCAAAGCCAAAATCAAATAATTTAAACTGTTTCAATGCTTGGATCAGCCCATTAGGCTCCTGACTGTGTGGGTCTCAGTTTCCCATGGATTCCAATCCCATTTAACCTGTGGGGGAATCCAGGTTGGGATTTCAGAGATCTGGTGAAGAGCAAGCACAATAAACAGGAACTGGGGAACAGTTACCAGCTACCAGTATTTGTAGAAATGGAAAAAAGGTGCATTTTTTCTACTGTAATATTTTTGCTCTGCTTACAGTTCAGCTGGCTTATGTTTCAGGCTGTAGGTTTCTCTGTATCAGTGTCTTGAGCTGGGCATCTAAAACCTGGTAACAGTAAAAGCAAAGAGATTTCATTTTCAGTATTGTGGGATCAGGGGTTTTGCTTTCCCACTCTCCTGAAGCTTTGCCTTTTGACTTGGCCTGATTAGCTGGTGGTGACAGCTCAGGAAATGGATTCCACCAAATCTCACAACAACTGATCTAAAATGCTCTAATCTCTGGAAAGATAAGGAGTTGCTACAGCAAAGCCAACATAAACCTGAGAGTTATGGAAGATTGGGCTGTTGTTTAGCTGCTGTTGCTAGTTAGCTACTGTACTTGATTTCAGAGACCACCCTGTGTTTAAACCTTCTCACTTAACTCAACACATATCTTTTCAACACCATCTGAAGCTCACATCCTGGATAGCCTCAGCTGCACGGAGCTGAAGGACCTTGTTTGGGAAGCTCTAGTGCTGCACTGAGCATCCCCTCATCCCGAAGTCACTGGAGACCTGATAAGCAGCAGGTTCTATGAGGTGCTAATATTCAGTGAAAGGTATTGAAGCTGACTATTTAAAATAAAATAGAGTGTATTGTGTTGGCTACCTCTTGGGCCATAAGATAAAACATAATATTTGAAGCTAAAAAAAAACCCCACCTTTTTTTCAGGAAGCATTGCTTTATGTCACAGAAATCTATTCCTCTCATATAATTTCCTTTATTGCAGTCATGTTGATTGCTTTTATCCCTCGTGCTTCCTTTGTTTACATAAAAAATGCAACCAAAGGTCCCACGAAGCCCTTGCAATGCTGAGCAGGAGGTCGATCAATTTGTGTTGTGAAGAGAACCACATCTGGGCACATATCCAGCAGCGTAGAACAAATAAGCAAACTTCCTATTTCCACTGTCAAGCTTATTTGCCTCACTCTGGATGTGCTGCAGCTCATGTGTAACACTCCTCTACATTTTCTGGCATTATACTCTAAAAAGTAGCTCAGTATGATGGAATAATGCAGCCAAATCCCAATGAGTTTTGCCAGCAGTGCTGTGTGGTGAGATAAGAGTTGGAAGCAGAAATTTTTCCCAGTAAATTGACAGCTCAAATTCTGCTCCTATTGACACCTGAAGTGACTTGGGAGGCAGGAGAATACAGAGGACAGAGGACTGACTTTATGCTTTACAGAAAGAGAGCTTGGTTTTGTTTTCTTTTAATAGATGTCTCTAGTTCAGTGGGTTTGTTGTACAAGACTTTGCTTTATTGTTTTACTGAGGAGATGCTTTTAAAGAAGTTTGGTTTCACTTGGGAATGTCCAGGGGAGCTGGACCACAGGCTCAGGACCTCTCTGGGTTGTAGCTGTGCCAACTGAATGTGTGACCAGACCTGGATGCTTTTCACCACCTGCTAACCTGCCTTAGTAACAACCAGTTACTGGCTTCATAACAGGTTGTCACAAACATCTAAAGGATGTTCAGGGTAGACACCCTCGGGGTGGCTTTCATCTGTTTTCATGTCGGCACCTAAACTACAGAAATTCAAGTGTATGTGTGTTGTCCCTCTACTCACAGGTAAGAGGAAGGGGAAACACCCCACACTGCCTTGTCCATTTCAGTGCTAGAGACAGCCTGGGTGATTTCTATGCCATGTCAAGGCTTAGCCTCAAACGTGTTCCTTTTCCTACTCGTGGAAATCACACCCTGTTACCCTGTGTGGGTCAATACAGGAGGAAACCCACTTTGTTTCTCCTAAGACTCCAGAGAAGAGTTGAGAGTAAGACATGGGTCATGTTTTGCAGCTGGTTTCTGCTTTCTCTGACACAGGCACCTCCCTGACCTGCCTCTGCTAGAAATACAAAGCTCTGGCCAAAATGCCTTGTCCCAGCACTAATATACAACAATAATACACTCCATATAATAAACCTTTTCTTCCAAGGGGTGCTGATAAGAATTTCCATTTTTAGTCAAGGGCAAGCGAACTGTTCAGCCTTTATTTGTTGCTGTTGCAACTGAAGAAGGAGCAGAAACTAATTTTTAAACTTTTCCTGTAAATAGTGCATTAATGAAGACAGATGGGTCAGCAGTATAAACAAAAACTCTATCTCAAGCTAGTTTTGTTCTGGCTTTGTTTCCCAATATAGTAAGCAAACCACCACCACCCCTGTTCCCATCCTATTAACAGTGTTTGCACTCCAATGTTGAACTGGGTTATAAGGAAGTTTAAATTAACACTGGGCTGTAGTTTTTCAAATGCTTGAAGCAGATGTTCAAGTGCCAGGAAATCTTCCCCTTCTTTTTTTTTTTTTTGTGTGTGTGTGTGGTGTGTGTCTTATAAAGAACTACAGATTTTGCTAGGGTTTGCCTCTGTATTTTTTACAGAAAATACTTTTTTTCCCCTCAAAGATACATTTGGGTATCTCCAAACAGGAGCAGCTGCTGCCCCCAACAGCTGATCTGCCCCCAGCTTCCACGGCTGGGGCAGCAGTGGCAGAAAAAGTCATGCTGAGCTGTCAAGTTTTAATGTTTAAAAACCAGGAATTTGTACCTTCAAGCACTGCAGAGCAAGCCTAGACTCCAGGGATCACACCCAAGCAAGGGATAATGCAAAAAAAGCTTTCAGGAGAAATCTTTTTGAGGAGTTTTAGTGCACATGCAGAGGGCTAAGAGATATGGATCATCTAAGGGAACCTCAGACTTCCAAGTGCTTTGTGAAATCTGGCATGAGTGCTGAGTGTTTTCACAGCAGACACAGCTGTCAAGATTTCCTTAAAGGCCAAGAAATGAGCAAGATGTCTTGAAGTTCATGCTCTTCTGGAGGCATGATTTAAGAGCAGCAATCCAAGACCAAAGCTCTTCTCTCAGCTCCCTGGCTGATATGTTATCCAGGCTCTTCCTCTCTTTTTACCATTTGCTTCTGCTCCCTCTTTGCCTGTTCTTCCTCTTCAGACTGCAAGCACTGCCTGACATTTTATTCAACATCCAGCAAAAAAGTGGCTTACACTTTCTTATATTCAGTTAGCAAGAGGTGAAAGCAAAAATCCAACTGATACTGATGATTTCCATGAGGCAGGGTTGCTGCCCCCCCTTAGCTGCATGTAGTAAACCAGACATGGATGGATGGATGGATGGATGGATGGATGGATGGATGGAGGGATGGAGGGATGAATATTGAAGCCATACTTTTCCAAGCCTTTTAAAAAGTGGTTTGCATTTTTAAGTCAAGCATCTGCTAGCACACTGATAGAAAATATATCAGAAATTGAAGCAAAATCAATGCACGCTACTACTACTATTTAATGTGACAATTTCTTTTGGAAACAGAAGTCATCATGGTACTAATGTGGGAAGATGGATGGATGAAGCAAAAAAAGAAAGAAAATGAAAGCATGCAGTGGAACATTTTTCAAGGACTTGCTGACATTACCAGCACTTACAGCTTGGCTCTTGTCAACCACTCACTGTATTAGTTGTGTCTATCTATAGGGACAGGTGTATTTAAAGCCAAGGACTTGTGAGTTGGTGGAAACAACCTCAATTTGGTGCTTAGGAAAAGCTCTTTATAAACTATCTGCACCCACTCTTGGTGCTATTTTGCCTGATCTCTGCCATCTAAGCATGAACACTCAGTAAATGTCTTTGCATAATGATATTCAAAGGTAAAGTAAAAGTAAGGTATGGTTTTGCTGATAAAGCAGGCAAGCAACCCTAAGAGGCACACATTAGTAAATGGAATACCAGTCTCAGTAGTTATAATCTCAGGTTATGAACAGCTTAGGTACAGCTGAAGGATTCAAGAGATGCTAATCTTTTCCCCAAAATAGCACAACAGGATACATCTTATGCTTTTTGTTTTTTCACCCCAAACTCAGGCTGAAATCCTCTTCAATCAGCAATAGAGCCCTTGTTTCTCTCTAAAGAAAGCTGATTAATATCAAAAGAGTGGATGGCTCCTGATTCTAAAAAGCTTTCAGTGATATTTTTATTGATCCTGTAAACATTCACACTTGCAGGTTTAGTAACTGATAAAATGCATGCCTACCCTGCTTTGTATTGTATGTAACACACTGTGCACTATCTGCTCTACTACAACAAATCTCTGGCAGTAAGAGAGTGTGAAGGCAGCCACTCTGCTTTGCTTTGTGCTCACTTGAAAATTTATAGTGATTATGGGAAACTACAAAGGGTTACTTATTATTTCTAAGGCACAGGTCCTCTGACAGAAACATTATTCAGAAACAATGGTTCCGTTCAGTAAGGACAGTGGTGCAAAAAGCAAGCTGGTCAGATCACTGCCACGGGTACTGTTGCAGAAAAGAGATGATAAAAGCAAATGTCGGATTATCTCCCTCATGCTGGATTATCACTCCTAACAAGGTGAATGGTTTGTCTTGGCAAATGGCTTCATAAGAATTGTGGATAGTTTTGAAAGGATCTGTGCAGTCACACTTCAACCGTTGGCTGCTGCAGTTCATGTCAGCAGAGCAAAATATCACACCTCTTAAGAATTCTTTTAACGTGCCATTAAGCAGGGACTGAGATTGCAGAGCAGCTCAGGGGAAAGGTCTGTGAGCTGTGTCAGTCTCTCATGGGGTGGGACCACAGAAAGCAACACAGCCCCGAGACACAGCTCACAGCCTGGATACACACAGCACAAGTGGAGACTGCAGAACCCCACAAGAAACCAACCACACAGCTGCCAACTTACAGCAGTGATACCCCTGCAAAAGTACTTACACAGTGGACAAGACCAAACGTCCTCCAGGATGCTATTTGAATTACTACAGTGACTGGGTAGTTCTATAAGCAACAGAGATAACAGGTATATGATATTTACAGGTATATGATATCTGGAGGAGGGAAAAAAAATCAGCAACCCCAATCTCTGTGCAACACAACTCAGCAAAAGAGATTCCACGTAAAATAGAATGGGTACAAGGTTTTATCCAAGTGGGATTACACACAAGCACAAAAATAAAACATTCTGTATTCTACATTATATTACAAAGGCAGGCAGTCAATAAATAGGTCAATAAATTATGGGAAGCACAGAAGAGTATGTGTGAAAATAGGTGAAACTGGTTTTAGTTGGTGCAGTATAAAGTCTTTTGTGTTCATTCCCATGAAGTGCTAGAGTGATTCTTTCAAAGACGCTTATCACTTCCAGGGAAGATAACTTTCCCTTAAAAGTGTAAGACAGATGTGGGGACAGTACAGTAGGCTCTGGTACAGCCTAAGAGAGTCAACGTCACTTACACTTTCCCAAGAATCTGACAAATTTGCAGCTTAGTATAAATAAAGTGACGGGTCTATTGTTTCTCAGCTCCCACACCTCCTTATCGCCGTGATTTGTTGCAGAAGAGTGGCGGAAACATGGCATGTGACATGGTTGAGTTTCAGAGAGGGGGGTGGCAAGATCTTGATGAATTGACAACTGCAGCACAAACATAAAGGAAAGATCCTCTCTATCTAGCTGGCACAGGGGTTTTCCTTTCCTGCCTGGTTCTATGCAGACTAAATGCACTACTACTACTTTCACATTTGAATTGGGTTACAAAGCTGTGTTGTATGCAACTTACCAGACTGGGTAGGGAGATCAGTTTCTTAGCTGATATAAACTGGTCTGATTTCAAAGAATCAGGAAGTTTCCTGTACTTTTTTCTGCCACCTAAAGCTCTGGCCCTTGGAAGACAGCACACAGATGGTGCTGCTTTACACGGGGTGCTTTGGTAATAAAAATGCACAGGGGGAATTTCTTGCCACTTCAGGTCAGAGCATGGCACAAGCCTGGCAAGGTTCGTGGGCCCACCAAGAGAGGAGGGAAAGGGAATGATTCCTTTTTGCTCCAGATGCCAAATCATACCTGCCAGCTACCTTTAACTGAGGCAGGGAAAGATTAAAGAAAGAATTATGAAAAAAAGTAAAACAGTCTAACACCCTGTTGTGTCTTAGTGGCTTCGGAGCTTGAGAAATGTTGGGACTTAAGAGTTACACAGATAAATTAAATAGTAATAATAATATGAGCATGTAGAGATTTTACACAAAACTAAACAATCTAGGGGTGTATTGTTGATAATTCAGCTATCTTTAATAGCTCTCAAAATCCCTATAGATGGCAATCAACATTTCTAAAGTACAAAAATAGGCCTTTATTTCTGTGAATTTGGATGTGCCTCTCTGGCACAAAGAGCCCTCCCAAACAATCCACTCATCTGCTCTAGGCCTTGAGAAGAAGAGAGACTCGGTCATCATTTGGACAGCTAAAACCAGCAAGAAGCAAGCAATGGAACAAAATATACATTCCCTACAGTCGTATGACTTGCCCATTCCCCATAACAGGAAACATACAATTATCTGTACATGCCTCATTAAATAACCTTATTAAATAGGAAATCCAAAATGTACAAATTTACAGACTGAATCATTAAATACTTCCCCTGTGCACCCCTCTGCGCATGCATTCCCTCCTACTATCTGCAGCCACACTCTGATACCACCATGCCTTCATATTTGAACTTGTAGGTGACCACTCCTGCATCTAAGTAGAGAATAGAGATGGGATCGAGTTTGGTGGGCACGCAGCAGGCCTTGGAGGCTTTCTGGGGATTCTTCAGGTGAACCAAAGTCTGGACAATGGCATGTTTGGTTGGTGTGACGTGCTCTGTTAAGGGGTAGGCACACACTCCATGGCACTCATAAGCTTCGTACCCTGCTGGGGCAATGATCCAGGAATCCCAGCCAATCTCCTTGAAATCGATGTAGAGTGGAGTCTTTTTACAGTAGTTGCCTTTTGCATTCCTCCGGATGCGGGCAGTAGAGTCGTAAATGATGTTGGATCTCATCTGGAGCAGTGCCTCCTCTCCAGGCTGGCTGTGGAAATTGCCGACTTCCAGGTTCTCCAAGTCGAGGAGCTGCTCGTGGTCTATCATTTCGTTCAGCTCTTGCTTCTCCTCTTTTTTGTCATTGCTCTGGTCATCAGAGAACACGATCAACAGAGGCTCATGCTTAGCCTCAGAGTTGATGTCAATGTCCAGTTTGCCCTCTCCGTTCTGCTCCTCCCCTTCCCTGCTCTCTATATGAACTTCCAGCCGGTGCGTGGTCAGTCCTGCTCTTCGCCAACGCCTGATGGCTTCGGTGACCTCAAAGCTCTCCCACTCACTGCTTGTGCCATAGATGTGCCTGGATGCCAGTGCCACTGCTTTTCTTTCTTCTCCTACCCCCATATGGTCACTCTCCAGAACTTCAAGAATGGTGACTTTCCGATCAAGCCCATCGTAGAGCATTTGGTCCCGTTCCACCAAGGTGTAGAGCCTCAGCTCTGCCATGATGATTTCTTCATGGTGAGGGATGGAAACATTGAATAGGAGAGGATATTTTCGAATCCCTGTAACACCAATAGGATGGGAAGCCAAGTCTGGAAATGACAAAGATCAAATATTTTAGAAGGGTCAATACATCCAGCAACACATGCACTGAAGTTCATCCAACAAGCTTTGCTCTGTTTGGTTTCAGTTGAACAGTTCCAGGAGTGTGGTTTTTTTCATCATTTCCCAAAGTCATACTTGGAAAATAGGCTGACTTTATTTCAGTTGTCACAGGACAGCAATATCCCAGACATGATAAAGACCATAAACCTGGATTTATAGATTCCCTTTCTATCCCCATGTATTCCAGTGACTTCCTTGTCACCTGGTAGAATTACTTATTAAAAATACGTTGCCTAACGCTGATACAAAATCACTTCCAGGTTGTTGCAAAGCAGTTATTTCAGAAATGAAGGAAAACATTTGTCAGTGTAGGAGAGGAAGGAAAGAAGGATATGGTGCTGGAGTGAACATGGCACAAAAGCCATAGGAGCTGCATATGCAATGACAGCAGCCTGTATCTGTGTCTGCTAAGCATTTCTGTGCTAGCAGCTATTCCCTTCTGCTGAAACAGCCCTCAGGATCCCTTGAAAGGGCCAAGCACTGAGGGAGGAAAAGCTGCTTTGTAAGATGGAAATGGTTAGGGAAGGCAGGCTCTGAAAATCCAGCATGAGGCACCAGTTAACAGAAATCCTGCCACAGACTCGATGGGCTTCAAGTGAGCAGTGAAACAGCTGCACTCAGCCAGGCACTTTTGGCAGCTCTAGTTAATAAAGCATGTAAGTACATAATATCTGCTTGTCAGTCAGGCTGTCTGACCTATCTGCATTGTTTGTTTATACACAGGCAATATGCATTTCTTTACACAATGCAGGGATCTTAGCTAATTATTGCAGTTGGTGCTGAATTACTGCGCTGTCTGCTTGTAACTCAGAAGACAGATTAGGACATAGGACTGTGGTAACATTTCTGTGAAGGCAAACCACTTGTGACCTATTACTATCTACATCTCTGACTTCTCCAATTTTGATATGTTTGTAGAAAAGGACCCTGATAAAGCTGCAAGTATTGGCCATGCTCCATTGGTATTCTTAAGCAAGCAGTTAGCTTCAGCGTGTGACTTGTCCTTGGGGTTTTGAGGCATCTGCCTTTTTTTTTTTTTCTTTGTTTTCTTTTTCTTCTTTTTTTTTTGTATTTTCCATTTTTCACTTTTTATTTGTTCATAAATACAGACATGGGCTGTGATTCCCTACATTTCAATTGATAAAGGTGGGAGCTGAGTATGCTCAGCACAAAGCCAGGGTAAGAGCAGGCTGAGCTGGAAGACAATGCTATTTGAGTTTAGTTATGATCTCCATCCTGGAAGTAATCTTTGGGATTTCCTGGACCTTGATATGCCAAAGCAGGTTTGCAGTGATTGCATATAATGATAGGTGAGAAATGCCACCTGATGAACCCAAGCAATTCACCAAGAGGCAAGGTAAAGGACACACAGCATGTAAGAAGCCACAAGAAGGCTAGCAGGGCATGAGAAGTGTTCATTTCTAAGTCAGATGTGACTCTACTCTTCAGCTAGAAATTCCATAGGAACATAAACCATTCTATGAATCTATGAAATACCTCCTGCTGTTCCAGGACACCCCTATCAGAGTCAGGAAGGGAGATGTGGAGTCCATAGAAAAAGAATTTCCCTTAAGATCTCTAGCTTTAAGACCCGATTACTGACCCATTTCTAATGGAGATGATCCAGTCCATGGGTTAAAAGAAAGAGCCAATTCCAGCCACTCAGCATGTTGTGTTTCTGTAATATTCTTATAATAAATTTAATAAAGGATTTAGTGGATAAGAATGAAAGTACCATTACTGCCAATTTTCGGTAGGCAGGTGAAGAAAAAAAATCCATTGTATGATCTGTTTCTAATGTCCTAACCATTGCAAGTTATTAATTTCTTTATCATAAGAGTTCTTTAGAATGAAACAGATGGTTCTTAGTTACACCAGCTTTCAAGACACATAAGAAACACTAATTTCACAGCCCCTTCTAGCTGCATGCTTTTATGGAACTGTCTTAACATCAACAGTCTCGCTTTACATCTTGCTGGTTTGGATTGGAAGAGGTGAGAGAAATACTGAAATGACAAAGTTAAGCCAAGTTTACCCTGTCTGGTACAGAACTTATGCAGTGGTAAAATAGGCACAGAACTGCCAGCTGCTCTGTGTATTACTGGCAGGTCAGTTTGGTACTGTTTACAGTGCTGAAAACCTGAAAGAATTTCAGTTTTGCCAGTGGAATGATCTCAGATTTATATGACTAAACCACACTGTATTTTATTCTTTAGTAGACCATACTAGGTAATTTTTATCCTGTTTATTTTTTCCAAATAGAGCAAAAGAAGAGAAGAACAAGATGAAATCCTGCATGTGTCTCCATTTGTGCTGATGGGCAGTGACAGGCACGGCTGTGGAGATGAGAAACTGCTCACCAACGATGAAACTGGTTTGCCATCAACCCTTCAATAAATTGCACAGCTGAAATGACTTGCACAGAGCCTTTCCTTATTGTTCATAATTTCAAAACTGCAAATATTAGGGGAAAAAATGAATTCTATACTTCATTGACTAGGCTAAAAAAGGGTAAGAGAAGCCCCATGGCAGTTGGAGTAGTTGCATATGTCCCTGAGTTAACAAGAACCAAAGCACTTTTTTTTGTACCAAGTGGAGTAACTGGTATATAGAAATTATTAGTCGAAAAACATTTTTAACACAAAATCTGTCTTAGTGCAAATAGGTATTGACAAACTGTTGAATGCTAGCACCGAAACATCATCTCACTGAACTTGGTGGAAATGTCAAAGCAGAAACTTCGTACAGTCACACTTAAACTTCTTCAGATTTTTTGTTTTAAAATAGGAAATAATTCTCATCCTCCAAAATAAAACCTAAGGGCTATCAAAAATTTGCCCCACATATTCCTATGCATTTGCCGGACTTTGTTCAGACACAAAAAAAATCCCATGAAGATCAATAGTGAGAGGATATTAACAGGAAGGTGTAGTTGGTAAAGCTCCTATTAGGAAAATATTGCACCCTTGAAGAGCACGTAAAGATATTTCTTAACTTAATTTCAAATATTACTTAAGGTCTTTGGGGGGATTATGAAAATGAACCCAAATTATACTTGGTGCTGTCCAAATAAAAAAGAAATTTCTTCTTGTCCCCAAACCTTACAGTCTCAAAACTAAAGGACCGTGTATTTCTCTCAGAAGAAGTGGGACCTGGGTGATGCTGGCACAAGCAGTGTTATCTGCTACATCCAACACCACCCTGGGTGAAAGACCTTTTTCCCTCAAGTGTGGTTCATGCCCGTGTCTGTTAAATACATTTCTCATTGACTGTAAGGGTGCTCATTTCTATTTACTTCTCCTAGAGATGCGCGTATCTTACCTTCATTTTTGAAGCTCCTAATAATATTTGCAGATGGCATGGATGTCCTGTCAGTGGCAAACCTGTTGTACAGCTCTAGCATGTACTCTGGTGGATCCACCTTGGCCGATTCGTGCAGGGGAATGTCAGAGAGGTTCAATGTCTTCAAAAACTCATTTTTCATATTCTGAAGCAGCGTGTTGAAATCAACGCCATCCTGCTCGGAGAGGATCTCGTCGAAAAGAGGCACGTCTTCCTCCAAGGAAGAGTGCTCCAAGCTCAGGATGGGACTGCAACTCGCCAGGTGAACCAGGAGACAGAGGACAGCCCAGAGCTGGAGGACGACAGAATCCATGACTCCCCTCCAGCCTCCAACCGCGCTCACCAAGCTCTAACTCTCGTGTGGGCTACGTGGCCGTTTTATCCCCTGGGTTGTATGCGGCTTGTGTCACAGAGAGATGACAAGTTTGGAAGCTCTTGTCTTGAAACTTGTGATCCGTCCTGCCTGTCTCCCCCTTCCCCCTCCCCAAGACCAGGTCTCAGTAATTGGATATGGCTTGCTCTCTTCTGTGGTCGTCTTGCCTCTCTTATCTCGTTCAGTGTAAGCTGTTCACCAGATTTGTTGCTATCTCGCAATCCCCTTTCCCTTAATGAGCATTTTGTAAACATTCTTCACTAGGACACTCTGAGATAGGACAAGTTTCTCCTCAGAGAGGAACTGCCCTTTCTTTCTGCCTCCTGGTAGCTGACTTCCTTTGCCACGCGTGAACAGCTGCCATCCCTGCAGATTTCAAATTCAGACATAAATTCTACAGAGCCTTTAGCCAAACCTATCATTTTTGCACCGAGGGCAAAGAACAGCTCCCCTAAGGGAGCAACTCTGCCCTTTTCAATAGTACTTCAGAGGTAAGTTACATGACACTTATAAAGGAATTTCTGAGGGAGAAGGTCCACTTGTCTGTGCGTGTAGAGGGCACAGCACTGGAGAAGAGCTGGAGGTGCCACCACAGCCCTGGAGTCACAAGGCCCTTTGTGCAGAGAGCAGGTGAGCTCAAGATCAGGGAGGAGAATTTCTCACATTGCAATTAGAAAGCTGTGCTTTGCAAGGGCTCTGCTGGGAAGAGTGCTTTGAAGAGAAAGAGCATGCAAGCCACAAAGTCTGGCTTTGAAAGAGAGAGAGGAATGGAATATTTGCAAATGGTTCAGCAAATCTTTTCTTCCTTCTTTATTATAAGCTTCTGCCTTGCAGGCCATAGTTATTCTTCGTTTAGTCACAGCACTGCTAAAGAGGCTGTCTAAAAATGACCAAATCCACACAAAGGCCACCAGACTACTCTGACTTCACCTTCACATCACTTCAGATAGCTCAGTGGCACAATGTGGGGAATATTGAAATGATTTTGCTAAAAAGGTGTGCTAAAATCCAGAGAATAGTTTTTGCATGCAAAAATTGATCTAGTTTTTATATGTTTTAAATTCATCCTTTTTTTTTTTACATAAATATCAATATATTTGTGAAAATCACATATAGTATTAATGCCATGGAGCCAGACCTTAACATGACCTTTAAACCTCATTTTATTAAACTTTTCTTATTTTAAACATGGGAATCTTGGCAATAATAGCTAAGTGCATTACCAGAGTTACCGTTATTGCTATACTACATCAGGAGTAGATATTGGAGCTTAGGAAGATTTAGATCTCATTGTGGGGTTCATGATAACCTGTGCAAGTTTGTCTGTAAATCCTCTGCAGCCTTGTCAAAGGCTCATCTCTGAATATTGTGGCTTTCCAGAGCCAAGTTCAGAAAAAGTAGTGAAATTTTGGAGCTGAGTTCAGGTCATTTCTGTTAATTAATTGAAAAGAAAAGCAGTCTTCTTTTTGTTGGTGATTCATCACCTGACTATGCTGAACTAAGGTCTTTACTGCCATAGGAAGTGAGATTAACAGTCAAAACCATGAAAATAGCCTTAACTCCTTCATGCAGCACAATGTCAGTACTGCACAGGAAAATCTTCAGGCTGGCTTGTCACAGGCAGCTCTGGGAGCAGCAGATATTGCCATGAGAGCAGTAATAGCTCCAGAAGTGGCTTCCTGGTTCTATGCTTAAATATTAATTTCAGAAATGCACTAAGCACGTTGCAAGAGCTATTGCTTGCAGGAAGGAATCAGGTGCTGAAGCTTTGCAACACTTCACAGCACACGGCCTGAGTCCTGGCTGGTATCTGGTTTGCCTTTGACCAGGCTGAATAATGGTTTGACTGCAGAGGCTGCAGCACATGGATTTGCCCTGCTGAGTTTGTAAGCACTGGGATCTCTGTTAATCTGTTAGTCAAAAGGAACACTTGTAGAGTAAGAGGAGATTTTTCTAGGTTCTCTCCACTTTTGTACAAATTAAAACTTAGTCTGCTGTGCAGCTCTGGTTTTCTGGGGGATAAAACTGAAGAGCAGGACTTAACAGGTCTAGCAGTTTGACCTTTTTTTCCCACCTGCACAATAAGTGTCCTAGAAAGGAAATTACTCTCAAAAAAATCTATGCTTGAATAGATTAACTGAGGATGTTGAAGAAGGAACACTAATAGACATCACTGTTTAACAATCATTAAATCTGTAGCATAAAAAGTGATCCTATTTCATTAGCAACAAACAGTGTAACAGGCAGGCAGAGATCCTGAAAGGTGTCTTGGCCCTCACTCCTTGAAAGTCTGTGGTTTTCCAGCTAGTCTGCAGTTGCACAAGGGCAAACAGAGCTAATGAAAACCTCAGCCTTTGCACTGAACCTGGCAGTGCCTGGAATGACATTCAACATGTACAGCATGTTGAATGGTGTCATTAACGTTTCACCCTTCCTGTTAGTGCTTGCTGCTGGGGGAGGAGGTACAATGGATTGGACATTCTCCATTCTTATGCCAGGGTGAGAAGCAGAGGGGAAAATCAGCCCAGAGAGCTGGGAGAGGCCCTTCCTACGCCCAGAGCTCTGCAGATCACAGATGAATGCAAATGCAGCTGATCCAGAGGCAGCCAAAGCTCTGGAGCAGCTCCTGGGAACAGCTCACTTGTCGAAAGGGTCAGTCCTGAAGATTGTGGGGCTCCAAAATAGACTCTAATCTCAGGCACCCCACAACTTCCTCCAAGCTGATGCCTCCACGGCTTCTTCTGTCAAGAGGCAGCAGAAGAGCATGGGTTTGAGCAGGAATGTGTGAAGCAAGCAAGGTGCTGAAAGGCTAGAAAGTGAAGCAGGGCTTTATGAAGTGTCAAGGTCGACGATACACGAGATAGAAAGGGTGTGATGCTCCTCTGGACAAGAGGAAATGCAGAAAAAGAATGTGAAGGGGTTTTTAAGCATCCTCACCCTTTCTCTGGTTTTTGGAACAGAGGAACACCTGCTCTCATTTACACTCTGAGCAGACTGGGATGGGGAACCTTTCTCAGGAGAAAGTGATTAATATTTTTTTATGTTTCCTGAGCTTTCCAGCTCTGAACAGTTCCTCAGTGAATAAGAAGAAAGTCTGCCAGTTAGCTATAATGCTATGTGTAATTTCTCCATGTATACATCTGTACACAGGTGGGTTTTGCTTCAGCAGTCTGTACCTTAACAAATTTAATTAAGGTGTTAAAATTAGATTGTTGTTACCTATGAGGCTTTCTTTAAATCATGAGAAACAGTTTCCCTTTTTGATTTTATTTCCTTTTTCTCTGATGGCTTTTAATGGATTCCATTGAAAAAGCCTCTCAGAAAGCACCACCAAACAAATCCAAAGAGATTAAGTTTTCAGAAGAGGAAAAAAGAATTGGTTTTGATTGGAATACAGAAGCATTACTGAAAAGTAAATATTCCTTAGAGTTCCTTTTAAAAAAATATTAAAACATTTGAGGAGAACTATTTGATGAACTAGTGTTCAGTTAAGTCATCTATTGGAGGAAGACAGAATATTAGAATTTTTTCTGCCCTGCTTATATATGAATATAAATATCCCAGGTAAAACTGGCTGGAATGTGGAGGTAAGAGCACTTTCTTCAGAGTTCATAAGGGAAGAACTTGCACCCACTAGAGGCTTTTGGGGATATTTGGGATATTTCTTGTAGATATTCAAATCTCAATTCCAGATGCCAGTACTGAGGGCAATGAGACAAGAAACCTAATAGGCATCAAGCATTTCCAGTACCCTATGATTTCTTAGAGCTTTACAATTTTCATTTAAGTCTTATTTGTCAGATACTTACATAAACAACAGAAAAGAAACAACTCTTGTCCCCAAGAATGTACACTGTATGTGAAAAGACAGATGGGGCAGCAAAGTGAAACAACCTTATAAACATAGAAGAAAATATATCAAATTACTTGCCCAAGGTAGCAGAGGACATAGATAGCAGAGCCAGCAATTGGGCCTCAGTTTCCAGAACTCAAAATGCATTGCCCTGCTTCACCACAAGAAAATGTCCTAACCCACTCTGCTCCTGCAAGGAACTTGCACTAAAGCACCAGGGAATCTTTGCTTTGGCTCTACAACTTCAGAGGAACAAAAAATGGTGTCAAGCCTGAGTGTTCAGTGTGTGTGACACAGAGAGCTGTCACCCTCAGCCACACAACTGCTCCTGCCCATAAAGTAGCATTAACAAAGAGTGTGTGTTCATGGAAGACCAGGAATGCCTTTGGTGGCATTAATCAGTGCTCAAAATCACCGAGGTCACTCTGAAAAAAAACCCACACATTTTCCCACTGCACAGTGTAAGGAGGCACCACTATCCCAGCCAGCACTGGATCAAATCTCAACATTTGGACTCAATCAGCAGCAAAATATCTTGTTCAGAAATCTGTCAAATTCATGCTGAGTAAACCTGAAATTCTTTTTGCAAGCTGTATAATTGCAGGGATTTCAGTTCTAGGCAGCTCTCTAATTAGGACCCCACAAATATGTATGCCATTTCAGGGAAGCAGGATAATGATGCAAGCTAATAGTCTCTAGCAACCATCACAGTATGTGATTTGGTGTTTTCCAAAATACAGGGACAAAATTATTACGAAAATGCCCCACAATGGTCTCTGCCAGAAGATAGCTGTGGCATGAGGTAACTGTTGGATGTGATACGGGAGATAAAGAAGAGTGTGACACTGACAGTGTGATGAGCTTGCAATGGAATAACTAAAATTAGTTTCCATTCCTGCATCTATGTCCTTATTCCTGTATGACTTGGTTCCTGGCTGCTCTGGATTTCCTTTCCATAAATGGGTTGTTCCCAGCAGCTCTCTATTATGATTTCAGATGTTCCTAGAAAACAACAAGGCAGTATTTAATGAAAGAATGGGGAGAGAGAAGTGTAGCAATGCATTGCAACCTGTGGGATTGAGAAAAAAGAAGAGAACAGGGAAAAGGAAAGCCACTGTGCAGCCAAGAGGGCAGAGAACTTAAACACAAACCCCTCCTGACCCCAAGACTGAAATGTGCACCACCAGCTTTATATGGGAAGCCATCAGCTACTTCCAGGTAAATTAAAAGAATGGGGGACATACTAATGAGCAGGGCACAAAAACTACCTGCACTACCATGGGCAACTCCCTTTCCTCTCTTCTTTTTTTCCTGCTGAGGTAGCAAAATGTTTGTGCAAGTGCCACCTGGTCTCAGCTCCAGGCCAGTGGCCATGAGGCAGGACAGAGAAAGAATGATAAGCAGATATTTTCAAGCCAGTGCAAAGCCTGAGCAACAGAAACAGAAAGGAGCTGGAAATAGCTGGACATTGACTTTCTGTCAACGTCCTGTCAGTCACGTGCCACAAATGCACTGGAAACTCACGGCTTTCCTATTTCTGTGAACCTCAGCTCCCAGTGTGCTCGTTCCCCCAAGCAGTTATTTGGAAGAGCTGACATTTTCTAGAGTGACTGGCCTGGCTTTGGAATTAATCAGGAATTTTCTAGCATGCACTCAAGTACATAGCTCAGTCCTGCAGTCAAAGAAAAATACACTATGTGAACATTCTTAGGTCCACATATGGGAAAGGCTAAGAGGAGCTTGCTTTTACACCTTCTTCTGTACACTCCCTCATTTAAACTTTTTTCCTGCCAGGCCTCAAAATGAACTAAAAAGGCAACAAGAATACTTAGATCCAGCTCAAGTATTTCCAGTATTTCCAAATATTTCTTTAAATCATTTATAGGGTGGGAGATGATTCAAGAAATCTACCAATTCTTGTCCACTCCCATTATATCAGCATATGCCTCCATGCACGTGGAGGCCCTGATACTAGGAGTTTACTTAATATTTAGACTACTTAAAAGTTACACAACTTATTAATTCAGTCTGATTCAAACCTGGTGAGACGTAGTTAAAGTGAATTAATTACTGTTTGAGATCTTCACATAGAAAGTACTGCAGTGCTAATGAACAGCAGAATAGGCAAACTGTTTAATACCAAGAGTTTTAACTCTGCAGGCTTCTTATCATACTTGCTTCACAGAACAGTTTAACAGAAAAAGGTCAAGAGAAAGTTCTAATTTTACATTTTTGAAATTCCTTCTCTCATCATCTAGTTATTCTGCAGAGCTTTGGTATTCATGTGGGTGTTAAACTCCAGGGAAGTCTCTGAGCAGCTTCAGTGACACTGACAAAAGCAAGACTCCTGAACAGAACTTTACAGAAATCTCCAAACTTGTTCCTCTTCCTTTGTCAGCTATGTCCAAAGTGGACTCTTTCTGGAATACCATTCTTTAACTTACTGAGAACTTCAAGTAAGTAATCCACGGTAGTAAAAGAACAAAGTTTTTGTGAACAATTACTAAATGTATCTCGTCCTTGGTTTTTAGAGCTATGGATTCTTAATCTTGAGTGATGGGTTGGAAAAAGAGAAGTTTTGTTCACCAGAAATTGTTTTGTTGACAATTTTGACTGATAGCTTCAAATTATTTAACTGACCACTGCACTATTATGCAGAGACAGAACATTTTCTGGCACTGTTAGTTGATGTCTCAGCATGACATGGTAATTACAAAGCCAACAGCTTGTAACAGTATCAAGTAGATATGAGGAAAAATTAGACATGCATGTCTAATATTTGTTCTGTTTATTTTATGTAAGGGTTGGGATCAAAAAGGGAAAGCAAGTTTTACATAACAGTAGAAGAGATTGATTCAGTTAAAAATACTGTTTATGTGTGGCCTTAGAAGTTCAACGATTAAAATGTATTACATTTCAGTTTATGTAACTTGATGGCTGGAACTATACTGGATAAATCAGGGTTGTCAGCAGCCTCTCTCATTTATGTCTGCCATGTGACTGAATATCAAATTTTGTCTTTTCTACCTTTTTTTTTTTTTGAGGAAAACTCCATAAAACTCATTCATTTTCACTTCAATTGCAGCATAAATTCCAAAATGGTCTGGTCCTCTTAGTCTGGCTTGTGCAACTATTTTTTTTTTTTAGGATGTTGAGGATACTTATGTATTGGTTTGCATTACCACAGAATTTGATCAAATGCTGTTAATAGCTCACTTCACAAGACAACTGTTCATTTCTCCTTACCTAAAAAAAGTCTTGTATATAGCCAAGACCAAACTGAAGGATTAATTGTCCTCCAAATGCAACCAGCATACAAAAAATGTGACTTTATCCTGGCAACTTTAAAAAAATAAATAACAATGGAGGGGAAAATAAGAGACCATACATAATAGCTCTATGCAAGTATCTTTACAGGCAGGAAACTTACCTCATTGATACACAGACTTTATTCTTATTATCTGTCACATCAGCTAGAGACCATTTTAGTAGCAGGATAGGCATACAGAGACTACTCTCCCTCAGGTACTATTTATATTCTTTTAACACTTGTGATGCTCCACATTAGGAAAATACATTTTAATTGGAGAGATTTTAATCAATAAAAACTTTTTAGACTCTAATGCTGCTAGTTCTACCATTCTTGTGTTGTGATCATCTCCTTCACGGGTGTTTAACACTAGTAAGCTATGCATAAACACTCCTCTACCTGAAGGAACCCACCCCCTCTGGTAATTCTTCACTTTTAATTAACAAACCCTCCCCCCCGTTTAGGCTTGTAGCTTGGGGGAGTCTGTAATGTGCTTTAAATCACACTGCACAGCTCCCCAGTTTTTCTCAGAGCATCCTGGTGGATGGGGGTGTCTCGTGAAGCGTGGATGGCAGCTTATCTCATTGAGAGCATGGAACAAGCCCCTCACAGTCCCTGGTGTTAAAGGGCTCGACTTATCTGGAATGAGTGGCAGAGTGCTCTGGCTCAGCTCTCAGTGTATGGCACCCAAGGACATTGCTTAATGTGCTGCTGTCAAACACCTCCCACTGTGCTCAGGGCAAATTTCTGAATCAGGGAGCTTCTCTAGGTGAAAACAGGCTCTGCTTCCTATCACAGGGGATGGAAAAGGTTATTGGGTACCAGTGTTGGCTCAAGCCTTAATGTCCTTATGTCTCCATTTAAACATATTTTAAAATGCTTAGCAATTGTCAGGTGGCTATGTGTACAATGGTGCCAGCAGGAGAAAGGGAAACTCCCCAGCAGCTGGCATGGTGACTATCAGGGTAAGTATGGGAAGGGTGGATGGACTGGGTCCTACCTGGGAAGTGCCAGAAGGGATTTACAGCCTGCAAACAGATAAAAGCCTTAGCTACTTTTATAGGCTGGGCTGCCTGGAAGCTATCTGAATTACAAGAACCTCCTCAGAAAAACTTGTTGCACTGCTTTACCCCTCTGCCCTCCTTTATGTCCCACATCAGCTCCCGTGCTAGCACCAGCAACTACAAAGTGATTTTTGAAAGGACACTTTCTCCACTCTGAACACAGCCACAGAAGGGTCTACTTTATGTTAAATTCACTCCTCTACCCAACAAGAAATGGGCTCCATTCAATAGGTCTGAATCACTTCCTCTCATTATACACACTCTCAGAAAATTAAATAAAATGGGAACTGCCAAATCACATGAGTCTGCCTGCCTCTTACTGCACTGAGAGAAAGAGCAAAAAAAAGCATCTGTAGAATAGGAAGAGAGATGCTAAAACCAGCAGAAGATGTGACCATGACAAGTGCTAAGAGCAGCAGGACCTGCCTCGAGAGGGACAGAGACATGGCTACAAAACTCCTGCCAGACTGCCAGCCCCAAAATACCCCAAACCAAACTATGAGCCAAAAGCACATCTCTGGGTTATTCAGAACAGGGGTAGGAGCTCAGCTAAGCAGCACGGGGCAGGGGCAGATGAGGCTGGCTACATCTCACTTGGTGGCAACAAGGTTGTGATAGGGAAAGGGAGATAAGAAGAATGCAGAAGTGTTGGGGCTTCCCCCGTACCTGTGCTCATGGCCAGTGTGTGCCTGGCCTTTGGCAGATTTATCTTTCATCTGTAGCTGCATCGCCTTCCTGAAAGAGAAAAGATTTCACTCCTTCATGTAAGATCTTATGAATCTTTGCTACTTACGTTTTAGTACAATTTGAAATCTGACTAATAAACCTGGAGCAAATGCAATGCCTCATTAGATAATGGAAGATATACACACCTGTTAAAGAGGAAAAAAAAAGACAAAAATTAAGGGATCAAAAAGAGTTCAGTTAATCACCAAATGGGAGATAATTACAATGAAAAACAAACATTCCTGGTTTGGAAATCTGAAAAAATTTTCTGCATCCTGATTCAGCTTTTTCTTCATGGGCAACAGGTCTCAGATTGACAGGAATTAATTTTATTTTAGTTCTGAGGTGGGGTTTGCTCCTAATCAGTGTTTTTACCAGCCTAAAACAGCAAGATCTCATTTAATAACAACGCTAGATTCTGACTGCACCAAGAGAAAGGCAACAGTTGGGTTACTGAAACCACCTAGTGGTCAATCCAGATTACAAACGGTTCTCAGCTCAAGTAGGAAGCAAACAAATACCACCAGAACTGGAATACATGCAGCAGAAAAGATGGTATGTCTCACTGGTCAAGACATTAACTTATTTTAAACAAGTAACTGTGCAAAACCCAGTTCACCTTCTCTCAGACAATTATTTAAAATCTGACTATTTAAGATGAGGCACCTTGATTCAAACCCAGCATGTACTTAACTTTTAGAGGAAAGCATCATCTTTTCTTCTTGCACATGGATCTTGCCATGTTCAGTGGAGTGGGTTCAGTGGTAAAAAGAGCTTGGATTAACATGCAGCACAGGTGCCTAGATAAATTGGTGTCCTTGGCAGTGAGGAACCACAGAGGCTTCCTGCCCACTGATATGCATAAGGATCAAGAAAGGTTAATTGCAGTGGAGCTGGAGATGGGACTGAAATGTGTGCTAAATTCTGCCCTCCCCAAATGCTTGACATATTTCAGCTGCCTGTCAGTGTGCATCCAACCACCATTGCCTGGATTCCAGGCATGCCTTCAGACACCTTCCAGGCTTTTTTAAAAAGCTGGGAGCAAATAATCATTATTCTGATTACCCAGCCTAGGATATGCTGGTTTAATTTAAAAAGCTGTTGTCACACATGCACACAGATACACACTCAGGCACACCCAGACACTCTCAATGTGCTCTCTTCCACATAAATCAAATTCCCCACCTTTTATAGAACAAGCTGAGAAGCTAGATAAATGTAATAGCTGAGAAGCTATTACTTTAATGTAGAGCAGCTCTTGGAAAGATGAGGTAACTTTCAAGATAGTAAGAGTCACAATCCGATAGCTCTGTTCCTTTCTTTCTGCCAATATGTCTTTATGATCTAAGTTTGTGCCTTGACTCTTTTCTTCATTTCTGTGACAGATCTGGGTTCCAGTCCTGGTAGGATCAGCTCTCCTGATCTAGATATACCAGTTGCCTGTGCTCATTTCAGGGGGCTAATCTTAGGTTTAAGGCTAACAAACTTCACAGAAAATCCACCCTGCACATTAACTTCAGGCAACTATTAGGATAAGCAGCTCTGGTTTGTTGACTGAGAACACAACTCCCTCTCTCCCATTGCTCCTGAGAGTGGTTGCTGGCTGCAGTCCTCTGTGGGTCCCACCCGTGGAAATCAGTGGGAATTTTCCATCCCTTCCAGTAGGAAATCTCATGGATCACAATATATAAAGATCCTTACCAACAGATGACCCATAAACTACTGCTACCTAACCAGCTCTATGAAAGCAGATGCTTTGTATTATACAGAACACATATCTGAGTTGAGTGATAAATAAAAGGAAAGCTACATATCTCCTTCAGATCATAAACATTCAGCCCAGACCCTCTCCTGACAGGCTGTGCATTTAAAAACTGAAAACATTTTCAGACTACCATTATTTAAAGCAACAGATGGACTCTATCCTCAGGGACACTTTACCTGTTGTTGATGCTTTTTGCTTCCTTTGTCCTTCTCTGTAGTCTTGTAATAATATTCATCACCTTGCAAGATAAGAAAAGTAGACTGATTACAGTCCAAGACAGGTGGTGATAAAATATGTGATAAAATATGTGACAAAATACTGTTCTAATGAACAGCAGATGATTTGACCAGGAGTCTGATTTCATAATAACAAGTTGCAGACCTGAGACCAGTTTCTGGGGCTCCAAAAGAATGCCTTGTCCTCTGGAAGACTTTCAAGACTCCAGTAAGCATTTACTTTTCAGCCCCAAAATATACACTCCTTCCAAGGACTAATGGAAAGGACATGTGAATTAAACCACTCAATGAGATCTACCAGAAAAGCAGGCAGGCAGCACACCAACTTTGCCTCCTCATGGATTTTAATCAGCTTCTGACAAAAGATACACAGGGCACCCAGCAAGTGGTCACAGATCCTTTTAAACTAGCACTGTTAATTTTATCCTGGGTTACAGTTTTCTGGGACTGGGACAGTCTCCTCTATTCAGGTTTGAAAAATGCCCAGAATATGAAACTCTCTGACCCATTTCACCCATTCAAATTGAAGAATTCCAGTTTCTTTGTAAATGGTGGTTATGTAGATCTGCTCCCTCCCTTTATCCACCCATCCATCCGTTTTCTCCCCCCACCCAGCAATTGTACATGAGGTGAGTCAGCACCTGAAGAGGCTGGTGTTGATGCCAGAGGGAAGTTCTCCAATGGAAAAAACTCTTCTGTTACTGTTTTGTCATTGTCATGAAACATATACCAATGCCTACATAGATATATTATATATACACCAATCATTGGAACACATCAAATGAAAACTTCTCTCTTCTGTACCAAACCAGCAAGGGCACTTTCTTTCCATTCTACTTTCAGATGAAGAAAAGACAAAGCATTTTAATGACAGCTTTATCTTTATTGCTATATCATAGGTTTGTTGCACTGAGCAAGTAGTGGCAAGTTGAGTCTAACATGGAGTTTTGTTCCTGTTGGAGAGCATGGCAACCATCACAAATGCATGCAGAAACCCAAACTGTTTC
This sequence comes from Heliangelus exortis, assembly GCF_036169615.1. Taxonomy (NCBI): domain Eukaryota; kingdom Metazoa; phylum Chordata; class Aves; order Apodiformes; family Trochilidae; genus Heliangelus; species Heliangelus exortis. The sequence continues at coordinate 4,261,020 of NC_092451.1, read as the reverse complement.
CATGCAGAATTGCCAAGATCCAGACTATGCAGCTCTTTCACAGACATTAAGGCCCAAAATGCTTGGAATTCCTGCTCTGGCACAGCTGTGAAAATCTGGTTGTGCTAAAAGAAACAAACAAAAGAAGGTATCAGTGACAAGATCTCTCAATGCAGCAAGAAAAAGTCTGTTAAAACACACAAATTTCAATCCCCAATTGTGATCCTATTCGAGGCTCCTGTTGGTCTCAATGGATTTTGTGTAAAATTTCTCAAAGGAAGGAGATGTCTGTACAGCTTTAAATCACCTTTGTGCTCCTCTTTTCCCATAACCCTCATACAGTGGGTAGCACACTGCTACAGCAGATGCCTTTTAGGACCACTGTATCATCAGGGTATAAGTTGGGTCCAGCTGCCACACCATGGCTTCCTCTGACACCCAGCAAACCATTTTGGGGCAGTTGTTGCAGATATTTAGATGCCTAACAATGAAAATCAGCGTTTCACCACATTTTTCTAAAGCATCCTAGAGCCTTATCCTTTCAGACTTGACAGGTAGTTTACCTCTCCTCTCTAAAACAGGGTGTTGTGTTCCTGCTTCAAAGGTACTAGAATGTATGTAAACTCAGGATGAAAGGACAGAAAGGTGCTTATTGCTCTGTAACAGAAGCAGAATGTTCTCATCTTGTAACTTACGCTGAGCCTTTTCCAGCTGGTAGAGAGGCAGCCCTGAGCAGAGGTGTTCAATGGATTTACCGTAGAGAAGCCAATCCTTGAAATTCCCTAGCCTGGAATTGCCAGATTGAAACTGCACCCACACGTTGTTTGGAGAATATACTGTCCTCATTGTCTAAAAAGAAAATGTTAGACACAATCAGTAATGCAGCTTTGCTTTCATTCTACTAGAATAACCCTTGAGAAAATCCCAAAACGTAAAATCTCCTTCCTTTGCCTCACACAAAGCATCAGATGAAGAAGCAACAAGCTTTTATAGAAAACTAATTATTTTTTATCTGTTCAGAAATAAAAATACATATTAATTCTCTCAAACAGCAAAACTGAGCTCTAGTACTGGCATAATAAGCTACATCAATTGTTTTGCTGCAAATGCATTCCTGTCAGGCTGCCATAAAACAGGCCAGAACTCAAGTTCATCTCCAGACAATACTTCCACTCAGCTTCTTGAAAATGTTGCCTGAATAAGAAAGTCAAAGACAGGTCAAAGTAAATTTCTAAATTCTGTTCTGCAAACAAAATTATTTGTAGTTATGTCAAGCTCAAACTATCAGCATGAGAAGAGAAAAAAAAGGAAAAGCCTGTGGGATGTTACATTGAGATTATCTCAAAACCAGTCAAATTATATTACAGGGAACCTTTGCAGTTCTAGTCACAATGATAATCCACTGTCCTGTCAGATCTACTTCATCATTGCTGATGCAGTGAATGACATTCCTAAGAACATCCATTCTTAAAGGCAGGAAGGAGAGCTCCCAGCACACCACACAACTCTTGCACAGTCCCTTTGCTTGTTCACAGCTCACAGTTTCACTACAAAGTCACCTTTTTTTCAAAAGCCAGGCGTCCAAGTTCTTCCAGCTCTGGGATGAATTCCTTGTCTATTTTAATGATAAAGCAGGCATTTCGTATGAATAACCGTGTCGCAATATAACCCTGTGATAAAAAATATAATTAATAATGGCTACTACTACTATTAGTTGATTCTCTCTTTAGGACAATCTAGAAGAAAGATGAAGTGGCTACAGAAGCTACTGATGTGGAATGACTCTGCATTTACATTGTCACCTCTGGGAAATAGAAGCAGCCTTCCCACATAACATCTGTCCATGAGACTGGAAGTGTCTTTTCTGACAGATTTCTGCTGCACTTGCAGTACCTGAGTGCTGCAGACCCTTCTTGGCCCTGACCTCATTCAGGTCAGTGACGTTCTCCTCTCTGTCATGAGCTGCCACCAAAAGGATTCACTGCAAGTCTTTTAAGTTACACCATGTGAGGGGTGAAACAATGTGAGGAAAGGTGATGACAGCCTTCGAAGAGACAGTGCTTCAGGACAGTTTAGGTGTGAATACACTAAGATAATTTCTTAGCTTAAAAACTTCCTCAGAGACTAAGTTTAGGCAGACTCTTAGGTTTACTTACACGTGCGTAGTCAAAAATGGTGTCAGAGGAGTACACACCAGAGCGGACGTGGACATCAACGATGTGCTTGTCACTGTGGATGGTCATGGTTCCAGTGACATAGTTACTGCCAGGTTCTTGCAGGACAAAGGTCTTTGGTAAAAAGCACAAGATCAGTGTTCAACATCTAGCTTGTTTCAAAGGTGCAGTATAAACAAACGTTTTGTTCCAAATAAGCAAGTCTGATTGCTTTATGTAAATATTAAATTCCCTTAAAAAAAAACTTGGTAATCTCAGGAAGCCCTTGGGGTGGAGATTCAGGGGGAGAAAGAAGGGGACAACCCCTCACTGGAGGCTAAGGAGAATCAACATGGGGCACCCCAGCATTATGTGTGGCAGCAGAGACCAGCAGGAGACTGCAACAATCTCCAAAATCTGGATTGAGCAAAGGGGATGTGTGTGTGTGTCTGTCCCAGTTTCTTCTTACTAAGCACCAACACAGGTGTTGGTTTATATGATTAGTTCAGGCAAATGCTACAATAAGCATATGATGGGCTTTTTCTGTGCTATTCTTCCTGTTATCTTTGTCCTGTGCCCTGGGATCCAATAAATTTTAAATGAGCACAGGCAGTAGAAGGTTTTTCACTCTACTTACTTCCAGTGCAGAAGCCTGAGTCCAGAAGACTCCCAGCAAAAAAACAACTGCAGCCTGTAAAAGGAAAAAGCATTCTCACTCAACAGAAATATCAGGCAGTGCCATACAAAAACCCAATCCAGTTCATAGAATCATAGAATTGTTTTGGTTGGAAAAGACCTTTCAGATCATCAAGTCCAAAATTAACATTGCCAAGTCCACCACTCCAGTCCCTCAGCATCCCATCTACACAGCTTTTAAATCCTTCAGGGATGGGGACTCCTCCATTACCCTGGTCAGCCTGGGCCAGGGCCTGACAACCCTTTCAGACAGAAGTTTTATGAATTGAGGAAGGCAGCCGTAGCACTGGTTTGAAAAATTACCCACTTAACATGTATTAGTTGAAAAAAATTACAATTCCTCACTGTAAAGTTCCTCTTAGGTTCTTTTGCCTGTAACTGAAAATGCAGAATAACTTAAGCATCACATTTCTTGTATTTTTCAAAAGTCCCTCCTTGATGCCACATCACTTCTTCATTTGCCTCTACAACTGCAGTTATTAAATCATAACTAAATCACCCTTCTGCGTGGTAATCAAGTTCTGCACCCTTTGGTCAAATGATGCCCAAAGAGGGTTACTGTTCAAGCAAGAAATGCAAGCTTCCCATTGAACAATCCAAAGAAACAGAGACTTTATTAGTGCCAGTGCTGTATCACTTACTCAAGCATCACCTTCTCTATCCTTTTGTTTTTAAAAATAAGGAACTTTCTACAATATGAGTTCAATAAAAATGGATATACTCACAAATCCGTTCATTTTTCTTTCAGATAAGACCAACAGGCTGCAGAAAGTAAGAGTGCAAGAAAACCCCAGAGACCTTCAACATTTATATCTTGGTGCAGGTGTGGGAAACACTCGACAGAACTTTTTCTCATGACCTGAACAAGTCCTTATTTACATGCCACACCATAGTAAGCCTCATATCTAAATTTGGGGTTGGTACAGATAACCTGACCCTGATATGTTAGAGGCACTCACTAAGTCAGCTTTTGCAGAATCAGTCATTACAAATTACTTTTTTACTGGTTTAAACTTTAGAGGAATTCCCACTTTTGGTGGTTCCATTTAAAAAATATTTATCAGGCTATTGTCCAAAATTAAATGACATCAGGAATAACTCTGCTATTCATTCATCCAAACTGCACTTTATCTTCTGAAATATAATCCCTAACAGCCTGATAGTCTGCAGGAAAATCCTGGAAAGAAATAATTGTGCAAGGCATGTAGGCCATGGGCTGACTGATTTTTCAGACATTTTTACCATCTCTTAATGAATTCTCAACGAGAAGTGCTGACCACTTCTGATCAGTAACATATTCATTGAAATTAGTGATGGGATTAGGAATCACAACTGTGCTTCACAAGACAATTGAGGTAACTTCTAGCCTCCTCATCACACAAAGGAGTGACATGGAACTTCAGAGGATGTGTACTTTACAAAGTCAAAAAACAAAAGGAGCACAATGGGGATCCCTCCTTTAAAGCTATGACTGTTTTCTGTATTTTATGGAAATGTCAATGACTGCAGGGTGTTGCCATGGGAAGCATTCTCCTGTGACTACAATCTCACCTGGACTCCTGCTTCTCTGTGATTCCACATCAGCCAGTGTCAGAACCCTGATGAAACACACTCCTTTGTGTGTTCCTATTGGAAAGTCATAATTGAGGCCTGTTCCCTTCTAAACAAAAAAAGAACTCCACCTAACAGCCAACACATTTTTGTAAACTCAGTCATCAGGCCTCAAACAGCCCTCAATGAAAACAGGAAAACTGAATGCATTTGCTGTCTTCCACCTAACTCCACATGCAATGTTATCTCAAGTGTAACAACCCTGTGCTGCTAAGCAATTTATCAGAATCCATGTGAACAGATATCAAACTGTGACAAGCACAGTCAGAGTAATTAGATTAGAGTGATGTTACCCTCCTCCTGAAAGCTGGCTCTGTCCCTTCCTCTCAAAAGATCATTTCTAAGATCACAGATATGACAGCAACACTCAGCATGTACCTCAGCAGTCAAATAATAAACCAAAAAGTTTTAGTAAGTTTTAAATGCTTTAACACTAGAGCTTATATTAACTTCCATTAGTCACTGTATCATCATACAGGCATTTATTTGACAAAACACCCAAGCAGCTCAAGCTTCTGCTTTCTTAAGCATCAATATGCTCAGGCATAAATATGAGCAGAGCAAGAACTACAGAATTAACCTTGACCTACATAAATAAAATGCCAGAAGAAATGGACCCATTGGCACTGTCATCCACTAGAAACCATTTAAACAAACAAACTTTGAAAAGCAAACAAAAAGAATAATTGTACAATTTCATTTCAAATCTCATTACCAAACAAAAATTTTAACACATAAGGGGAGATGGATTAAATCAAGTTAAGGAGAGATTATACTATCATAATAAACTCTTCTGGTGACTAATGTTTGGGGTATTTTTTTCAGATACTTTTCATAAATATTCATGTTATCAGGTTCAGAGAAGGTAATGGGAGAAAAGTAAAGAAAGAGGCAACACCTCAGAAAATCAACAACATTGTCTATGCTTCCATTTGCACTCAGCTGGTCATGCAGCACACTAGATAAAGGTAAGGTGACACATTCTAGAAAAATCTCTGTGGCACAAGGACAGGTCAAGCAGAATTAAAGACATTCCACAGTTAAATAAAATACAGCAAGTTTTCAAGGACAAATTGAGAAATAAATTCAGCAGTTTTGTTCGTGCTAGGCTTAGAAAAACGCACGAACATGTAAATGTGCAGAAAATGAAATGTTATTTTGAGGCTGGGGACAAGCCTGGAGCAGCTCTTGGCCTTGGGAGTTTGCTGCACAGTGGCATAAGTATTCAGTAGGAAAACAGAATGCCCTGAGCAGAGATTTAAAAATGAGACAGAAAAACTTGCACTTGAAAAACAACGTGGTCTTATACAGTAAAAGCACTTCTTCCTGCCCTTTTTCCTGGTTTCTACTCCTGTAATTAGTTTTGTAAGTCAAATGCTCCAGCTGGGTGTTTGCCATACTCAAGTAATCAGAAGTTGAGAGAAGATTTGGAGATTCAGGCTTCCAAATGTGACACATTACAGTAATGACCAAATTGGCAAGGAAGCCATTGCAGTAATGGCCAAATTGTTGGAAGGAATGGGCAAAACTGCTTTCAGCTCCTTGCTAATGGCACTGTGGGGATCAGCATTACTACAGTTCAGTTTCTCAATGCCTTCCATGAGAACTACTCAATTAATGAAATTTCCACACTGTGGAAGAATTTTGTGACATACCAAATAAGACTTTTATGTCTATTTCAGATCTTGGATACTAGGGACATATGTGCCTCTTATAGTAAGATTCTCCTGGCTTTTCCAACAACATATGCATCATGGATCCTCAGTAATTTACAACAGTGGAAAATGAAGTTCAGAGATGTTAGTTTAGACTGAAGTCAACAAAGAGGAACCTGCGACCCCCTGCTGGACTACAGCAAAGTGAGCAATTAGTGCACAACAGGACTTACAGAGCTTCTGTTAAATAACAATCACTTCTGGACTGGGCACAGGAGCACTTATTTCCAAAAGTGCTGCTTCTCAAACATGCACAGCTAAGAAGAAAATCCAAATTATCTGAGGCTACCTCTGTACAGATAAATATCTTTAGTTTATTAAAGAGGAATGGACAATATTCCTCACCAAAGAGACACGGACACTTGCACTGGCATAGGAAAACACTAAATATTTTCCGAAGTTTCTACAACAAACAAAGCAAATAAGCTCTTATGCTGGGGTTCTGTGTGTAAGTACCAAATTCAGAGAAATATTAAAAGCTACATCCTAAACAACAGTTGATGTAAGATGCCTGTTGTAACTGCTCCTCTTGTACTCATGTTTGGTTATCCCTGGTTCATGGTCCCTTCCCTTAGTCCATAACCAGGTACCACTTTCAGGAAGAGGCTCTGTGAAGACACAGAGGCCGTGCTGGGACACTGGAAAGCAGATCCTGAAGACAGCAGTGCTGACCGAGCTCAGAAGGGAAGGTTAAGAAAGGAATTCAGTCCTTTCTCTGATACAGAACCAACCTCAGGATTCCTGGGGACTGACATCCATCTTTTAAATCAACAGAGGTGGCAACCTTGCTAGGTTAAAAATCCTATCAGCTATGGATAAAATATCAGCCTGGGTTCTTTGCCACGTAGGCACAAGGCGTCACGATAAATTTGATTCGGCACCATGTCTCTGTGCCTGATGTTTTGTTTTTTTTTTTTTTTTTTAATTTAAAAGTTACTATAAGATACACTATGTTGCCATGGCAAGTTTCCTTTCATCTACCTGTATGGAATTAATCCAATCTGGCTGGTATCTCAGCCTCCTCTTATCAGCGAGCACTTCCCCAGGAAACCTGTCCTGATTCTGTGAACACAAGGCATGTGCCAATAAGGTAAACCCATTTTAAGATTTAACTTTGGGATATTGCTGTATAAAAAGTCATTTACCAGCAGACTGTGCTTTGCCTGCAATCAAAATGAAGTTCACTGTAAGTATATGTAATACTTTCTCATAAAATTCTTAAGGCTGGACATTTTTAAAATTATTGTGATACTTTCTTGGCATCTGGTGAGTTACTTCTGATTTATGCAGGGATTATGGAGTGAAAATGCCAAATGGCTGGGGACTGCACAGGTGAAATGTCACTTTTGGCAGTGACTTCACTCTGTATGCCCACTCAAACCCAAAGGAGAGGAGTGCAAGATGCACCTGTAAACTTTGAAGGACAAAATTCTCTCCTTCACAGCTCATATCCAAGACAACAGTCTCCATAAGTTCTACAGAGTTTTGGCACAGCTGCCTGAGAGTGCATGACTGTGAAGCAGGGGGGTTTACAGCAGCCTGAAATTACATTGATACATTCCAAATTGTTAGTGCTAAATACTCCAAATCAAACTTAGATATTTCTCATAAAAATCCTCCTTTAAAGCAGATGACATTCAACATGACAGGGACTGTCTCCAAGAGAACAATGGCTCATAATAATAATTATTATAAAATCAATTATCATAGTAATAATATTAATTTTTTTTAAAAAAGATCTGCATTTTTGAGCAATCTCAGCAACAAAAAGCTCCCAAGCCCTGTACTCAGAGGCATGAGATCTCCCAAGAGACTCAAGGTGGAAAGTTCACTCTTTTAAACAAAATGTTGCAAAACAGCTTTTTCCAAGGAGTTTACTGAAATGGACCTGGATGTACTTTACAACCCACTGAGCCTAAATGATCTTTTTCCCTGTGCAAAGCACCCTGCTGGGGTTAAGAGGAATTTACAGGAACTGATGATCCAGCAGTGGGAGCTCATTAACAATAAATCCTTCTGCATATTTAAATACTATTCAGCTAGACCCCACTTCAGAGAAGTGCTGAGCATCTACACACAGGGTTCAACAGGAACTCAGCACCATTTCAAGACAGCAAAGAACCTGAGGGAAGCTAAGCAGCTGCAGTGTTAAAGCCTTCTGAATTTCAAATGTTCCTTTCAGGTTGTGATTGCTTCTCTTCTTGGAGTTTTCCTGGCTCCAGGTCTTGCTAACAGGGTAAGTTTGGAGCTTCCTGCAATTATTCACTGCTGCCATAAGAACCAGGGCCCTCAGCTACAGCCTCTAGAACACGTTTCTGAAAATAAAGTTGTCTTTTAAAGTCTGATACTTAGTAGAAGGCTGCATTAGGGTTTTTTAAATATATATACTTACATATATATATTACATATATATATATATAAACATAAAAGTATTTCAGTGCTTGATATATACAGGGGAAAAGACAGTTGCCAGATATGAAATAAAAAAGTCAGTGTTGAGATCAGCACGAATGCTGAAAATAATTCTGTGGAGAGAAAGAAGCACTGTGTGAATATTAACATGGACACAAAAAACAGTGAAATACTGTAAATAACCTTTTGCCTTTAAGCTCATCCTGAGGAAAAAGCAATAAGGCAATATTTTCCTTTCTTTTTTTTTTTTTTTTTTTTTTTTTGCAAGCTTGACTCTGAACAACCAGATTAGCCTTTACCTTCAAAGGAAGTTCTTCAGTGCCCTATGAAATAATGTCTTTTTTTCTACCCACTCTGAACAGGCATTCTAGCATGGGTGGGAATTGAGCAGTAATGTTCAAGCCTGTCTGGTTTTGCAAGGTGGAGGCATCAGGCACATGAAAACCAGGCCAAGATAGAGCCTGGATGTCAGGTTTTTGATAACAGGACTAAGACTTCCTAGCCTCCCCTCAACAGCCAGAAATTCTCTCCCCTTTCATCAGATCTTCAAGTGTAATAATTCCCCCAAACATGGTTACTGGAGCTATGGCTTTATTGAGAGAAAGACTACTGAGAATCCACAAAACTTGCTCCTTACCTCCTCTAAACCTTTTCAATAATTAGAAAGGGGAGACTTGGCACCCTCACCACCCTCTGACTGACATCGGGGTCATCACCAACGCACAGGAGAGCTCTGGGGACTGGAAATCTGTCTGGGACTTCACCTCTGTAAGTGGCTGCCACTAGAGTTTGAAAATCAAATGAAGAGCCAAAAATTTCAACAAAAGTTAAATTTTTTTAAAAGAGATGCTTAAAAAGTGTGTTCTGACTTTAACAGGGCTACGCTGCAACCAAGGTGTTTTCCAGAAACACCTGTATCATTTCTAAAATGGACAGGAGGGCTTTCCTCCCTCAAGAGTTTCCTGCAGCTCCTCAAGGAGATGAGGTAGGACAGTAAAGGACATCAATGACAAAGCTAAACCCTTGTCTCAAAAAAAAAAAAAAAAAAGTGTTCCTTCCCTAGAGAGGAGAAGAGGCTCCAAGAACTAGAGACAAGGTTCTCAGCAGGGCTGACTCACTCTACAAGTTTTGTCTTTCAAGAATTACACTTGAATCACCCTTCCCCATTATCAGAGATGGGCACAGGGGCTCAAAACTCCAGCTTTGTTTTTTCTAAATGTTGTTTTCTCTCTGATGCTTAGGGCTTTCCTCCTCAGCCACTTCCACCCGGGGGGAATCACTTCTTTATCTCATCAAACAGACTCCAAAGCTTGCGCCCATACGGAAAACGCATCCAAGCTCTGTGCAGAGGGATTCCTTCCTACCTGGCTTACCCAGCTGCTGGTGAGTGTGGCAGTAACAGCATTCTGAACACCACAGGAAACACCAACGAGATGATAGAGACTTCAGTGAACACAAGCAAGTTGATTTTTGAGATCCTGTGAATTCCCAGCACTTTTTATAAACTGGCGAATGTGCACGTAAGAAAAAGCAGGAGTGTCCCTCTCCTGCAGGCACCTGGAGACCAGGCTTCCTCAGAAAGGTTTTGGGCTCTAGCCATGGCCACAAGTGTGAGTGTTTTAGGCAATGTCTGGTATTTACAATACGTGGCTGCCCTTGTCCTGCCACAGCACAGCTGTGAGATTCAAAATGCCACCTGGCTTCTTAGATTTCTCTAAAAAGCCCAGCTCTGTTTTGAAATAGTATTTCGTGGTACATTTCCAACATTAAGTTGGAAGAATTTCAGCTACATTGTTCTCTTATTTTTTCAACCCAAATCTAATCAGTTTTTCCTTTCCTTTCAGGATCAAACTTCTTAATGCAAGATGTTGCATGTTTGCAAGTTGACATTAATCAACTGCCCGTCTATTACTGCCATTAATTATTCCTGGTGACGTTTTGACAAAGACAGCTCACACAAGTCTACCCAAGAAACAAGACTTTTCTCCTTGACAATCCTCTCTCAATCACATTTTCAATCATTTCTCTGTCTCCTCTTCTGCCCTGTGTGGAGGCTACTCTGCATCAGTAAAATTGATCATTACCCTACACCGGTCTGTGTTGTGTTTTTCCTAATCCTGTAGAAAAGTGCAAGCAATTCCACAAAGTTAATGTTCTTGCAGAATCCCAATTTTGGTATTCCAGCCCCAGGCTGTGCATTCTCCCAGTGGGATTTCACATGCTGCCTTGAGCAATTATTCATCTCTACTAAAAGGAATTGCTGCTACACCTGCTGCAAAACCATACTGAAGATAACATCTTCTCAAGTCCAGATTTATAGAAGTAGGCTTATTTTCATTTTGACTTCTCATTACCATACTACATGCTACAGGGTTTCCCTTTTAAACTAAGCATTGCAATTCAATATGGGCAGGGACAAGGAGACAGATGCAACCTTGCTCTGATCAACCCAGAAATCAAGCTGCAAATAAGAGAATTAATACATGTAGTAAATGCAGTTTGGAGTTGCTTCATCTACAACCACCACTTCAGTAACTGAGCCTGTCTGGAAAACACCAGACCTTCACCCCCCTCTTTCCTTGGTTGGCATTCAAAGGAGAAACTCCACACTTTACTCATGCAGGAACACTCAAGGGTTACTCAAAGCAGAGGACCCAGCAGTCTGAGCTGGAAGGAAAATTGTTTTGGGAGAGAATCCCCTCTTCTCTTCCAGCTTCACACTGTGTTTTCCTGAGATAAACCAGACACAGCTCTCTTCACTTATCCCATGATGTGTCACTGGGACATGGCTTTCTGGGGACCCTTGAGCCCTTGAGGACTTCAGGCCAGGCTCTGAAAGAGATGATGATTTAAAGTCCCTCAAGCCAGCAGGAATCTGACATGGGGAATTCCATGCTGGAGCATTATCTCACATCCCCAGCAGCCCAAGCCGTGCAGGGAAAGGGAACAACAGCCCTGCAGGGAAATTGGGACACCCCAAGATGGATTAAACAAGCAACCATAATCTCCTGGGCAGGCAACATCAGGTTACAGATCCTTCTGGACAGGGATGACACATGCTACAGCTCGATCTCATAGCACAAATTTCAACTGGGCAGCACAAAAAAATCACAGCAAGGTCCAGCTTCTCGACAGTAGCTTCAAGCACACTGATTCCATAGAGTCACATTTTTATCACAACATTACACCTTAGGATGCTAAAGCCACAAGCACTTTTTATGCCATGAAATGTTTAGATAACCATGTGTCCTACAGTAACAACTACAGCTTTACAGAAGACAGGGAATTCCCACTGAAACAAAGAAGCAAAGTCAATCTAGAGAAAGGGACTCTTTAAATTTAAGTAATCTTAAAATAATCACAACTTCACAGTGATTCCCTGCCACACAGACTTGGGTTTCACAAAAAACTAAGCTGAGCAATTTGACACAACACCCAAGTATTCAAAAACCTCCCTAACTGCATGTTTTCACTCTTTCAAGAAGTATTTACAACAGAACACAGAACACAAGATGAGGCAAGGTGAAAAAAAAATTAAATTTGCCACCTAAAATCACAAAGAGACATGCACAGACTTGCACACATATGTAATACTCCAGCTTAAGCTGCCAAGTCACTGCAGAACAATACTCAATGGCACTGCTGTGGTGGGGCCATATATTTTGGTGGGCCCTGTGGTAACACACAGCACATTTGGGAAGGTACAAAGGCTTTTCTTTGTTTTAAACACCAGGCAATCTCTGGTGTTAAGAGTGATGTGAAATTTCAAAAGCAATTAGTACATGTCAGAAAGTTACTGTGAAATATATTTAATTTTTCCCCTGCAAATGGCTTCTTATCTGATAACTATCAGAGCCTGGAAGGTCAAACTTTGCAGAACTACAAATTCCTTGTTAATTGAAGTGGTTACAGCAGGAAACAGATTTCAGTGCCATGCAGACAGGGATACAAATTGCCAAATAATTTGATTTCCACACTTAACCATTCCACACCTAATGCTGAAATCGTATATAAGGTGGACGGGGCACAGTGTTCACTCCACCTGCACAAGCACCAGCTCTGCAGTCAAGATGAAATTCACTGTGAGTATGCATGATGCTTTTTTTCCTTATAAACTAAACCTTTGATTCAAAACCATTGCCTTGATCTCTCAGGGGTGCTTCTGTCTCTCTAGAGCAAAAGAAGGTATTCTCAGAGGAGACTGTTCTCCTCCAGACCAGGAGACTCAGACTCTATTAACAAATCTGATGAAGCAGTAAGGATTTCTTTGACAGCCTAACGATGACTTTATTCCATCCAGAGGAGGCATAACCTGCTGCCAGTGCTTCTGCTAAAGCACAGCAGTGCTCCAATGGGTCAGCCACTTGCTTGTAATGCCTAAGGAGACAAAACTTTAATACCTTAAATTCTAGGGAAAAGCACAGGTGACTCTTCTTAGCTGAACACCTCAGCACCAGGTCAGGAAAAGGGCTCAAGGATGCTTATGAGCACCTGTGTCAGCCAGGCCTGCAGCTACACTTGACTCTTCCATTTTCATTTCAGATCGTGGCTACCGTCCTCCTTGGACTCTGGCTGGTTCCAGCCCTTGCTCAATATGTGAGTAGACAATATGTGAGGGTTCCCTGTGGCCCAGCTCTTCTTCTGCTGGAGCAGTGAATTTCTACAGCTTTGGGGGGCTGACTGACTAACTGGGAAGACTCAAAGCCTTGTTAATTTTGTGTTCTAGTTTCAGGACCAGGAGGGAATCCCTCAGGTCATAGACCCGGTGCAATCCCAAACTATCACCAAGCAAGTCACTGTCAATGGAGGCTTACAAGTTCTGGTCATCAACAGGCAGTGGCGTGTGGCCACCATCAAGCAGCAGAACAGCTTCAGGTCATGGAAAACCATCTGGAACTATGGATCTGTGAGTGGCCAGGAGCTTCCTCAGAAAACAGACAAGGAGGCGAGCTCCTATAAAGCTGAACAAAATCCAGGGCTTGCTTCGCTATTCTTTCCGTTTGGGTCTAAGTTTTGACATAAAAACCACCTCCATTTATTCCTTCCTTTAATGCAGACTTGATCCTACAGAAAACCTTAATTCCAACTTGTCCATAATTTCATTTTACAGGGCTTCATTGCAACCAAAGTGCAGACAGTTTGCTACGTTTCTGTCATGAACAGAGCAGAGATGCCCAGCTTTAATTCACTTCCTCAGCTGGCTGATTCCAACAGGGTAAGAAATTCCTTGCCAACAGCCCCACAATCTCACAGTGGATCCAAAGACTGAACTAAACACGCTTTGGAGAACTCACCAAGCTCTGAGTCACCATTCCAGAAACAGGAATGTGCCAGGCATTAAGCGGGTTAAGGCACTGATCTTTTTCTTTTATTTATCCTTAGAACCTGCTCTTCCCAGGACAACCTACCAAGCAGATCACATTCCAGGTCCAGGGACCTGTCCAAAACCTCCAGGCTTATGGACAAAACGTCGTTTCCATGTGCAATGGACTCCCCACCTACGTGGCCACTGAAACTTACGGTGAGTGCAAGCCAAGGAATTCTGGCTCTAATCAAGCAGGCTTCTTTTCCCCCTCTGGAGGGATAATGGGCAGAAGCTGCTGGTCCACCTAGAGATGGACACACATCAAGAGCCTCGGGTGATGCAGAAAGGGTTCAGCATCTCTGCAGAGCAGGACTGGAGCAGTGCTGAGTCACAGCTTCCATGAGTGACCCCATCAAAATCCCTACTGCTCCCTTCAGGGTTTGGGGACTGCAAAAGCGTCTGTCACTCACACAGAGAAAATATTTCTGTTGCAGTACTCATCACAAACATTGCTTGCCAGCTCTTGCTCTGGAGACCAGTGTAAATCAGCACTCCTGCTGGGGGTGCCATAACCATTTACTCTTTCTTTTCCTTTTCTTGTTTTTAAAGGACTCCAAAACACTTACAGTCAATCATGCACTAGACTTGATGTCCTGGGAGTTGTGGAGCTCCAGTATTGTCGTACCGATACCAACACCAATATTGATGCCAACATCCCTGTCAAGGGCTCAGTATCTTCCCTTCCCTGAGCCACGTACAGATGCTTGAGAGCTGCTGCACGATGCCCACCCTGATGCTGTTCTTCCCTGCATCTCCTCTTTTGAGAGGTTGCTCCTGATGATTTGGATGCTGAAACAGATCAATTGTAGACCTTATCTTTCCATTAAAGACCTTTAGCATGGATTAACTCTGGTTGTTTTCTCATTATTATTCCCTTTACCATATAAGAACACATCTAGAAATACAGTTGGAGGGCCTTTCTTCTGCCTCTTTTGAGGCTCTTTGAAAAGCTCAACACAGGGAACACCCAGATACACCTCTGGCAAGGATCAGAGTGTGGAGGTTAACAAGAAGTCCTACAGAATGAAAACCTTCCTTGCCCTTTTTAGGGAAAAATGTGTCTGCTTCAAAATCTTGATTCTCATGGCATGAAAGGTAGAAAGAAAAAAGGAAAATACAGTCAATTTTCCTTTTTTAATGGAAGAGCAATCTAACCTGTAGGATTTACAGGGTTAGTGTGTTGCAAAGACTCTGCCATCTTTTCAAGTGTATAGCAAGGACTGGATGTAGGCATCACAGCTCTCAGGTGGATGAAGCTTTCCTTCAAAGATGCACAGAAAATATTCATGCAAGAACTGATCCAGAGATGGGTCTCCACCACCTCTCTAGGCAAATTGCTGCAGTGGTTCACCACCTTTATAGTAAAGAACTTCCCAGTATCTAATCCAAATTTGCTCTAGTTTAAGACCATTAAAGCCCTGTTTTAGTTTAAAACCATTGCCCCTTGTCCTATGGCTCATGCCCAGCTTTTTGTCCAGCAGTACCCCCAAGTCCCTTTCCTCAGGGCTGCTCTCTATCACATCATCCCCCAGCATGTTTGGATAATGAGGATATAAATAATAGTGCAGGACCTTGCACTTGGCTTTGTGGAAACTCAGAATCCCACTTCTCCAGCTTGTCCAGGTCCCTCTGCATGACATCCCATCCCTCTGGCTTGTCAACCACACCAGTCTGCATAGTGTCACCAGCACACTGACTGAGGCTGGGCTCAATCCCCCTGTCCATGACATCAATGGAGACACTAAACAGCACTGGTCCCAGTAGAGACCTCTGAGGGACACCACTGGTCACCCATCTCCATCTGGACATGGAGCCACTGCCCACTGCCCTCTGGATGTGAGCATCCAGCCAATTCCTTATCCATAGAACAGTCCACCCATCACATCCGTATCTTTCCAACTTAAAAAGATGCCGTGGGGTCTTGTCAAAGGGCTTGCAGAAGGCCAAAGCAATGACATCCTCTCACCTTCCCTTGCACACTGATGCCAGGTTGGTCAGACAAAACTTGCAGCCTATCCTGAATCCAGGGACATGTAGAAAGAGCCTCTGTGCCTTCCACAGAGATACTCCCATATTCTTTTTTTTTTTTTTTTCACACACATGTCAGTCTGTGATTCTGCGATATCTCCTGCTTCTTTTTTGCTTTGTTTTTCCCTTTACAATTATTAAAAGGTTAAGTATATCCCTTAGTCAATAATGATTGAGCTAACAGAGGAAACCTGACCAGTGTTCCTCGGCCTCAAATCAAGAGAGGAAACATATTTTAATGTTTGGGTTTTGTTGTTTTGCTTTTTTTTCCTTTAATTTTAACATTTAACATTTAATTTTAATTTTAACTTTAATTTTAACAAGTAATGTGACCCTAAAAGAAAACTTATCTTCTAACCTGATATTTTCCAAAAGGATCAACAAAGCTTATGTATAGGCTGCTATGTGCAGTAACTTACTGTTGTTTTCTTTATTCTTTATTATAGCTAGTTTGTCTGTGCCTGAAAATATTGACTGTGATGTTTCTTGTGGCAGGGTAGAAAAGAATAAATTAATAGGGGTCCTTGTTTCAGAACACGATGTTCTAAAGTATAAACTGTGCCATTTGTGTTCTAAATAATGAAAGCTTTTGCTCCCTCTGAGGTTTTACAAAACCTTTTTTGGAGTGAGAAGAAAAAATGTTTCCTTTTATAAATGAAGGATATATGATATTTTACTGGTTTTGTCATCAGGGTTCATAAATCATTACCTGAGATATTAATTTTGATATTAAACTATTGGGATTTTTTAACCTAATGGACCAAGACAAATGCTAAGTGAAATAAGAAAACAACAGCTGTTCTCAACACCTTTAGCCTTTGCACAGTGGTGCTTGCAGGTAACCACAAAACCTGCTGTTTCAAGTTCCAACAGGACTTCCAAAAGGCTAATAAGATATTTTCACTGTTAAAAGTAAGCTTGTTGTAAATGGGTTATCCTCTTACATGTAGTCACATGAAAACCTTCTTGAGAACCACTGGAGATAAGGATGAAATGTCTCTCATTTTTTGGTGTTCTTTATAATGACTTACAGATTACCTGTTTATTTAAGGAACTTAGGAAGCACAGCAAGACTATAAACTTTGTTTCATGCCCTATTTACACAGGATACACTTCTGTTGAACAAGTGCGTTCTGGAACACATTTAGCAGCTTAGATTAATTAAAAAAAGACTGAACTAACAATTGATTGAAGTGTAAGCTTAGAAAGATCTGTTCCATTTTGAAATAGTATTTCCTGGTACATTTCCAACATTAAGTTGGAAGAATTTCAGCTACATTGTTCTCTTATTTTTTCAACCCAAATCTAATCAGTTTTTCCTTTCCTCTCAGGATCAAACTTCTTAATGCAAGATGTTGCATGTTTGCAAGTTGACATTAATCAACTGCCCGTCTATTACTGCCATTAATTATTCCTGGTGACGTTTTGACAAAGACAGCTCACACAAGTCTACCCAAGAAACAAGACTTTTCTCCTTGACAATCCTCTCTCAATCACATTTTCAATCATTTCTCTGTCTCCTCTTCTGCCCTGTGTGGAGGCTATTCTGCATCAGTAAAATTGATCATTACCCTACACTGGTCTGTGTTGTGTTTTTCCTAATCCTGTAGAAAAGTGCAAGCAATTCCACAAAGTTAATGTTCTTGCAGAATCCCAATTTTGGTATTCCAGCCCCAGGCTGTGCATTCTCCCAGTGGGATTTCACATGCTGCCTTGAGCAATTATTCATCTCTACTAAAAGGAATTGCTGCTACACCTGCTGCAAAACCATACTGAAGATAACATCTTCTCAAGTCCAGATTTATAGAAGTAGGCTTATTTTCATTTTAACTTCTCATTACCATACTACATGCTACAGGGTTTCCCTTTTAAGCTGAGCATTGCAATTCAATATGGGCAGGGACAAGGAGACAGATGCAACCTTGCTCTGATCAACCCAGAAATCAAGCTGCAAATAAGAGAATTAATACATGTAGTAAATGCAGTTTGGAGTTGCTTCATCTACAACCACCACTACAGTAACTGAGCCTCTCTGGAAAACACCAGAACTTCACATCCCCTCCTCCCTCCCAAGCCCTTAGTTGGCATTCCAAAGGTTTCCAAAACCTCTGTCTCTGACAGACCCTTTGCCCATGCAGAAACAGCCAAAGGTTACTTGACCTAAAGGATGAATCAGCCTGTTCTGTTCAGGAAAAATTTTTGGCTCCTCGATACCCAACTGAAAGTAAAAGCAAAGAAGACTCTTCACTTATCCTATGGCCTGAAAATGAGACATGAAATAAAATTCCAACGGGAGTGCACAAAAAAAAAAAACAACCAAACAAAAAAAAACCCCAAAAAAACCAAAACAAAAAAATCACAGCAAGGTCCAGCTTCTCGACAGTAGCTTCAAGCACACTGATTCCATAGAGTCACATTTTTATCACAACATTACACCTTAGGATGCTAAAGCCACAAGCACTTTTTATGCCATGAAATGTTTAGATAACCATGTGTCCTACAGTAACAACTACAGCTTTACAGAAGACAGGGAATTCCCACTGAAACAAAGAAGCAAAGTCAATCTAGAGAAAGGGACTCTTTAAATTTAAGTAATCTTAAAATAATCACAACTTCACAGTGATTCCCTGCCACACAGACTTGGGTTACACAAAAAACTAAGCTGAGCAATTTGACACAACACCCAAGTATTCAAAAACCTCCCTAACTGGATGTTTTCACTCTTTCAAGAAGTATTTACAACAGAACACAGAACACAAGATGAGGCAAGGTGAAAAAAAATTAAATTTGCCACCTAAAATCACAAAGAGACATGCACAGACTTGCACACATATGTAATACTCCAGCTTGAGCTGCCAAGTCACTGCAGAACAATACTCAATGGCATTGCTGTGGTGGGGCCATATATTTTGGTGGGCCCTGTGGTAACACAGCACATTTGGGAAGGTACAAAGGCTTTTCTTTGTTTTAAACACCAGGCAATCTCTGGTGTTAAGTGTGATGTGAAATTTCAAAAGCAATTAGTACATGTCAGAAAGTTACTGTGAAATATATTTAATTTTTCCCCTGCAAATGGCTTCTTATCTGATAACTATCAGAGCCTGGAAGGTCAAACTTTGCAGAACTACAAATTCCTCGTTAATTGAAGTGGTTACAGCAGGAAACAGATTTCAGTGACATGCAGACAGGGATACAAATTGCCAAATAATTTGATTTCCACACTTAACCATTCCACACCTAATGCTGAAATCGTATATAAGGTGGACGGGGCACAGTGTTCACTCCACCTGCACAAGCACCAGCTCTGCAGTCAAGATGAAATTCACTGTGAGTATGCATGATGCTTTTTTTCCTTATAAACTAAACCTTTGATTCAAAACCATTGCCTTGATCTCTCAGGGGTGCTTCTGTCTCTCTAGAGCAAAAGAAGGTATTCTCAGAGGAGACTGTTCTCCTCCAGACCAGGAGACTCAGACTCTATTAACAAATCTGATGAAGCAGTAAGGATTTCTTTGACAGCCTAACGATGACTTTATTCCATCTAGAGGAGGCATAACCTGCTGCCAGTGCTCTGCTAAAGCACGGCAGTGCTCCAATGGGTCAGCCACTTGCTTGTAATGCCTAAGGAGACAAAACTTTAATACCTTAAATTCTAGGGAAAAGCACAGGTGACTCTTCTTAGCTGAACACCTCAGCACCAGGTCAGGAAAAGGGCTCAAGGATGCTTATGAGCACCTGTGTCAGCCAGGCCTGCAGCTACACTTGACTCTTCCATTTTCATTTCAGATCGTGGCTACCGTCCTCCTTGGACTCTGGCTGGTTCCAGCCCTTGCTCAATATGTGAGTAGACAATATGTGAGGGTTCCCTGTGGCCCAGCTCTTTTTCTGCTGGAGCAGTAAATTTCTACAGCTTTGGGGGGCTGACTGACTAACTGGGAAGACTCAAAGCCTTGTTAATTTTGTGTTCTAGTTTCAGGACCAGGAGGGAATCCCTCAGGTCATAGACCCGGTGCAATCCCAAACTATCACCAAGCAAGTCACTGTCAATGGAGGCTTACAAGTTCTGGTCATCAACAGGCAGTGGCGTGTGGCCACCATCAAGCAGCAGAACAGCTTCAGGTCATGGAAAACCATCTGGAACTATGGATCTGTGAGTGGCCAGGAGCTTCCTCAGAAAACAGACAAGGAGGCGAGCTCCTATAAAGCTGAACAAAATCCAGGGCTTGCTTTGCTATTCTTTCCGTTTGGGTCTAAGTTTTGACATAAAAACCACCTCCATTTATTCCTTCCTTTAATGCAGACTTGATCCTACAGAAAACCTTAATTCCAACTTGTCCATAATTTCATTTTACAGGGCTTCATTGCAACTAAAGTGCAGACAGTTTGCTACGTTTCTGTCATGAACAGAGCAGAGATGCCCAGCTTTAATTCACTTCCTCAGCTGGCTGATTCCAACAGGGTAAGAAATTCCTTGCCAACAGCCCCACAATCTCACAGTGGATCCAAAGACTGAACTAAACACGCTTTGGAGAACTCACCAAGCTCTGAGTCACCATTCCAGAAACAGGAATGTGCCAAGTATTAAGTGGGTCAAGGCACTGATCTTTTTCTTTTATTTATCCTTAGAACCTGCTCTTCCCAGGACAACCTACCAAGCAGATCACATTCCAGGTCCAGGGACCTGTCCAAAACCTCCAGGCTTATGGACAAAACGTCGTTTCCATGTGCAATGGACTCCCCACCTACGTGGCCACTGAAACTTACGGTGAGTGCAAGCCAAGGAATTCTGGCTCTAATCAAGCAGGCTTCTTTTCCCCCTCTGGAGGGATAATGGGCAGAAGCTGCTGGTCCACCTAGAGATGGACACACATCAAGAGCCTCGGGTGATGCAGAAAGGGTTCAGCATCTCTGCAGAGCAGGACTGGAGCAGAGCTGAGTCACAGCTTCCATGAGTGACCCCATCAAAATCCCTACTGCTCCCTTCAGGGTTTGGGGACTGCAAAAGCGTCTGTCACTCACACAGAGAAAATATTTCTGTTGCAGTACTCATCACAAACATTGCTTGCCAGCTCTTGCTCTGGAGACCAGTGTAAATCAGCACTCCTGCTGGGGGTGCCATAACCATTTACTCTTTCTTTTCCTTTTCTTGTTTTTAAAGGACTCCAAAACACTTACAGTCAATCATGCACTAGACTTGATGTCCTGGGAGTTGTGGAGCTCCAGTATTGTCGTACCGATACCAACACCAATATTGATGCCAACATCCCTGTCAAGGGCTCAGTATCTTCCCTTCCCTGAGCCACGTACAGATGCTTGAGAGCTGCTGCACGATGCCCACCCTGATGCTGTTCTTCCCTGCATCTCCTCTTTTGAGAGGTTGCTCCTGATGATTTGGATGCTGAAACAGATCAATTGTTGACCTTATCTTTCCATTAAAGACCTTTAGCATGGATTAACTCTGGTTGTTTTCTCATTATTATTCCCTTTACCATATAAGAACACATCTAGGAGGGCCTTTCTTCTGCCCCTTTTGAGGCTCGTCGAAAAGCTCAGCAGAGATTTGACAAAGTCTTTATGTCAGATTTATCAGCTCCAGGCTAAAGAGAAAAAAGCCCCTCTCTACTTTGAAGTAGGGTACATCAAGCTTGCTGTCAGATGTAACCTGTTTTATTTTAAACAGGTTGGTTCTGGGAGGATGTGTTCATCTTGGACTGTTGTGACAATTTTCCCCTCCTCAGTCCTGCAGAGGGACACCCGAGTCCCAATTTCTTACCCAGTCAAGGCACTGTCATCATGTAGGATACAAGTCCCTAGCATTTGGAGGTAAAGAAGTTTAGAGAGGAATTAAGGTTCAACTTTTTAAAAGGAGCAGGCCCTTGAAACACTAAAGCTTCAGTAAGGGGAGGTTCCTGCCAATCAAGGCTATTAAGATCAAGCCTGACTATTTCCTAACAAAAAGGGCAGAATGCCCTGGCTCATCCAGGGAAATACAAGTCTGTATTTCAGAAGAATATCAGCCATGGAACATCCCTTGGCTTTTAGTACCCTCTTCACCAATCCCAAGAGGTTTTATTCTGTACCAGTTTGGAAGTATCTAAAGTTCACTTTGGCACATTTTGGGAAAAAGCATCTGAATTATCTGGATTAGTACACATCATCCTAGCAATTGAGACAGACAGTCGTCTATTTTCACTTATTTTCAGTAATTAAAGACTATCCTAACCAGACCTTTCAGTTCTTGTGATGCTCAACTTCGCCCTCTTAGAGGCATTTCTCTGTTCAACTCCCTTTCCTTGGAAAGGAAATTTTGGTAGCAGAATGTGCATTTTAATGCACTTAATTTTGCAGCAGAGGCAAATAAAATCAAAGTCAGGCAAAAGCAAGATTTAAGGGAGTTCTTGATTCCTTGGAAAATTTGAGTAATCCAGGGAAGAAAAAAGCCTTCTTGGCCACTGGGTGTCAGCTTTGAGTTACAAGTTGTACAATTGAGATGTAAATGCACTCAACTCGTACCCGGAGATGCTCATTGTCCTGCACCACACATAGCAGAGTAACTGCTCATAGTAGCAGAACTGTGCTGAATTACACCATCTGAAAAAAACCTGCCAGTGACTTGAAGGCCATGTCTTCACTGAAGAGAGGGAAGAAATTCCTAATATTGATTAGCACAGAAAAGTTTTTACCCCTCAATCATCCATGCAGGCTGCTGTAACAGCTTGCTGAGGTTTGAGATCTCAGTACAAGCCATGATCCATCATGCAGCTCAGATTTGTGAGCCAAAGGGAACCACTGTCAAACGGGTGCTCACCAAACCTACACGATGCTGTCCTGTACTACATCTGACCTGCATCTTTCATGCAAATCTCTAATCTTTCATCTTTCGCACCAAGGGTAAAACACACCCCGTTTCTCCCAGAACTGTTAGCTCTTTCACACAGATCTCTTGTCTTCATAATATTTTTGTTTCTAGCCTGTTTGGTGAGGGAGAACCAGGCAGAATGTCTACACCCCTTCTTGAGCCTCAGAGGAGGTTTCTATTATGGAGCTGAAGAAAATCATAGCAAGGTGTTTCACTACATCATCAGCTCTTTCTACCTCAGAGCACTCTCAGCTTCATCTGGTGCCTCATTCTTTGGCTTCTCCCCAAGATTTCCTGAGCCCTCTGTCAGTCTGAACCCAACAATCTATAAAGAGAAACTCGTCTTCTCCTCTTCCATTCCCTCTGCTAACTTTAGGCCAGAGTTATTTTCCCAAGGTGCAGCTTTTTTTGTTTGCTTGTTTCTAAAACTCTACATACTTACTCAGCTCAAGGCTAGCAAGAAACAAACAAAATTGATTTTCATTCTGATTTTAATCTCCAGGGAGGCAAGCCTATGATGAGAAAATATTTTATCAGGCTCTAGTAAGAGCCTGCCCTAAATATTTTTCTGAAGTTGCTCAAGAAACTACATACTGTTTAGCTTTTTTGTTTGGTTTTTTTTTTTTTTTTCTTAAAAACAACAACAACAACAACAAAACAGTCTATGGACAACAAAATCCATAGACCAATCCCATACACAAAACTCTCAGTGTATAATCCTATTATTTGTACAACTCAAACTGCACCCCTATAAGCAGATTTAGTCCCAAAACACCTACAGGAAATTTTAAAACCCCCAGACTCCCTGTTACTTACCTGACACATCCATGCTGACTACATCTTCACACTTAAATATTTCCCAGCAGCCTCATCTGGCAGGATTGGTGCAACCAGCTCACTCAGGTGTGCAAACCAGCAAGTGGCAGCTGCACCTCATTTCCACAACTACCCAGACAGGACCTGCCCCCCTCACATGATGCCCACCCACGTCTGGTGCTGGTGCTAAACCCCAGTTTGGGCAGCATCACAGCTACCTCAGCAGTAGGCTCTGACTTTTGTGCTTTATTTCTGTTTGCTGTAGAAAACCTGATACCCTGACACAGATCTTTTACCTATGCAGCTGTTGCTTTTCTTTCAGTCTTCAGAGAGAAATTGAAAGACT
Organism: Heliangelus exortis; assembly: GCF_036169615.1. NCBI lineage: Eukaryota > Metazoa > Chordata > Aves > Apodiformes > Trochilidae > Heliangelus > Heliangelus exortis. The sequence continues at coordinate 4,237,040 of NC_092451.1, read as the reverse complement.
CACACTGGCATTCTCAGCTCCCCTTGAGTTTCCATCTGCTAAGCACCTGGATCTGCTCTTACCTAGCCCTAGAGAAGCTTTGACTTCCAAGGGATCTCCAGTTCCTGATCAGGATCTGACAGCAGGACTGAGGAGGTACTGTAATACCTACTATATCACCCACAGGAGAGGTGATGGAGCTGGTTTATTTCCTGAGCACAGTCAGGTGTGGGAGGGGAAACACTCCCAAACTCTTGACTGATTTGTTATCCAGATGTTTCCACTTCTGTCAAAAGTCAAAAGCAAATCATGCTGTTTATCATTTTCCCTTGAAACCTGTCCTGCTGCTTTTCCTCATCATTCCTCAGATTGTTTACTTTTGCTAAGAATTTTTATAAGAACCATTTAAATCTGTAAGCAATAAAGATCAGCTTGAAAGCCTGAATCAAGTGAACTTGCATCCCATCAGAAACCTGACCTGAACCCCCCCACAGTTGATGCAACACCCCTGAAACTGCTCCAGTAACCAGTAATTAGTACTGGGAGAACAGGTGCCTTGCTTTAGCCTGAGAGGATGTCAGAGGCCAGGCTGGAAGCCTTTGCTTTTAGCTTTTAGCTTTTGCTGGTGTGTGCATCTCTGTGACTGAGGAAGGCTTTTTCTTTTTACTTGTCCTGCTCAGGCATTGGACTTTGTGGTGCTGTTCAGGAAAGGAGACAGAAAAAACAAGTGTGTCTGAAGTTATGTTTTCTAGCAAGTTTTCTTGGAAGAGGGAGGCTTTAGGTAAAAGCAAAGAGTGTCTGCAAAGAGGAAAGCCTGTTTGGAAAACCTGTTTCATAGGCTCAGTTCTCCTCAGGACTGAGTCAATACAAAGGATGAAACCTACTGCGGTTTGTCGCTTTGGTGAAGCTCCTGCAGGGTTTAAAAGGTTTTTTAATTCAGGTACTGCCTAAGTGGGAAGCACAGATGTCTGTGCACAGGGCTGCGTGACTGCTGTGAGCAAACCGAGGGTGATACCTGTGGGTGTTGTGCTTTGGGCTGTGCTGAAAACCAGACTCCAGTCAGTTCGCGTTTTTGCCACAAGGTGGCATCCTCTGAGCTTTTTTTGCTAAGGAAAAATAAAACTTAACCATCCTTAATAATAACAATAATAATTAAGGAAGGGAGAAAACCTCAAACCCTCCCTGTATTTTCTGAAGTCTGTGACAAAGCGAGTTTTGTTGGGAAGCTGCTCCTTCTCTCGCGAAACAATGGTGCTGCTTTCAGAGAGCTGCAAGTGAGACTGAGGGTCAAGTCCCTTTAAAAAAAAAAAAAAGTGAAATACAGTATTGTGCATCTTGAAATCTGAAACCAAGAAACAGAAGTGCAAGGGAAACAAGGGGGAAAGTCTTGCAATTCCTGAGGACAACTCTTGCAAGTGGAGTTTTAAGGATTAAAATACAGATATTTACATTTAAAGGTCATTGGATGGCTTTTGTGAAGAAACCTGTGAAATAAAGGAGCCTTGGAAGAAGAGATTGCTTTTTCTCCTCCTCTCTGGATATAATGGCCATTGCAAGGCAAAGCATCTTGAGATTTGGCTTCAAATGTCTCTTCCTAGCAATTTTTATGCTAGCCTGTGATGGACAAGGTGGAAAGAGAGAGAATGGTGGTCCTGCCTGTTACGGAGGATTTGATTTGTATTTCATTCTAGACAAGTAAGTCAGTTCTACTCTGCTCTTTTTTTAAGAAATCTTTCTCCAAGCATGAACTGGAATGGCACATTCTGATACCAAGGAGGCTGCCTTTGGACTTAAATTTTGTAGAAGTCAGTGTGTCCCAGAGGGACCTGCAAAACTCCCTACTACTCTCGTTTGTTTTTGTTAAATTCTTTGATGAGCCTGGTGTATAATCGCGTTGTGTTCTGTAAATCCAATTGCTATAAATTTTCCTGTGGCTGATACAGGAGCCTTATTGTGTACTTGACCCTGTAGTTTCAGAAAAGAGTGGCTGGGAGAAGGGCAGTGCCCTGGTCACCTCTGGTTTCCCTGTGAACTGGGAAGGTTGAGGCAGGGGTTGGAGATTTGCTATTGCAGGCATCAGTTCTGTAGCTGAGAAGGGGGAGGAAATGCTCGCCTGCCCAGAGGTCTGCTTCTGTACTGCTTGGTTCTTTGCTCTGCACTTTCCAGAGCAGCAACTTGCAGGTAAAAACCTGGCTCTGGGAAGTGGTTATTGCCTTTGAAAAGTCTGGTTTTGGCTGTTGTGAAGGAAAACATCTAGAGTGCCTTACTTGAGAGCTTTATTTTCTCTAGGCTGAGTCACATTTTCTTTGTTTCCTGTTAATCAAATGCATGTTTTGACTGCTTAACTGTTTATACAGCAGATAACTTCCTACCTCACTTTTTTCATCACTAATTGTGATGGTGTCATCATCCTGGCACTGGTGAGTTTTCCTCTTCATGAGCCTTCAGATTGTAGCTGGGGCAATGTGAAATAGGTACATGCTGAGCTCTGAAAAGCTTCTGATTGAAGTAATACAGCAATTTAGAAAAACCCAGAAAAACTACTAGCTAAAACAGTTCTCCAAATTTTCTTGATTGAGAAAAGTTATTTTGAACCAAACATTTGGAAATAGTGGAGAATGTGCTTGCCAGAGCCATGGCACTGACATGAACCATAAATTTCAGAGACAGTGAAGTTTTTGCAAGTTGCCAAAAGTGCTTGCAGATGAAGCTCTCTGCCTGTTCCTCGGGAGTGTTTTGCAGTAGCTCCCACATTCCATTAGTATAAATGATTTGGAATTACTTAACAGTTTATTGCAAAATAGTGGGTAAAATGTAACTTTGAGACACTGGATATTTTGTATGCCAGTTGTATCCCAGTGCTCCAGGGGAAAGATTTGAATTTTTTTTTTTACTTGATTCAGTGGGACGATTCAGCCTGCCTAATGCATTTTGTTTCTTTGGCTTTTCAAAATCTCTGGTTACAACAGGATCCTTAATCTCTGTGCACTTGCATGTCTTTTATCACTTCCAAGAGTTCTCCCACAGCTTAGGTAGCCATAGCAAAGGCTTCTAGTGCAGCAACCATCAGACCTCAGGAGAGCAGAGTTGTGTTCCAGAAGTGGTACCGAGACCAGAGGACTGCAGCTTGCATTGGACAAACTCCTTGCTGAGTAAAACTGAAGCTGTTGTGCTGTTGTTGGTGCAGTGCTCCAACTTTAGAGGAAACTAAGGTTTGCTGGCTCTCTTGAGAATTGCTGCTTGACTTCAAGGGACAAAAAAGTGTTACACACACAAACACCTGACTTGGCTTTCTGAGCTGCCTCATGGCAGATTCACTGATGAAACTGTATTCACATGAACCAAAATATGTTTTGGTAAATATGTTTCTCTTGTGCTTTGATTGGGGAAAAAAAAAGAAAAAAATTGGAGACCTGCAGCTCAAGTCCAGTTGTATTCCTTTTGTTGTTTGGGTTCTATGCAGCATAAAGTCATGGAGGGTGCTGAGCATATCCAAGTGGAGGAGCCCAGGGTTGTGCAAGGTAAAGCCTGCTTGTCTTGGGAGAATTGTTGAGAGCACTGGTTCTAGACAGCATGTCCTGTTGTGTCCCTGAGGGGTTTCATGGGTTGAGGCTCCCACAGACTGATTAGTAGCAAAATATATGGCAGAAGATGGTGCCAAAGAATTTACAGCCTGAATGAGAGATAAGATATAAGGTCCTCATTAAGAAGCAAGAATGAGGGAGGAGTGAGATATTGATAAACATAAAGCAAATATTTGTTTTTGCTGACATTGTCCAGTTCTTCTAAAAATATCATCCCTGTGACTAATTAATGAAGATATGACCCACCCCCTAGCTGACATGGTGTCTGGTGTATGTAAACACCCCCCATGGGCACAGCTGGGACATTGAGGGCAGCTCACAGATTAATTTAATTGCAGGTAGTAAGGAATAACAATGAGTAAGTCTTCTCAGCAGCTTTTTCCTGGATCCTCTGTCTATCAGAGGTGTTACTTTCTGTGATCTTGCTTGTTGTGGCCAAGTAGGTATTTTATACTGGCCTGCAGAAGACATGGAAGGAACTGGATGTGTGTGAAAGCAAACTTGGCTCTAAGAGATCCCTGGCAAAATGAAGCAAGTAATCCAAGCTGCTTCCTGTGATCCCTTGGTTATTCAGCCAGACAGCTGATCTATTTTTAACCAGTTGTGTTGAAGTGAAACTCCTGCTTTAGAGAGTCTAATAGTTGTTTCTTTGAATCCAGCTTTAGTAGCTGGAGTTACCATGACTTAAAATGGACAAAATCTGGATTTGCACTAAGTGTAGAAGAGTTTAGGGGCCACAGTGGGATGGAAAGCAGGTGAACTCAATGATCTTGAAGGCTGTTTCCAGCTGTGGTGATTCTGTGATTCTAACAGACACCCTGCATCACCAGGCAGGGAGGTGGCCTCTAGGAACTGCTTCTGGCACTGGTGCCTCTTTTGCCAGGAAACAGGAGCTCAGCAGCAGAGCTAACACAGGACCCTTACAGAGCTGAATAATATTCTAGCTGCTCTAATCTGAAGCCTTTAGAAGGCAATGGTAAAATTGAGTGTCTGCAAAACTATATTCAAGGTCGCTGCTGATCTTTGTTGTCCTAGTCAGTGATTCCTTGATTGTTTTTTTGGGGATCACAGGCCTGAATGCAGGGCAATGCATTCATGTGGTTTGGGTGTCATAGTTTTCCTTTGTTTTAGCATGAGGGTTGAGGGATGCTAGCAAGGAATTTGTGCATTCTTGTATCTTTTTCTTGTTGCCTGAGGGAATATCATTCACTCCTAAGCCTGCCATGGGCATCTGGTTGCAGTGAGTTAAGTTCGTATGTGAAATCCTTGCCTGTCAAGATCCCTGCACATGGTTTTTAGACAGCAGTGAGCCTAAGGTTAACTGTTCCTTGGTAAAAGGGGTGGGTGGGGGCTCCCTTACAACCAGGATTAAGTGTATGCCTGCAGCACTCTGCTCTTATCTACTGCTTGATGTAAATTCAGTTCATGCTATTTGCTATTTTGTTTTACATAACCCCTACCAGTAAGGAAGACAAGAATGTTCTTGAACTGTGGCTGGGCTTGAAGGTTTATCCTGCTCTGAACTGGACCTTGTAGACCCTGTAACCTCAAACATCTGACAATATCTCTGGTGAACTTTTTAATTCGAAGTGTGGTACAGGACAGTAATGTTTCCTTAAAGAACTGCATCACCTAACATTTTTGTGTTATGAATTGTTTTCATAATTGCTCCTGAAGTGTATGGAAAGCCAAAACACAATTTTTGTCTGATTTGTATTATTTTTAAAAGAACCTGATAAAAAGATGCTGCAAAACTTCTTGGGTTGATGCCACCTCTGACAGCTATGAGCCTTCTTGAAGTTAATCCAAAGCTGTGAAAGTTTAGGGAGACTTCAGATCAACATCAGTCTCTGTGTTATCTCTTTTCATACTTGTGCCAGCTGCAGTGTACATAACTTCAGGGAAGTCTTTGTATTGAATTGGTGGACCTGGTTCTGTTTTGTCCCAGTTTGTGAGTTAAATAAGACCATGGGTATTCTGAGAAGCTGCAATGACAGAAACAGAATAAGGAGTCTACAAAGTGCAAGACAGACAACCTGTAAGGAGCTTTGAGTTGCTGCAGCTTTGGCTGCATCTTGTCACAGTGAGGAGGAGAAAAGCACCTGCTGGAGGGCAGGGTTGAGCTGGAGTAATTTGTGTCTGGAACTACAGAAACATGTGGAGTGTCTCCCTCACCTCTAGATTTAACTCAGAGGTACACAATGCCAGCACTGTTGACCACAGAATGTATCACTCTCTTATTAAAGGCATAATGGTTTACTTAGTCTTAATTTCCATTTATTGGGCTTTTCTCCAAGAGAATTTGGCATTGTGAGTCAGTTCTTGTATTGCAAGTTTATTGCATCAACTACTCAGCTGCAAAGTGTTGGCTTGCTGATCATCTTGTTTCTTTTTGGGAATATAAAGAGATAACAATCATAAATTTGGCTTTTGGTGTCTTAGAGTCAGGCTGTAGAAATACTTGTCCTAATCAGAGTTCTTGCCCTGCTTTCTGTAAGGCTTTACAAGTGACAAGTGTCTTTTACTGTGAGGCTCCTGAATAGCAAAGCTGTAAGCTGTGGAGGTGAACACTGTAAGATAATGCTGGTTTTATAAACTTTGTGTTTACTTTAAAAAAATCAGTTTTATTGGTTTGGTCCATTCTGTGCCAAGTGAAGACTCTAGGAAGTCTGAAGTGTGCAGAGGATGATGAAGAGGAAGAAGTGCAGCAGCAGTTGAAGCCATACTTGTGTGAAGAATTAAATAGCACTTCTTACCTGGAAAAAACTTAAACAAACTGCCCAAACAATTTAAGATGAGGGGAACAGCAACAGCAAAGGCAAACACTTGAAGAGGACGTGCTATTGACTTATTGACTGGCACATCAGTAGATGAGCTGTCGGTTTTCAGCTTTATTCTGGCAAATGCTGTTTTCAAAAAAATGCAGGGTTTCTCAGAGCCATGGAAAATGAATTTTAGATGGCGACCTACATACCTTCTGTGCTCTGGGGCTGTCTCTCATTCTGTGCTGCAATAGTAATTTGAAGTGGTGATCAGCTTTTGTTCAGAGGAGGAGAAATAACCACACTTCTAAAGGCTAACTTAGCTTCCAGGGCAGTGTCCTCTTGCAAGGGGGGCTATCTGGAGCTCCTGTGTTGGCAGAGGCTGAGCTGAGGTGTAGTGTGGATGTTTTACCTGGTGGCTGGGAGGAAAAAGTTGGTTAGGGTAGACTTGTGAAGGGGTCCTATGCTTCATATGCCTGCTGAGAGGTGGATATATGGTCTAAAACAACATAACCCTTCACTGAAGGTGGTAGAAATTGTTTAATGGATCTTAAATATTCATCTTCCTTAGGCTGCAGATCAGTGAAATTTCTATTAAAGCTGGAATGGTTATTTCCCATATAAATGTTTTAATTGTAGTTGATGAATTAAATAAGTGATGACACATTTATTTTCCAACTCTAGGAGGGAACTTTTTTCCAGTATTCGTATTCCAGTGTTCACAGGAGTGCTTATGCCAAAATGGACATTTAGTGCTGAAAGATTCTGATTAACCTGACTTTTTCATGGTTCTTATAACACAAAGAAGAATAATCCAGTCCCAATGTAGTCTATTATTTATTCTCTTGAGCAGAAAAATAAGTTTGGCTTGTCTTTAACTGAGGTGTGAAAGATTTAGCCAGAACAGTTGAGATGTGGGTCTGAGGTGTTTTAGTTTTCATAGTCTCTAGCACAGTGGAAATGTTAGCAAAGTTTAATCCAACTGCATTTTATTCTCAAAATACACATGAGCTAAAAGTTCTGCATAACAATATGGCAAGTGAGATGGTGGAATTAATCTAAAACACTGTGTAGACAGACAGGTCTTCACTCACACAGGGTTTATTTGCTTAAGGCTCTGCTAAAGGTCCAGCATTACTGCCTTATGTTATTGCCAAGTGCAGCCTCAAACACTTGCATGGAGTGTAAATTATTCCTGCTTTTCAAAGTTAAGGAGGAAATAATTTACAGATTATGTCTTTAAAGGAAGAACACAGACAGTGTTAAAACAAAAGGAAATGTCTAGCTCAGCAATGTGTAATGTAAGCACTGGGCTTTAGGAACCTACACTAGCAGCAATTAAACTAATATCTCCTGTAATAATTGTCTCCCTAGATCAGGAAGTGTACTGCACCATTGGAATGAAATTTATCATTTCGTGGAACATTTGGCCCGTAAATTCATAAGGTAAGAAGTAGCTGAACGAGGAGGTGAGAGTGTGCAGTGGCTCAGAGACACTGCTCCAGTTCCAGTGGAGCAGCACATGCTGCTTCCCACCAAGGTTCCTGGGGGACAGAGGGTTCTTAATGCTTTTCTCAGATCCTTCCATTGACTGTTTTTCCCCAGATTTCTGTCATGTAGGAAATGGGAGTAGATAACCTAACGGGTCCCTTTTTTTCTGCCTGATTTCCATGGCTCATATTTTTGTGGGGAAGGAGGGGGCTGCAGAAAATTTCCTCTGCAGGGAGAGGCCTGAGGCTGTGGTTTTCAAACACTGATGCCTTGAGATTGGATGAAAAATCCCCCAGGCCAGGGAGTGGAATATGTTATGATAAACATAATTAGGCTTCCTTCATCTCCATGGTGATACCAGGATGCGTTTAAGCCTTTTTTGCTTTGGTAATCCTAAAATCATGGCACAAGTGCTATTTACATCTTTTAGAAGGCTTCCTCGTGGTTTGCCTTGACTAGGAAGGAACAAAGCTTTTGTTGCTCAGTCCTGTCTTTCATCGTGTTGAGTAATAATCTAGATAGCACCCAGAGTGTCCTGAGTGTTTGGTGTTACACATACAGTAAGCTCTGGTCTGGACCACCAAAATAATTTACTTTTTTCCTCCCTTTCTCCAGCCCTCAGCTGAGGATGTCTTTCATCGTTTTTTCAACTAGAGGAACAATTCTAATGAGGTTAACAGAAGACAGGTAAGCAGAATTTTTCAGGTACACAGCAGCTTTTGTGTCCTTGTAGCTTCCTTCACCTTCCTTGCTCAGTGATTTCCAGTCCACTGTGAGCTGTGGTCTGATACCTTTGTGCTTCTCAGTCTGTTTGCAGCACCTGCCCATTTTCACATAAGATGCTCATTCTGCTAGAATGCATTCCAGCCTCTTAAGGCAGAGGTTGCCTTCTTAATTTTAATTTTTAAATATCTTTCTGTCAGCAATCAGGTCTTTAACTCAAACCTCTTTCACTGAGGCAGTTTGCCTTCCACGGATTTTCAGGCTTTTGCCAGAGAACAAGAGCCTTAAGGGGATTCTTCTGGAAACAAATAGGTGAAACCCTCTTTGCAACGATTGGAGGGCTGAAGCTGTATCATAGTCAAGCAGTGTTTAGGACAGATTACAAGTTGTATGTTTTCTGACAATTCCAGTTTGATTGCTGTGTTTCTGAAGCATGTGCCTATCATCCCCTTGTAGATTCCTAAGTTAATCCCAGTAAAATCTGTGGGATGGATTTTTTTTTAATTCTGACTTTAAGGGGTGCTGGATGAGGTCCTTTGACCGTCCTTGCTTTCTCTGTTAACTTCATTGCCACGTGGAGCAAAAATATATGTAACACATGTGAAGGCTGTGTAGGTCAGCATGTGTTTTACATATTGAATGTCTATGAAATTGCATACCAGAGCAGCTACTATAGAGGAATGAACAGGAAGCTGGCTGCTGGCCTAAAGAGCAGCCCATATCCATACCAACCTTGAAAAATGCCCTCCAACCCAGACAGCCTGAGAATCCTGTGCCACTTACTGCATCAGTAGGTATGAAGAAAATTAACCACACCTAACTTGGTGCCATAGGAAACTGCATTCCCTGCCTCTTTCTGTCTCCCACCCTATGAGCTCACCTCAATGCAAAGACCTGGGATCTGCTACAGCTCTGAGCTCTGAGACCTGGGTGTTTCCCAAGTGGAAATGTATTTCATACTTATTCAGCTGCCCTAGAGATGTGGAATGGGAACAGGCATTGGTATGGTGTTAGTCTAAAAGTCAGCTGGCTGGAGAGCTGCTGTTTTTTATTGGAGAACTGACAAAGTGTGGGCTTGTCCATAAATACTGGTTCTTTAATTAGCACTGGCCTTTCTTAATGGGGAAGATGGAACAATGGTGAAAGCTACCTTGCCCATGCTTCCATGTGGTGTATCAGCATCTGAGTGTGAAGACAGAGGGTGCTTAGCATTCCTTTTGGAAAAACTCTGCATCTAATGGGACTGGACTGACATATATTGAAGACCTTTGCTCACTATTTTGAAATGTCAATGTTCCTGTTTCACAAAAAGTTCTGATCTCAGGCAATGCTCTTGATTTTTATGTTCAGTTTTGGCCTTCTACATGCATGGGTAGCTAAACCAGAAATATCTGCCTGTAGCTGACGTATGGTATACAGCTCAGTGTCTAACTGGTTTGGGATATCACGGGTGCTGAATGAGATCATGAATGTCTGATAGTTCATTTTATTGCAGAAGCAGATCTTTTCTTCCCCCTGTGGGAGTTACTGCTCTGTAGACTGGATAATGTTAAGGCACCACTGCAATCAGCCTCACAAACTTGAGACAGAGTACGTGACAATCACACAAACTGGATGTTTTGCAGTAGTTAAAATCTTCAGGGACAAAACTGACACTGTCATTTGGTCTTGCAATGTCAGTGTGCTCCTTCATGCAGTGACTTTATCTGTCTCCTGTGAAGATTGAACAGATGCTCAGAGATACACCCCACATGTTGCAGGGTCTCATCATGGTACTGAAGACTTCTGGCCTGGACTTGGCTTCCAAAGTTTGGTGCCTGCAGCTCAGTGGAGCAACAAATGGATTTGCCCCATTTAGCCTGCAGTTGATTTGTCATTGTGCTTGGGGTTCCTAAACAAATTAAACCAATACCCTGAATCATAATGAGCTATTGGGAAAGGCTTTAACCTTCAAGTCAGTTTTAAAAGGCACTGAAGGTGTAAGGTGTAATGTTAAAATGAAATAGAGTGGGCAGGGTGGTTGGAGATTGTGTCATTTTTTGTGGATGCTCAATTACATTTGTGTGGTTGAGTCAGCAGATCCGAGGCGAGTGAGCCAGGTGGAAGCCAGCTGCTCTGCTTCAGTGTCAGAGAACTGTTTGACATGCAGAATTTATTTAGAAATAAATTTATGGGTACTCTCTACTGACCGAGGAGATTCTGCTGCTGTGGGGCTTTCTCCAGGCTGTGAGAACAGTGCGAGCCACACCTCCTCTATTTCCCACATCCTTAGAAAGGTCTCGTCTGCCCAGAAATTACCCCTTAGCCTGTAACATTACCTTAGCATATATAAACACTGAGTTACCTCTCTTTTTCTCCCCTCTGTATGTGATTCTGCCACTCATGTCTTCACTGAGACATCAGCTTCTGATAAACTGGATCCTGGCTCTAACAATGCATCCGTGTCCATTCCAGGGAACAGATCCGCCAGGGCCTGGAGGAGCTGCAGAAAGTCCTTCCAGGAGGGGACACATACATGCACGAAGGCTTTGAAAGGGTAAATAGATGCATGCTACAGTGACTTGAAACTCTGTCTGAGTGCTTATCATGAAACATGAAACAAAGGACTCTGGTTAATATTTCTCTGGAACTGTCTGACTATTGAAAATGCACGTGAACACCAGACAAAAAATTCTGGTGGCCTGACAGAGATGCTGACTCTTAACTAAGAGTCCAAAACCAAATCCCAGAGTCCAGTGACTTCAGAAAATTTGCAGAAGTCCAAAAAAATAGATGTTCAACGCACCAATGTTCAGGGTGGCCTACTTCTTTTAATTTTTTCACGTTGAAGTGTTTGCAGTTTTACCTTGCAGAATATGCTTGCTCATAAATCTAAGAGAAAGACAGAAGAGTAAGAACATCTCCCTGCACTTGGATTATTAACAAGAGTTGGTGTATTTTATGTAGAACTGCTGGGGATATTTTACCAATGGACATGGGATGTTTGTCAGGGAGGAAAGTGGATGTGATTTTTCAGATAGCAGAGTAAAGGAAGACTACTTTACTGTTGGCCAGTTGCCATAGGTTGGTTTGTCTGGGTTATGCTTTAGATAAGATGTTGAAGTAACACAGTCAAAACCATAAGCAAGAAACTGTTCTCTGAAGCAGAAGTTATTTGCAGACTACAAACATGACGTCCTCACTGCCACCTTCTCTTTATTTCGGGTGCATGTGTAGATGCCTGCAAAGTATTATTCATTTATTGCTAATAATATTCTGATTTAATTTCAGGCAAGTGAACAGATTTACTATGAAAATGTTCACGGTGAGAGACTTTCTTAATCCATTGAATATTTTTTTCTTTCTTTTTAATGGAAAATAGATTTGAAATGCAGCTTTGCTGTGGGAAAGGTGGTGGGGATGGCAATGCTCTTCAGGGTAATTGTTGGAAAAATGGACAGTTTTATAGTTTACATGCCTTGACATATTTATCCTGTATTTTTGCATAACAGTGTTTGTGCAAGATGTACCTGCAGAGCTCCTTCAGATCTGTAGCAAGTCTATTGTCAGGAGTACAAATTAATTCTATTTGACCACTCCTGGAAACCGATGCAAACTTGTATTGATTATACCTTCTTTTTTCACAAGGGGAACCCTGCAAGATTTAGCTATGTTGCTAAAATATATTATACAGAAAGGTTGAAGATTTTAGGGCATTTTCCTACCATATCTGTTTAAATCCCAAATGAGCTTTTTATTACAAACTGAAAAAAACCTTTGGATTTCTTGAATTGACAGCATTAATATCAGGCAAAAACTACCAACAGTTTTCCTTGTTTGGGCTTTTTTTGATGGCTGCAGTCTGTTCTACTGGTCTGAAATACTGAAGTAGTTATGAGGGGCTGTGAATTAAATGCAATTGGCACATCAAAGGAGTGTGGTATAAAACTGGTACTGAAGGCAGATCTGAGTGGAAAAAGGATGCAGAAATTCATGTCTTCTGAAAACTGGTTGCTTGGAGGGAGGTAAGGACATGGGTTTGGTGCCTATTGTTTCTGGTCCTGTGAGTGTGCTCATGTCACTAGCAGGACGTTTTCTAGGCTAGTTTAACAAATACAACTGAAAAAGAAGGACTAAAGAATTTTGTGTATTTAGGTTACAGAACTGCAAGTGTCATCATTGCATTGACAGATGGAGAGCTTCATGAAGACCTGTTTTTCTACTCTGAGAGGGAGGTGAGTGTCTTGCAGAGTGAAATGTCTGGGCTTGCTGCTTTGAAGGCAAAAAATAGGGAAAACCCTCTTCCCTAGTAACAAAAGTTTTTGGTGCTCTTAAGACATGAATCTTAAGGATAAACATTAACAGCAGCAATGCTTCTGACTCATCAAAACTGAGCCTGTTCATAGGAAATGGAGGGGACCTTAAACTTCCAGTTAAAAAAACAAAAAAACCAAACCAAACAAACGAAAAAAACCAAACCAGAAAAACCAAGGAAGGAATAGTTCACAGCTGGAAAGTTTCAGTGCTTACTGGATTGTTCTGGGAAATACCTGACTCTTCTCACTTTGACTTTTCTTCTTTCACAAAAATTGAAGACTCTAGAAAGAGGATGACTTGTTCCTCTAATCTTCTGTTACATCAGAAAGCCATTCAGATGATCACATTCAGAATTTCCACAAATGTTTCCAAGACTCAAGCAAGTATCCCCAACACTCATTAAATTATCATAATATGCAAAATGCTGGATAAACAGTAGGTTGAGCACTTGAAAGCTTTGCTGCATAATTTCCTACTGATGTTCTTTTGATAGTCATCTCTAAAGAGATGAAGCAATTTTCACTTCTCAGTCAAAAAAATTAAGATGACTTAAGATGGTATTGTTGCATTAATTTGCTCTGGACAGAATTTTTCCTTTCAATCCATCCAAAGTGCGGCTTTAAATCCAATAACAACAGAAAGAATAGTTTTGTAGAATAAAACAAATATTGCTACAGCACAAGCAAATGGCATGAATCTAGAGTTCCCTTCCTTACTGTTCCTTCTCTTCCCTTCTGAAAGAAGAAATCCACTAGACAGCCAAAACATTTTGGTAACTATTATGCTATGACGTGTCTTAAAAGATTAAAAGAAAATTGATCTAATCTGTCTTACCTTTTTTGGATAGACAAATGTTAGGAGGTTGGAGTAGCTAGAAAGGTGAGCTAATTTAGTTTAAATGAAACACCAAATGCCTTTAGTTTCGTTTCCTCAAAATAGTTACTCCCAGTAGCAGATAAAACCTCTTTCTGCAAAACTGGGGAGTAGAGCTTCAAAAGTTCTCTTTATGACAAGCCTCGTTTTACAGACAAGGAGTAATTTGTGAGTAAGACTTTTCAGAACCTTGCATCCCTTTCCATTTGCATCCATGTCATCCAACCTCTCCTTCTTCCAGGCAAATCGGTCGCGTGACCTGGGAGCAACAGTTTATTGTGTTGGTGTGAAAGACTTCAATGAAACCCAGGTAAAGAAGACACTTGTGTTTACCCAGGAGCTTGGTAAAAGTCAGTGTTGAACACAGGCAGACGCTCCTCAATCACTTTCTCCAGACTCCCCAAGAGGTCTGTCCCTCTGTGCCACAATGGCTCTTGCTAATGGTGGGGAAAAGCAGAGGAAAAGACAGATGAAGAACAGCAAACCAGTTTGTCTGAAGGGCATCTTTTGACTGTGGGCATCTTTTCTCCCATAAAACTGAGGCATTGCCACTTAGCACTTCAGTGTCAGTTCAGCTTTTCTTTCACATGAAAACTATGCTGGAAAAAGCAAGCAGCTTCATTAGTGACATTAATATTTTACTGTATTTTCCCTCTTGAAAAGACAGACTTCTGCATTTATTAAATGAATGATAGTGTGTCCATGAATACATCTTGCAGCAAGTGTAACAGCTGATGATGTATTTTTCTAACAGGAGCTAAACCCTTGTACAGCCCCAAAGTGGAGTGCTGAAATAATTATTCAATGAGATTCTCCAGGTTTTCAGCTGTCTAACAAAGCTTCAAAAACTGATTCAAAAAGGAGTGAAAACGAACTTGGTTTAGAACAAACTCCTTTGAATCAAAAGCTGAGACTGGTGTAACCCAGAGTAAGTTACAGAAAAAGCAAGGAGGGAATGAAAGCAGCAATGAGACGAGATCTGAAGTGGCAGACTTCAAAGCCAGCTGCTACTTCAAGTGGTTTAGATGCTGCAGAAATTAATTGGAATTAGATGACTGTCTTGAGTCCCAGAATGCACTAGAAGGAAATAAGCTGAGAAAATTGTAAACATCCTGGTTTAGAGAAGTTGCTGTATCTTGGCCAACAAGCAGTAAACTGCTTTACTCCCCTTCTTGGAGCAGGCAGGGGAAAGTTGCTTGGAGTGTTTCTCTGGATGCAAACGAGGAGGTTGTCAGTTTGGCATTTTTCTTGAGAAGTGGGAGTTATGAGTGACAAGAACTGGAAAGGTGGAGCCAGTGGGGTTTAGGGAGGAATGTGTGGGTAGTCTGCTCCCTCCAGCTTGCAATGCAACAGGAAACGCCAGAGGCCTGCTGGGCTGATGTTGCCTCTGCCATGGGACAGAATTACTATAACAAACCTTGGCCTTGCAGCAGTAAAACTTGATTCTGCTCCAGCAGATGCATGGAGAGCTCATTACTTCTGAACTGGGCTTATATTTTTGCCTTAACCCCTAGCATGCTATTGGCAAGTGAAGCTGCATTGTAGCTCTTCACAGGTCATGCCCTGATTCCCCTCATGAATATCCCTCTCCTTGTCATATAGGTTCCCAAATGCTTTTGTCCTTCCTTTTTGCCCTCCACTCAGAAAATACATCTTGTTAGTTCCCTCATTTCTTCTGCTTAGCTCTCTACTAGAGAGAGGGGCTCAGCACCCTCACACCAAAGAATTTCTTCCTAATCTCTAAACAATTGTGAAAGCCGTGTTTTGTCTTTTAAGAAAAGTTAAAGGAAACTTTTCCTGCTTTCTGATACAGAGCTTTCTAAAGTCAGCCATGCTAGAGAGAGAGACTTTTCAATGCTTGACAAGCTATAACACACTGCCAATCCATAAGAGTACTTGGAGTATTTAAGGATTTTTACTTACAAGTGGATGAGGCTGGAGAAGTCTTAATTTGCTGCCCGATGACTGATTTATCTCATTCTTTGCATTTCTGTTTTATTTACTGTTACCTCTCCACCAGCTGGCTAGAATTGCTGACAGCAAGGATCATGTCTTTCCAGTGAATGATGGGTTTGAAGCTCTTCAGGGGATCATAGACTCTGTAAGTACTTTTAATCATTCATTTGCACGTGTTCATGTTACTTTGTGTGAAGCACAGCTAAAGACTTAATTTTCCTGTGTTCACAGGGACCTGCTAAGTGCTAATAGATCCCTGAAACACTTGGTCCAAAGAAACTGAGCTTTGTACTAGTATTGCTACTTCAAGGTAGAGTTTGTCAGCAGTTCACAGTACAGGAAGCTTTGAGCCCAGGTATTACCTTTGAATGTCTCCCTCCTGGATGGGAAGTTACTGACTGAAGGGAGTAGGTACATGGGGAAGTTCATGAGGTTGCTGCCACATAATGGAACAGCAAAGGAGTTTATGAGCACATTCTGTGTGAGGGATCAGGGTGCTCCTTGATCTCCAAATTTCTGCCTGATGAGCATCCTTTCTGTCCTGATGGATGTACTGTACTGCTCACCTGTTTCAAATAAGGGAAGGAATCCTGCTTCTTATGCCAAAATCCCAGAAACTTGGCTTTCTACATCTCCTTGATAAATGAGCTATTTTTTTTCCACTTCATACCCAGTTTTCCTGGTTCAGATTGCTCAGTTCCTGGCATTTCCTTTAGGGGTTGGGTGCAACATGTGAGAGCTGGCCTGATCCTGCATGGCTGGGATAAGAACTGGCACAGGGAGGTGCATGGAGTGTCCCTTGCCTACAAACCATGCAAATGGCTCCATGGTCTTTAGTGGCACAGAAAGATGCCTTGTGAGGCATCCCTGCTTCTTGCTCTAAAGAGAGGATGACCATTTTCATTAGAAGTGCAAAATGTGCCAAGCATTCACTAAGAAACAACGTGCTTTCAGGTGGCTTTCAGTATTACTCTGTTCCTCCTGCTCAGCTGTATCCTATTGGTGTTTTAATTAGGTGGCTTTCCAGGGCTAAAAAGGAGGATGGGAAATCTTTTTAAGGACATGTGTGTTGTTCATTCTGGTATAGGTTTTTTAGCTGATAAAGCACAGATGACACATGCAACTTAAAGCTCAGGAGGGTAGGTTCACCAGAGGAGTTTCAGGTTTCTGTGTTTGCAGTGGTTACACACTGTTCCAACCACGTAGTACCAAGCTCACTCCCTGCAGGCTCAGTTTTCCCTACTGCTCTTGCATGTACATGGAATACAATCCCTGACTTCTTGGTTTTCCTGGCACTGTCCAAGTGTGGAGCTACTGCTTTAATTCTCTTGGACAATCAGGTGTTGCATGTCATTTAAAAAAACAACAAAACAATAAAAACTCTCTAGTTTGCTTCCCAGCCCTGCATTCCCTTTGCAGCTGTTTTTAATGATTTCCAGGAGCAGTTCTGACTCTCTTTCCAGTTATACTGAAAGGAGTGGGAAGACTTCAGCCTCCAGGAACCTAATCAAGAAATGCTTCAGCTGAGTGGTGCAAGATTTACCAGCCCTGGAAAAGGAGGGTCACAAGGAAGTGTAATTATACAGTAATGAATCTGTGACCTGATCATTTGCATTTGAGATCTGATGAAGTCTTCTCTGATTATTATGCTGGAGTAATTTTTTAATGTGTCTTTATGTGGGAGAGACATAAAGGAAACTTTTTTGCAATAGTTACTGCTGCCTTGTTTTCACTTTAAGCTAGGGTGGGTGCTTCAAGCATTAGAAAATTATTATTATTCTAAATAAAAATAAATATTGCAGTTGGCACAGTTAAAGCCATTAAGGCCAGCTTTTTATAGCCACCTAAATGGATTGGATGGGACACTCTAGCTCATGAAACTTTCACACTTCTTGTATTTGCAGAAAAGAGATGCCAAATAAACTATTTATGCTATATTTATATCCCAGGATACTCATCCCACTAACAAGAAAGTTACTAGATTAATGGGCTATATAAAAACTAATGTAATGCTGTCTTTCAGCACTAAAAATTCACAAGTTAGGGGATTCGTATTTTCCATAGCCTACTGATACCTATGGATTACTGATTTTGCAACAAAAAAAATCACAGTTCCTGTTTTTAATCTATGAAAACATATGGCATCAAGACACCAGGAGCTCTGCATCATCTAACTGAGACACCTGCTATTCCACCACCCCCCTGTGTGAGTTGGGTTACACCATAAATGTTTGCAAATGACTGAAGTAATGAATTTCAAACTTAATCGTGTGAGGTATTACTTGATTTTTTTTTTTCCAAAATGAAAGAATTTTATTTTTCAATTCTTAGTTGTGCTTACTGGCCTCAGCAGTCACTTTGAGAGAAAAATGCTGGATTTTCAGAGAAGCAGAACCTGGAATGTGCAAGGGTTAGGTGGCAGAGAACTGACAGGAGATGGATGGATGGGTAGCTGTAGATGGATACTTCTAAAGAGACTTCCTACAGTCCTGTTTATTTTTTTGTGTATTTCCCTTTCTCTCTCTTTCAATTTCTTCTTGTGCTGCTCAGTTCTGTTTTCAACTGTTGACTTTCTCTTTTTTTCCACTTGACAGTTCCCGTTTAACTTTGTTCCTGCAAATCTTTCTCCTCACTTGTCAGGCTGCCAGCAGCTCAGATGGTCCTGGCTCCTTCAGTCCTCTGGTACTCTTTCAACCTCTACCAGCCTTTCCTCTGAGTAACTCAAACTTTTGTTTATAAGTTTTAAAAAAATAAATCATATCGCTGTGTGTACCTTGTGCAATTAGGTATTTGAGCAGAGAACTCTGACTGTGGAGAGAAAAAAAAGAAATCTCTATTTTGCACGGAATTTGTTGTGCTGGTTACTGCTCTTTCCTTACAGATGTTTCAATTTAAAGTTGGGAAAATAATTTTCATATTGGCTTTGAGTCATGATGCTTGGCTGACATTTACTTGCCTCTTGGAGCTGACCTAAATTTTGTTGGGGATTGTAGGGGCTGCTCAGCCCAATCCTGCACCCCTAGAGCCCTTGGTTGCTGCTGCTGTTCTCACAGGGGTTTCCAGGCACTGTCAGAAGTTTGCTGACTCTGTGCATTGAAGAATTCGAGCTGCTCTTCAGAGCAGGAGAAAGACTGCTGCATGCAAGTTACAGCTTGAGCAATTTTAGCACCATATGGGAATGAGCAGTATAGAACTGGAGCATGGTCCTCCTGCCTGGCAAGCAGTCTGCCAAGTCTTTGTGTAAATCACTGTCTGTAAAGTGGTGAAGACATCCTGCTTAAGTTTGATTTAAGTAAAGATCAATTGTCCATGCAGCTTGATTTGAAATCACAGCCCTGCTGTAGGGATGCACTCAGGTATGTTCTCATCCACCACATTAAAAATGGAACAAGTTCAGAACCTTATGGTGAGACCTGAGAAGTGCCTGGTGGGATGTTTTAATGCAAAAGCAAACAGCTTAGTGTAAAATTATGACTCTTTCTTTATTTGCAGTTTTGGGCTCCAGAAAAATTCTAGAGAGGGAGGTATGGCAGCAAAATGAGGGCAAGCCCATCACTACACCAACTCATCTGAGTGCACATTAATTGTTAGGGCTCAAAATCTGCACCATAACTTGTACCACAGGCAAAGGCTGAGGTGCTGTGGTACTGGAGAGTGTGGGATCTGTTGCTTTCTTTCCTACATAGCAACAGCTTGTGGGAGAGCAGTGACCCTGCTGTGGTTGGCTTATGGTGAAAGCTAGGATGGCATCACTGGCTGCAAAGTGCAGCACTGGAGTTCAGCATTTGTGTCAGAACAAGCTCACTCTCTTGCTCACATTCATATTTGTGTTTCTATAGAAACAAATCTGACGCTTCATGGTGGTTTTTTTCTGTCTTTCAGATTTTAAAGAAATCCTGTATAGAAATTCTGGCAGCAGAGCCCTCCAGTATATGTGCTGGGGGTAAGTATGAATTGAGGCCTTCATTCATGTTGCCTTAAAAAAAACCCAACATTTTTCTGTTCCTTTCCAATTGCTGGAGAGTGCAAAAGGACCTAATTAACTGGACCTAAACCTTCTGTGCTTTTTTTGTGATTGTTTTTTTTAAATTTTACATTGACTTCTGTATTTCCCATTCCTGCCAAATGATGTCGATTTGGGGGTTCTTACAGGAAAGTTTTCTATTTGACAATTTTTCCTTCAAACCACTCTGTCTTACTTGGACTGTGTCAAGTTTGAAAAAAATTACTTCTCATCCCCCAGCACCCCCAAGTCCTTTTCCTCAGGGCTGCTCTCAAGCCAGGCACTGCCCACACTATATTGGTGCTTGGGATTGTCTCAACCCAGATGCAGGACTCTGCACTTGGTCTTGCTGAACTCCAGCCTGATAGGGTCCCTCTGGATGCCATCCCTTCCCTCCAGCACGTCACCCACACCACACAGCTTGGGGTCATCAGTGAACTTACTGAGGGTGCACTCAGTGCCACCCCATGTCACCAACAAAGATGTTAAACAGGATGGGTCCCAACACTGATCCTTGAGGGACTCCACTTGTCACTGGCCTCCACCTGGACATGGACCCATTGACACCACTCTTTGGTGTGGCCATCAAGCCAGTTCTTTACCCACCAAGTGTCCCCTTGATCTCCCTGGCTAGGTTTAATTCTCTTCTAACCAGGTTTCTTGCTGCTCACACAGCTTCCTTACATGCCCCCCCCCCTCTATCTGTCCTTTCTCCCATTCCTTGTAGAGTTCCTTTTGTGGCACAGTGTGTTCAGGAGCTCCCTGTTCACCCAGGCATCTCTTTCCTGCCTTGCTCTTTCTCAGTATACTTTGCCTCTCAACATGGAGAAGGGGATCCTTGAATTCTGAGCAGCTGTCCTGGGCCCCCTTCCTTCTAGGGCTTTGTCCCACAGGACTTTGGGCATCAGATCCCTGCAGATATCAAAGTCTGCACGCCTGAAGTCCAGGGTTGTAAGCTTGGAATACAACTTGCTAGATGCCCTGAGGATCTTAAATTCAAGTACTTCCTGATCACTGCAGCCAAGGTTGTCCCTGAGCCTCACGTTGGTCACCAGCTCTTCCCTCTTGGTAAGAGCAATTTATAAAATTGATAGTGATGATTGTATAATGCCATAAGTCAGAGGATGACTTATAAACATCTTTAACACTTTCTAATACTTTTGTCAGTTGCTTTTACATCTTATCACTCCCATTCATTATGTCTTAATGAGAACAAGGAGGAAATGTACAGCTGTATCCAGCAGAGCAGAAACGTGCAGGGGTTTTATATAAACCATGAACACTGGAATCTGGCCAGTACTTCACAAGAGGAGCAATGTTAACCCTGAAAAATGCCAACAGTTATTTAGATGTTCAGTTCAAGGCCTTATGTCCAAATCTGGACAAATACCCCATTGGTCTGGAACTGCAGCTGATTCCACCATTTAGAACTTTGAGGTTACTGAAAGTGTCATTTACTATGGCAGATAGGAGCATTAATATGTTTTTGACATACATTTTTGTAAATATAGCTCTGACACCTCATGTTTTCTTGGTTTTGAGCACATTCTTGAAGAGTGGTAACAACACTTGCTTTTTTCCCCAGCAGTTGAGACTTCTGTGATTTCTCTTAAGTATTTATCAGCCCCCACACTCCTGAGCAGGGCTCTTCTCCCCCTTTCTTCCCAAAAGCTCTTGGACAACACACACTGGGCCTGGGAGGCAGCTTCCCTGGCTAGATGTGGTGGGATGATTTGCAACTTGGCTGTAAATGAAGTGGGACCTGGAAGGCAGCCCAGATTCCAGAGCAAATCTGCTTTTTTGAGAAGCTCAGTGCATGAGTCCTTCAGGGAGATGAAAGAAGATGGGAACTGTGTAGTGCAAGGTGAAAGCTTCCAATCTGCAAAAACTAGGTCACTTGTTGCTCCAGGAACTTTTAAAATCAAGGTCTTTTTTCTGATGATTTCTGATGGCTCCTGCACTGTCTTGGACAATCAAACATTTTGTGTTCAAACCATATTCACCAGTGAAACATCAATGAGTGCCTCTCCTAAATAGCAACAGGAATTGTGGGGGCTGCTTCCTTGGCCCTGGGGAACTGCAGAGTTTGAATCCCTGTGTCTGCTGCCAGAACTTTCCCGGGACTGTTTCAAAAATCTGAAAGCCTGAAACTGGTGCTTTCCTTGCAAGGCAGCCTTAATGCTGGTGGCTGCAGGAAGTTTGCAAACCAGTACTGGGTTCAAGTGATTGGGATAACAAGGGGATGTTAGAGAGGAGTCTGAAAGACGTGTGAGGATATGGTCTCATTGCTCAGCCCTGCTTCTTCCAAAAAGGATGGCTCAGTTCAGTGCTTGGGGACTGTCTTGATGCTTTCTGCTTGCACTGCAACTCACAGTGACTTTGTGGAGTTGATTTGGAGGAACAAGAGTTGGGGAAATGCCCCCAGACTCTGAGGTCATGGCCTTTGTCCAGAGAACAGAAAGCTGATTGCTTGCTGCACTCCCCTGTCACTGAGTGGAGACGAATCCCCCCAAGGAGCCGTGGTCATGGTATGGGCTGGGAGTGCAGGATGTATCAATTGCTGTGAGTTTTGTCACAATTTTGCGGTTACCTAGGAACTTCTCCAAGTGATTTGCCACTTAAGTTTTTGTCCTTTCCAAATAAAAATACACAAAACTTTCTGCCATTGAAATGGCAGCCTGGGGAGTGGGGGGCTCGGAGCATCTGAAACTTTGTGTTTTCACTGAAGCTCAGTGAAAATGTTTCTGCTGTCTTCCGAAAACTCAAATCCAGGTTGGGTAGGGAAAGAATGGAAGTTCAATTTCTAACAATTTTAAAAGCTAAAAATTGTTAAATTGCAATTTTAGCTGAAGAGAGCTCAAGTGAAAACTTCTGACATCTGTGACTACACAAAGGACTCTTCTTTGCCTCTGTATCAATAATCCTCTGTCTCTTTTCCTGCAGAATCATTCCAGGTTGTTGTGAGAGGAAATGGCTTTCGGCACGCCCGCAACGTGGACAGAGTCCTCTGCAGCTTCAGGATCAATGACACTGTCACTCTCAGTAAGCTGTTTTGATACGGATTTTTCCTTCTGACTCTGCACTGGCAGGCATTTGCTTGCAAAACATTTTGGAGCTCAAATATGTTGTCTGTGAAGG
The DNA here is from genome assembly GCF_036169615.1 of Heliangelus exortis. Taxonomy (NCBI): domain Eukaryota; kingdom Metazoa; phylum Chordata; class Aves; order Apodiformes; family Trochilidae; genus Heliangelus; species Heliangelus exortis. The sequence goes on along the minus strand of NC_092451.1, from coordinate 4,214,235 downwards.
TGACAGTTACGGAGTGAGGAGCTATTGAATTTTCGCAATGACATTTATTTTTTAAGAGGGAAATTGATGGTGGGGTTGGATGCTGCGTGGACGTGAACAGATAAGCTTGAGCAGCAGAGGGGACAAAATATAGGCTAGGAGGCTATATAATAGAGGCTAAGAATAAACTTGCCTGTATCTGTGTGTGTATTGCTGGGCTATGCAGTGGATCACAGGCCTGTTTCTCTCCTTACCCATGAGCTGTGGTACATAACAGGTCTGGTGATGCAGCTCACATAAAGGTTGCTGTTGGCACTGGAGCAGTGTCTGAGGCTTCTCTGGATGCAGCTTGGAAAGAGTTCATCAAGGAAAAGCAGAAAATTGGACCCTGGGTGTCTGGACTTTTTGTGAAGTGTACTGAGAGCCATTTAGCTGGAAGAACTATTGAGCCTCTTGTTCTCAGCTGGCATTCCTGCACACACAGATAGGAAACCAGATAGCATTACTCATAGCTGCCACCACCAGTGACAGTAGAATTCCTCTTTTCTAACACAGAATCTACTCAGAAGCTGCCTGATCATTTTGGAGGTGGTCTTGACCTTTTTGAGTATAAAATGAATTGTTTTTTAAAGCCTAATGGCTCAGTGTTGGACACGGTTGTGCTTTGAGCATTGTGTAATCTGCTCTTTGGAGGAGGGGAAGAGTTTGCTGAGGTTGTTTGCCCTGTGAAGAATGCCACGGGGTGTCTGGGTGTGTTCACAGGACAGTGAGTGTGTGTAATTTGTCCTGAGTGGCTGTGGAACTGTTTTGCTGCTCCCCTCTAGAGCAGGCAAGGTCTTGAATTGCCAACTCTTGTGTCACTGAGCAGGAAGCTTGGCTGGCTGTGGTTCACAGCTGCTTAATTCAGATATGGTGGGTGTTGAGGACACAAAGAGCAGAAGCTGGAGGGCCAGGTGTCCAGGCAGGAGCAACTGGTGTTGGTAGTGGGAAATAAGGAAGGAGAGGGATCCAAATAAAAGCACTGGGCTGGAGGGGATGTGGTGAAGTGACTGCTTTGTAGGCATTTCCATGCAGCCCTGAGACAACTGCTACAGATGTGTGAACAAATGAGAGGTGGCTTTTGAAAAAGAACAGCAAAGGCAACCACAGATTCATGCTTTTTATTTTAAACTTCATAAAATTGGACCCAAAGCCAACAAGTGGCCAGAACTCCTTAAATCTGGATCATGGATGCATTTAAGTGTTGAACCATGTCTGGTTTCTTGCCAAAGTTTTGTTTGGATCACATATGTTATGAAGTCTCTTGTAAGTCTCTAGAGCTGGGCAGCAAACCTTCCCTGCTCCCTCCACCTGGAAGATTCCAATGGAAATGTAATTGCTGTTCAAATATTTTTAAGTTTTCTTTTCATCAAAAGTCTGAAGCCAGGTGGTGCAAACTGAAAAGCCTTTGGGTTTAGTTGCTGGAAGCTGATGGTTTGTAGCATTCTTAGTTTGCATGTCTGTTGGGTTTTTTCAATTAAAATGTGAATATCCTGAACATATAATTTGGGAGAAAAATTCCACTTTGTGGAGAGCTACTTCAGTTCCAGAGAAATGTTAGTGGAGGGTTTTTCAGGAAGAGGAATTTTATGCTAAGAAATTCATAGATGTGTAAGGGAAGTTAAAGGAATTACAAGATCACTGCTCAGCCTGAGAGAAACCCTTAAGTTGCAAAGTGCCCAGGTCATCTCCAATGTAAAGTCTCTTCAGCCCTTGATTTGCTGTTCCACTTTTTTCTTCCAGAGAAAGCTGCTTCCTCCCTTCTTGTCCTTAGTTTGAAAGTTACCTCTGTGACCTGATGCTTTATCCCAATTGCTTCTCAGCTCCCTCAGAGCTGGCTGACTCTGGACCAAGGCATTAATCCTTGGAATCATCCTAAAGTCTTCCCAGAGCTAATAACCTTATCCATCAGCTTTCCACTATTCAGTGTGTCCTCTCTGTGGAGACACAAAACCATTCAGCATTGCCAATGGGAGGAACAGTTTGCCAGGGTTACCTTGCTCCCAAACACTGTGACCTGGTGGTGATGATGAGGAAGAAGACTCCTTCCTCTCCTTTTGTGTGCTGACTGCTGGTCTAGCTGAGTTTTTAGATTTTTTAAAAATTTTTTTTTATGGTGTCTGTCATCATTTTATATTAGCTTTTAGGAAAGATCAATTTATTGTAGCACAACCCCTGGGCTTTTTGTTTGAAGCTGTCTCCCTGTCTCCACAAAATGACTGCAGAAAATGAGGATCAGGGCCAAATATGTTCCTTGCCTCTGACCTGATGCATTTATTGTGTCCTGAATTGATGCATGGGTGAAAAGTGAGCTCATTCTCCTTGGCACTGCTCTAAGACTTCTCAGTTTGTTTTGCACAGCCCCTGATTGTTTGATGCAGTGACCTGGAAGTGAGAGGCCTCAAACTCCAGTTCCCAGCTCAAGCTGTTCCCTGGTTGAAGGAGCTCAAAAGTTGCTCATCTGTGTTCTCAAACCCAAAGCCTCTCCTGGTGGGAACTGGCAGTGCTCTGCTAAGTTTAAGCTGCTCAATACGAGAGTGTATCCTGGTGTTTGCCTTTGTGGCACTTCACTGCAAACAGCAGCTAACAGAAGAGTTAAGTGAAGGAGAATTTCATGGAAACCTTATGGAGATTGAACAGCTCAGCTGTTTTTGTTTGCTTGAAACCTCCCAGCCTCGGATTGTATCAGGGAGAGAGGTATTTTTGAAGATAACACTAAGCCAACAGTTCCTGAAATCTTAAATTATCCCAGATGAACTGTAGACCAGCACAGCTAGGACTTGCTGAGGTTAAGGGTGTGAGCTAATAGACTTTTATTTGGATTACTGGCAGGGTAAAGTGGCAGGTGAAGAGAGCATCGGCTCATAATGCTCAGAGCTATGGGATAAAAAAGGTGAACATCTGTAGAAACCATAAAGAATATTTGGCTGAGCTGTGCTGTAATCAGATGCATGTTCAGCAGCAGGGTGTTTGCTGCCAGCAGCAGGACCTGGGAGAATTGGTTTCAGACTGCACAGAGTTAAAAGTAATTACACAGTGCAATGAGTTATGGCTGCTTTGTGGTGCTAAAATGCCTTTGTCTGCCCAGATCGTGCAGGATCCAGCAAGGAGAGTTCTAGGCATGGAGGTGAGCTCTGTCCTAGGAAATTTAAAGCTGAATAGAGAGAGGAAAGAGCACCCCAGAGGTGGGGCTAGATCTTTTGCATTCTAGTGAATACACTGAACACTTGGCCAAAACTCATCCTAGCCTGATTTTATTTTTTTTTTTTTCCCCAGTAGAGAGTACCAGAAGTGAGGAAAAAATGAGGCAGAGACAGTGGGAGCAGAACTTTGCCAGGTAGCAGTGAAGAGTGAGCTGTACAGGGAACTATATCCCAAAACAGTCCAATAAATGCCTTCTAAATATTGTTTTCTGCTTTCAAAGCCTAGCAGGTTACTCTGTTTTCCCCACCGTTCCTTTTTCTGGCAACACTGTACTTTTTTTTGTGGTCTCTATTTTCTCACAGACTGGTCACTCTTAGCATGGGGATGTTTTGCTTTGTGGTCCCACTCTCTAATCCCCCATTCCCCTACCTGAACCCTCACTTTAACCCTCCACTGAATCTTTTCCTTTTTTTTTTTTTCCTTTCCATTTTTTTCCTTTCCTTTTTTTTCCTTTTTTTTCCTTTTTTTTCCTTTTTTTCCTTTTTTTTCCTTTTTTTTCCTTTTGTTTCCTTTTGTTTCCTTTTGTTTCCTTTTGTTTCCTTTTGTTTCCTTTTGTTTCCTTTTTTTCCTTTTTTCCTTTTTTCCTTTTTTTCCTTTTTTTCCTTTTTTTCCTTTCCTTTTTTCCTTTTTTTCCTTTTTTTCCTTTTTTTCCTTTTTTTCCTTTTTTTCCATTTTTTCCTTTTTTTCCTTTTTTTCTCCTTTTTTCTTCCCTTTTTTTTCCCTTTTTTTTCCCTTTTTTTTCCCTTTTTTTTTCCCTTTTTTTCCCTTTTTTTTCCCTTTTTTTTTCCCTTTTTTTTTCCCTTTTTTTTCCCTTTTTTTTCCCCTTTTTTTCCCCTTTTTTTTCCCTTTTTTTTCCCTCTTTTTTCCCTCTTTTTTCCCTTTTTTTTCCCTTTTTTTTCCCTCTTTTTTCCCTTTTTTTTTCCTTTTTTTCCTTTTTTTCCTTTTTTTCCTTTTTTTCTCTTTTTTTCCTTTTTTTTCCTTTTTTTCCTTTTTTCCTTTTTTTCCTTTTTTTCCTTTTTTTCCTTTTTTTCCTTTTTTCCTTTTTTTCCTTTTTTTCCTTTTTTCCTTTTTTTCCTTTTTTTCCTTTTTTTTCCTTTTTTTCCTTTTTTTCCTTTTTTTACTTTTTTTTCCTTTTTTTTTTCCTTTTTTTCCTTTTTTTCCCTTTTTTTTCCCATTTTTTCCCTTTTTATCCCTTTTTTACCCTTTTTTTCACCTTTTTTGCCAATTTTTTTCCAATTTTTTAACTTTTTTTCAATTTTTTACATTTTTTCATTTTTTTCCATTTTTTCATTTTTTTTCCATTTTTTTCCTTTTTTTTACCTTTTTTTCCTTTTTTTTTCCTTTTTTTTCCTTTTTTTTCCTTTTTTTTCCTTTTTTTTTCCTTTTTTTCTTTTTTCCTTTTTTTTTCCTTTTTTTTCCTTTTTTTTCCTTTTTTTTCTTTTTTTTTCCTTTTTTTTTCCTTTTTTTTTCCTTTTTTTTTCCTTTTTTTTCCTTTTTTTTTCCTTTTTTTTTCCTTTTTTTTTCCTTTTTTTTTCCTTTTTTTTTCCTTTTTTTTTCCTTTTTTTTTCCTTTTTTTTTCCTTTTTTTTTCCTTTTTTTTTCCTTTTTTTTTCCTTTTTTTTTCCTTTTTTTTTCCTTTTTTTTTCCTTTTTTTTTCCTTCTTTTTTCCTTCTTTTTTCCTTCTTTTTTCCTTTTTTTTTCCTTTTTTTTTTCCTTTTTTTTTTCCTTTTTTTTTTCCTTTTTTTTTTCCTTTTTTTTTCCTTTTTTTTTTCCTTTTTTTTTTCCTTTTTTTTTTCCTTTTTTTTTCCTTTTTTTTTCCTTTTTTTTTCCTTTTTTTTTCCTTTTTTTTTCCTTCTTTTTTCCTTCTTTTTTCCTTTTTTCTTCCTTTTTTTTCCCCTTTTATTTTGTTGTAGTAGCTTTTCCCCTCTTTATACTGTGGTGTTGGAGATGTCCCTTGCTGTGACATCAGCATTTCTGTGCAAATAGTAATGAAGGAGCTGATGGTAACAGCTCGGGCTGATGTGGAACTGATGCAGTGCTGGGGTCAGATTCCTGCCTGGGAGTGACCCTGTTGTGCTCCTGCCCTCCCGAGCTGCCACTTGTGAGCACGAGCAAGCTGATTGTGTGGTGATTTGCCAAGTCCCATTAGCAGTCCTGAAGCTTCTTGGACAGAACTGTGAGCACAGCAGATGAAGCCATCAGGGAAAATGAGATTCCTTCCACATCCTTTCTCTTCATCTCGAGATTGTAATGAATGTGATACCATTATTCTGTGCTTATCTGTATCTTCCCCCCCACCCCCTAACTCTGCTCTGAAAAGCTTTGGCATTTGAAGCTCATGTGTCCCTACACAAAGCAGAGCAATTATAGCATGAGCTCAGTGTGGTTTTCATTACAGCATTGACAAAACATTTGTTATTTATGGGTCTTTCTCGTTGGCAGTTTCTCCAGCTCAGAGACTGTTCTAGTGTCTTTCTACATTCCTATATCCCCACAAAATGGGTTTGAAATAAAAACTTTGCTTGCAGAGTTGTCACAAGGAGTGGCATAAAAGGGAGGAGCCCTGCAGGATGGGCAGATGCTGTGCTTTGCTGGGTGTGCAGAGAATTCTGGACCTGTTTTGTCTCACTGAGGTGACAGAGGGACAATGGAAGTACCTGGGCCCACAGTGACTCAGGGTTGAAGTAGCCCAGATGTTTCTGAGGGTGTCTTACTGAGAGCAGCCAGATTCCCCCCCTAAGTTTGTCTGTAGTTGTCTAACAGTCCAGAGTCTTCTCTGCTATAGTAACAGAAAACCAGGCTAAAGCATTTGCTGAGATGTACTTCAGCTGGATGCAAATCATAAATACAGGGATAGCAGAAGGAAATCGATGGTTTCTGATATATGGGAAGTTTGGCAAACAGCTTTTGCAGCCTCTTCTGGATTAAAATGTTGCTGTTATTGTGAGCCCAGCAATCAGCACCTGGGACATTGCAGCAGCAGTTTGGAAATGTTGTATTTTATTAAACCCTTCTGTAAGGGACCTTTGCAATCAGTTCTCAGTATGCCAGTCAGTTCTTGGATGAACCAAAGAAAAGGCTGCTAATTTTATCTTGGTTATATGGCTAAAAGTACTATGATCTGTGTTGGTCACCTTTGGGTTTTTGTACCTCTCTTTTATTGAGATTTGCTCTTCTGTGTTAAAACATAGTGCATATATTGAGACTTTTATTATTATGGTTGGGAAGTACTCCAAGTCCTGTCTTGCCAGAGAGTTACACCCTGCTAATGGCAAGAGAAACTATTCACTAATGCTGGGGATAATAGATTTCACAGGCTACAGATAGCTGTTAAAAGGTGTAGGAATGCTGGGTAGCAAATTACTGGAATTCGGGTACATTGTTGAAAGGGCATCCACAGAAAACAGATGTATTTTTGTGAGATGTTTGACCCTTCTCCATTTCTCCAGACTGTGTTTAGAGGTTAATGCCTCAGTACTGACCAGTTTTAGTTGCCCATGAGTACAGTGTCCTGTGAGGTTTTTTTTTAACCAGTGAGAGAGTTATTTCACTTGATGGAGTGATCGGAGGTGCAGAGAGAGGGAGCAAAAAGTGGGCTGGCTCTCAGATGTGAGGTGTTGCAGTGCATCCTGGAGATGCCCAGGCTCTGCCCTTGATGGGTGCCTGAGATGCCACAGGGCCTGGGCATCATTTCTGTAAAACTGTCCAAGGAGACAAAGTGAATTCTTCCTGGTCA